>NC_050076.1:76505588-76811145 GCF_009764565.3 Dermochelys coriacea
ACTTTTTGTTCCTTTTGTTTGTTTTAAATTGGCTGCCTATTAATTTCATTTGGTGACCCCTAGTTCTTGTGTTATGAGACAGAATAAATAACACTTCCTTATTTACTTTCTCCACAGTCATGATTTTATAGAACTCTATCATATCCCCTCTTATTCGTCTCTTTTCCAAGATGAAAAGTCCCAATCTTATTAATCTCTCCTCATACAGAAGCTGTTCCATACCCCTAACAATTTTTGTTGCCCTTTTCTGAATCTTTTCCAATTCCAGTTCCAATTTCCTCACCAGTGTCAAGTAGATGTGACAATTACCTTCCGTGTCTTATATAAGACACTCCTGTTAGTACACCGCAGAATGATATTAGCCTTTTTCATAGCTGCATCATATTGTTGACTCATACTCAATTTTTGATCTTCTATAACCACCAAGTGCTTGTCAACAGTACTACCACCTCGCCAGTTATTCTCTGTTTTGGAGGTGTGCATTTGATTTTTTTCCCTTCCTAAGTAAAGTACTTAGCACTTGTTTTTACTGAATTTAATCTTGTTGAATTCAGACCATTCTCCAATTTGTCAAGGTTGTTTTGAATTCTAATTCTGTCCTCCAAAGTGCTTCCAGTCCCTCCCAGCTTGGTGTCATCTGCAAATTTTATAAGCCTACTCTCCACTCCATTATCCAAGCTATTAATGAAAATATTGAGTAGTACTAGACCCAGGACTGACCCCTGCATAACCCTACTAGATATCCCTCCCAGCTTGCACTGAACCATTTATGACTACTCTTTGAGTGATGTCTTTTAGCCAGTTGTGCATCCACCTTAGAATAATTTCATCTATACCATATTTCCCTACCTTACTTAGGAGAATATTACGTAGGACTGTGTCAAAAGCCTTACTAAAATCAAGATACAGCACATATAATGCTTCCCCAATCTCCTAGGCCAGTAATACTGCCAAAGAAGAAAATTAGGTTGGTTTGGTTGATTTGTTCTTGACAAATCCATACTGGCTAATCCTTATAACCCTATTATTCTCCAGGTGCTCACAAAATGATTGTTTAATAATTGGTTCCAGTATCTATCTAAGTATTATTTAGTATCACTGCTCTATAATTCCTAGAGTCCTGTTTGTTCCCCCTTTTTTAAAAAAAGGTAGTATGTTTGCCCTTCTCCAGTCTTCTGGAACCTTACCTGCCCTCCAGGAGATCATTTAAATGATTTAAGCTAGTTCCTTAAATACCCTAGTATGAATTTCATCAGGTCCTTCTGATTAAAGTTAAACTTGTTTTCTAAATATTCTTTAACCTGTTCTTTCCCTATTTTAGCTTGCATTCTTTCCTCCTTGTTGTTAATATTGTGTTGAGTTTCTGGTCACCATAAATGTTTTTAGTGAAGACTGAAACAAACACCTCAGCTTTCTTGATGCTATCAGTTATTAGCTCTCCTTCTCTGCTAAGTAGATGACTTGCACTTCCCTTCATCTTTCTCTTGCTCCTAATGTATTCAGAAAACCACTTCTTATCGCCTTTTATGTGTCTTGCTAGGTGTAACTTATTTTGTGCCTCAGCCTTTCTGAATTTTTCCTACATACTTGTCCTATTCTTTTGTATTCCTCCTTACCAATTTGTCCATGTTTCCCCTTTGTAGGATTTCTTTTTGATTTTTTCAGGTCATGAAAGAGCACCAGATGGAGCCATATTGCCTCTTATTATTCTTCCTATATTTCCATTGCATCCATCAGGATAGTTTAATATTATCTCTTTGAGAAACTGCCAGCTCTCCTGAACTCCTTTTTCTCTTAGATATTCTCCCCATGGGACCTTACCTGCCAGTTCTTTGAGATTGTTAAAGTCTGCTTTTTTTTGAAGTCCATTGTCTTTATTCTGCTTATTCTCACTCCTTCCTTTTCTTAGAACGGTGAAATCTATCACTTGCTAATCACTTTCACCCAAACTGCCTTCTACCTTCAGATTCACTACCAAATCCTCCTTGTTGGACAGAATCAAGTCTAAAATGGCTGTCCCTGAGTTACTTCCTCCACTTTCTGGAACAAAAAGTTGTCCCCAATACATTCCAAAAACTTATTGAATATTTTGTGTTTGCCATATTGCTTTTCAAACAGATGTCTGGGTAGTTAAAGTCCCCCATTACTACTAGATCTTGTGTTTTGGATATTTTCATTCTAGAAATGCCTCATCCACCTCCTGTTCTTGATTTGATGGTCTATAGTAGCCTCCTACCGTGACATTAGTTCCCCCTTTTATCTTTGTCCAGAGATTCTCAAACGGTCTGCCTCCCACCTCTTTCTGAACCTCAGGACAAGTGTATATATTCTTGTTGTATAATGGAACACCTCATAGACTCACAGACTTTAAGGTTTGTCCTTCCCAAACAAGATATACCTCTCTATACCAATATTACAGTCATGATGCTTATTCCACCAAGTCTATATAATGCCAATTAAGTCATCATTTTGTTTATGTACTAATACTTCCATGTCTTCCTGTTTATTCCTCATACTCCTTACATTTGTGCATAGACATCTAAAATGTTGACCAGACTCCCCCACGGATTTCCCTCTCATTGATCATGGAAGTAATAGAAAATGTGCAAAAAAATGCACACAACTGAGACTGGTTTGAAGCCCTTTGAACATATCTGTCACAGGGGGCTATTCTGGTTGTATTGGCAACCTACACCATGAGAAAACTGAGTCCAAAATGCTGATTTTTCTTTACACAGTGATATTATCTAAAAAAAAATCCACACTATTTTTTTCTAGCTGGAAAATGTCATGCTTTATGACAGAATGCAGGGTGGACCCGGTAAATCTGATGCCACTTATGGTATGGAGTCTGAATCCTTGATAGAGTTCTTCATCCAGCTGATGCTCCTTCAGGGGCAATCAAAGACCCATGGGCATGCATTTTGGATATAAAGAAGTCCTCACAGACCGCAGGGACTTCCCACATGAGATGTAGTCTTTTAATTATTTAACCAAATTATTTAACCATCAGCACTATATTTCTGTCCAAGATCAGTCATTAAACTTTGTATTGGCAGGACTGTTTAATATGCCTCATTCTCATACGTTTCTCATGGGTCAATATGAGTTCAATAACCTCCAGCCATATTGGCCCAGTAATATTTTTTATTCTGTATCAGTGGTAGCCATAGCCCCTTATATTACATCAGAGGATAAAACGCAAAATGGATATGTTAAGTCGATCACCTCAAGATGAACACATGACCTTATTGTAACCAAGAAGATCACTGGTTTGCAGAGTGAATGGTAATAACAAATTAATATCATTTACAGACCCACATGGTAAATCTGTAAATAAAACAGAGCTGCTTCATGTGGAAAATGCTCTGACCCACTCCACTATATCTATCATACATAGCCCTGATCCAAAGCCAATTTAAGTCGACGGAAAGACTCCCTTTGGATCAGGCCCTAAAAGATCACTATAATGAGTACCTATTATTGAATAATTATGCCTATTATGAAGTCACAGGTCAGCAGGACCAACATGGGATCATGACGAGCTGAATTTCAAATGCTGCAGCTTCTGGTATATCAGCATTCCCATCAGCATTTTCTTGAATAGTATGTTAGGTTTCATGAACGGTGACATGAAGTGCAACTAAATATTTATCCCTGAAAACAAGGCCAAATATGAGAAATCATATTGTTTCAATGGTGCTGGAACTTTTGCAGCTACTCACTTGTAGGCTGCCCACAAGGAATTAATTCTGGGTTGATTTACATCCCATTGAAATTACTGGGTCAAATGCATTCCTTCTCTAACTCCTCTTACACCAGGTATGAATTAGACTCATTGATTTCGCAAGGTACAGTGCAATATGATAAGGTCTATTGGTTATGAAGCAAGCAAACTCTTTCCCAGGTTGTAAACATGAACAACAGTGTTATCTGGAACACACGTAAGAATCATTGGTCTCAAATAGAAGATGCTAGTTCCTGAAGGATGGCATCATCCAAGACAAAAATAGCAACCCTTGAAAAGCCATTATTCAGCATGATATTTTGAATACCTTGGTGCCATGCAAAAACCAATAGGCATTGACTGGTTTTACAGAAGGTGTCAAAGTGCTGTTTGTCCACTGCCTGCCATCAATAGTGCTCTAGCACCTTTCATTTCATTATGGAAACTAGGTCTAAACAAAACTGCAGACTTTTTGGGGAGGTTCACAAGGTTTTGGTCACAGAAGCATGATATGTTCAAGGCAGAGAACATATCTGTAGGTGTCCAGTTCTACTCAATTTACACTACTGTAACAGAAAGCATAATATGGCAGATCCAGGTTTGTTTCATATACAGATCCAGCTTCATTGTCTTTCCTGGCTGGTTTTGTAATTCTTCTTTCTTCTCTTTCCAACCTTCAGGTTAGTCGCCTGGCCTTCCTCCGGTATCCTCTGTCCTTTCTCATAATCCATCCTCTGGAATTCTTTAATCTCTTCTGATGCCTTTTTCATCCCTCTCAAAAACTCTCCACCTTGTAAACCCATTGAAAGCTGCCATGCCATCCAGATGCTCGTAAGCATCCTCTGACAATCCGCAGCTCTTCTGACCCCTTTCCTCTACTCCAACTACCTCCTCAGCTGTTTTCCCCTTGCTCTATCCAACTTTCCCCGTCCCTGGTAGCCTTCTTCACCGCTCCTCAGAACCACTCACAGCTCCTGCCAAAGTCCATATAATGATCCCCAAAGGGATCTCAGGCTTCAGATGCTGAAGCTAAAGTGCACATTGTCTAATGCACTGTGGACTGTAAGAGATGAAACAGTTAGATGCTTTTGTTTCTTTGGCCCACTATTCAAATGCCGAGCTGATAATTATGAACAATAAATTAAAATGTGTTTGGTATATATCATCATATGGAAAAAATCTTATGGAAACATTAAGCAGCCTGTTATTCTAAAGCTCTTGTAAACATTGTTTTGTAGGAACAACCTATCTGAGATTATGTAAACTCAATATTGATATTAACAAGATATACTATGCTGTTCTCAACTAACTGAGTTGAAAGTACATTTTAAATGACAAAGAATTTGCATTTTATGTGATCCAGTTTTCTGATTTATATACTTTCTCTTAAGTCCTGTTTTTGTTCAACATTTCACAATACTTTGTGTTTTCAAAATGTAATCAAATCTTGTTAGATTCTACCCAACAATGTTTGGCTGAATGGGAATATTAATACTAGCTATTGATATCTTTATGTTAAAAATTGATTTATTGAGCAAGTGGCACATAATCTGTGGGGGAAATACCTAGAGATAACACCTTGAGATGATTAATTGTGTTTACAATGCATTCCTGTAATTATTTACAAGAACATTTATGCATGAGTTGCTGCCCTGGTTCAAAAGAATAACTCATCAGATTGTCAAGCTTTCTGCTCTTGAGTATTCTAGTTAATTGCTATCTCTGCTAGTTGAGTCTCATAAAAACCTTCCTCCACAGAGCTGAAAGCAGAATTTCTGGATCTTAGTTCTATATGCAAAGATAACCCTGTTCATCAGTGGGAATGTCAGTTTCCCCATTCAAGAGGGAAAGCCAAAATATTTTTGGGAGCGTGAAACCTACAATAGATAGGTGTGATGTCACTAATGGAGCTTTCTGGTATCATCAGGTATTTTTTATGGGCTAAAATGATAATGCTCTAACAAATTCCATGTCAGGTACACTGCAGTTAATTTTATTGATATCAAATAACTGATCAGCCATGTGAATTTCCTACATTAAAAAAAGAATAAATAAATCCCCTCTTACATTAGTGTGTACTTTCGTATTGCATTTTCATTTGTAAGCTAGCTATCAAATGGAAGGATAGTTTGGGGAATGTGTTCCTCACAACTATCTGTGTTTATTACCAAGCTAGTAATAATTGTATAATTCAACCTTTTGGAATTAAATTTTCCCTTTCATATTCTCACACATAGACATATGCACACACAATTGCACAACCTGGTGCATTTTTTTGTTTGTTTGTTCCGTTGCCAATTTTAAGATTTAGTTAGTTCATAACTGAATTTACTGTAGTTACAGAAGTAATATCCTGCCAGGAAATAGTTGACAATGTTTAATAATTCCTGGGGTTATTTCAGTTCCAATCCACAATCATAATTTTACAAATGTTTCTGGTGGTATTTTCCAGTACAAATCCTTCTTTGCAATTTTTTTCTTCCTGTTGACAGTATATTGGGCAGAATACAAGGGAAACCAACCTATTTGCTAGTTTAATTAAAGATGCCAGTAAAATCCTTAAGGTTTGCCTGGGAAGGAGCAGATTTACTTGCTGCCTTTATGCACACTGTGGGATTTAAACATTTTGAGAATTGCTTTGGTGATTTTTCCCAGGAGATAAAGGAATGGATTAAGTGAAGTAGTTTCTGACTATAATTGGTCTGGTTTAGACACTTAAAAATAACTTTAAGGAATAAGAAAACACAAAACAAGTTTTGAAGTAAGGATTTAACATTTTTTTCCCTAGCTGTGTTTATTTCAGCTTTGGTATCTCGTTGTGAACTATCAAAGTGTGTTGTACACAAGGTAGTTTATATGTACTTTAGCTGCTCTGAACAGTGATCCAGGCAAAGAGGACAGATGTCTGACGGAGAAGAAACAAAAGGCCTAAATCTGAAAAAACAGTGGGGGAACAAGGAAGGGAGACAAGTGAAAAAAGGTTTTCAGTCTTTTGATGGGTTATTTGTTCTTTTCAAACAAACTAAGCCGCATGTGATTGTAAACTTTCCCAATATTTTTGACCACCCTTAATAAGCTGAGATATTCCAAAGAAAAGGCTCACACCACCTGTTGCTTAGGTGTTTCTGGCACAATACCTTTGTGGCTGGCACATTTATGCTGCTCCTTTTAGTTGGTAAATTCAATCAGTAATACACATGGGGGAATTACAGAAAAGCTGTTCTGTGTATTTTCTAGTCAAACACATGGGATCTTCTTTTTGCCTCCCTTTGTTTCAGGATATGTGGCCAGCCAGTTGCGAGGAATTGCAGCCAAATGATTAATGTCATACTCATTTAACAAGACAAAGGTAGTTTTGGCACGGATCAAAACCATTAGTCGCCAAGACCAAATCTAACACCATAACCTCCTAACGCTGTAAGCTCTTATCATGCAGAGCTTATTGGGAGAAGCCGTGAACAGGCATTATCTAATACTTCATAAAAATGTAGCAGACATCTTAATAGCTCTGCCAGCTTCTGGCTAAAGAAGTTAAATCTTAACCATTAGTAAGGTGGTCACATAGATGCCTCAAAAGTTACCTCTGGGGGAAACTATAAAGACCAAAGAAGAAAGGAATTCTTAAAAATAATTTTTGCTCAGAAATATATCCAGTAACATCACAAATGAATTGTCATCAGCAATAATAAAAACTGGATTCCAATCAAATAAAATCTATCTATACACCTATATATACATCTAACATGAAATAGTAGCATATTGACAGACTTTTTATTTAAATTCTTATTGTCTAGAAGGAGCGGGGCTAGGATGTTGGTTCCTCTGGGCCATAATTATGAAGGTATTCAGGCAGAATTCCCTAGTGGGAATTATAGAAGTGCCTAAGCAGGTTATGTGACTAAGTCACATGGAAAGTAAATGAGAGTGGGAGTTAGGTGTCTAAACTACTTAGACACTTTCATCAATCTCACTAGATGCCTATCTACAGCTTTGGGTGCCTAAATACTTCTGTGAATCTGGCCCTTTGTGTTTTCCACAATCTCTTTATGGATGGACAGAAAGGTTGCAAAGAGTAAAAGCAAGAATGATCAGTATTCAGATTCAGAAGCCTGATGATGTGTGGCAAACTTCCTCGCCTTCCAAACTCTGTCCTCTGACGCCCCAGGACAATCACTTTTGACAATGAGATAGTGGTGCAGTAGTTTTCCAAATGGCATTTGAGTTTTCAAGTGTCTGGACTTTGTAATATGGAGAGTTGTGCACAGACAGGTAATTCGATTTCACAGGGGATTTAGATATTCTGAAGTTTTGTTTTAGTTCCTCTGAGGAACAAAAAAAGAAAAAATATAAAATTCTCCATGAAAGATATTGTAGCCTCTGCTCCGGGACAGTCTGTCTGTCCGGCAGTCCCAGAGCAATAGATTCTGGAAGCCCTGGGGTTCTCTGGGTTCAGGGGCAGTCCACTTGGCTGCTGGCTGCCCTGGAGCTGCAGAACCTGGACTGCCGAGGACTTGGGTAGGTGAGCTGTCAAGAAATCAGATAGGTTTCTGATGGAAACCTGCCTGGTCGGCAGGGTTCTATTGGAATGTTGATGAAATGGAGACATCTACACTAAACTTTCTTCAGAGTAGCAGCAGTATTAGTCTGTATTCGCAAAAAGAAAAGCAGTACTTGTGGCACCTTAGAGACTAACAAATTTATTAGAGCATAAGCTTTCGTGAGCGATGAAGTGAGCTGTAGCTCACGAAAGCTTATGCTCTAATAAATTTGTTAGTCTCTAAGGTGCCACAAGTACTGCTTTTCTTTTTACTAAACTTTCTGATTTCACTGAGCTGGCAGATTCTGACACAACAATGTTTCATCTGAATTTTTCCAACCAGCTCTGGTGGTAAGACAAAAATTAAGTGGAATCATTCCCACATATACCTAACAAAAAACTTAGACAAACTGATGCCGCAATAGAAAGACTTTTAGGATTTAAATGGACTTGTTCCCATTTATACCAGATTTGAATCCAACCCATAACAGTCCATTTTATTATTTATTTTAGTTGTGTAGTGTACATTTTTAATTTTATAAAAGTGCCCAGAGCATGTATATTAAACAAACACTTAAATAAATTAATCTGTGTAAGTAGTGATAACATTTTTAATATGAGATCCTCACAATTAGAAACATATTTAAGAAGACATGTTAAACGGTCCTGAAATGTTCTTGAAGAAATTCCACATGTTGCTGGGAGCAATCATGAAACATTTCCATATAAAATACTATGTAAAAAGATACAAAATATACATATATGCAAGCAGAGTGTTGAGTGTGTGAGTGATACAGTAGTGGGGATTACTGGCAAGTGTTAATGTTATTGAACTTAAAGGTTATCTCTTGGTCTTGACTCTTGGGTCCTATATACAAACAGTGATATCTTGATCTCTATATCTCCAGAATAGTAAAAATGGATATGCAGCCTATACATTTCAAAAACTGTAGGGGTTATTTACATGCAGCTCTTGATAATTATTTCCTGTAGAATTCCATTACTAGTTACAGCTGAACTGCCGGTTTACAATATAACAATGTGAAATAAATATAAATTTCCTTAATCATACTGTATTTATTCATTTCCATATAGAAAACTGAGGAGAAAAATTCAAAAATATGAAATTTGCAGTCCATATCAGTGATATCTCATAAGAACACAAGAACATAAACATTTCATTTGTGTATGCATCTATCTACCAGATACCTCCTGTGTATTTGTCCATCTAATATCTATTCATGTCTATTTTTATAAGTATCTGTCTGTCTACCTAAGCATCTCCTACTAAAATGCCCCCATAAAATCTCCATGGACAATACACAATATCATCAAAGATACAAGTCTATATAGATACAATTCTGAGGTAAGGGTACTCTGTTTCTGGTTCGGAAATATGATAAAAGTCATCCATTAATTGAGGGCCTGAACTAAAGACCATTAAAGTTAATGGAAATACTCTCACTAAATTCATGGGCTTTGGATCAGGCTTTAAATGAAAAGTTGGACTAATCTCTCAAAATTAGAAGAAGCATGGCAAAACTGCACGGTCAAGAGAATAAACTGCCACACCAATAGAGATGGTTGATTTTTGTTGTTCAAAACTTCAATGGCTTTATTTCTAAAATTAATTTTTTTGCATATTTTTTCTCAATTTATTTTGATTCTTTTAGCAACAAACCAAATACTTTAGGGTTTTTCTTTATTCTTTCCCTTTATCTTTCTTTGAACGGTAGAAGGGAGAGTGGAAAAAGAGGGAAAGAACAATTAGCCATTTTGAGTTGTGTGTAAGGAGGGAGGCGCTTACCATTTTCCAACCAGGTCTTAAAAACAATAGCTGAACTCTGAAGTGACAAATCATTTTTGAAGCTTGATTCTGAATGGTTCTGAGCTATATGATGAAGTCCTTTCTTACGTGAGTAGCTACAACGAAGTTATTCCAGTAATCGTATGAACAGAAAGAGTTAACTTATATAGAAGTCAAGGGCCTGACCTTGAATGATGATGAACACTTGTGATTCCCACTGAGAAATACATGTAATTTAAGTAAATTGGAATAGGAGGTGCTCAAAACTTCACAGGATCAGACACTTCAACTCTCTATTCTGCATTTACTGGACCAAAGCATTTATAACAATTCTGGCAAGGGAGACTAGGTAGTGCTCTCATTCACTGGATCAGGCTTCCTCCTCTTGCATAGTAAAGTTATTTGAATCACAAGCAAAATATTTTTGATCTTAATCTAGCTAATAATGGACATTTGTCCACACCATACAACTACATTACCCTTTTCTCCCAAATAAGGTGAAATAAGTAAATTGTATCAAGCAAGCTTTCGTGTTGCCTATTTGCGTTATGTCCTCTCTGAGTGACATCAGGGTGTAACTTTCACTACAGATTCACAATCCAAAGTCCATTGATGTCAATGGAGAGACTCCCATTGTAAGGCTCTCCCCCCCCGCCCCCAGTCTAGAACCCTGGCCTGCCAGACAGCTGGCATCTCCAGGCTGCCACGCAGCAGCAGCTGTAACCAGCTTGTACTCCACTGCTCATGACCCACTGTGAACACAGACTCTGGGAAATCCCACCTCAAGGGATTTGACAGGCAGCAGCCTTATGACTCCCTGTCCTATATAAATGCAAGAGGTGTTCCAGGAAATGTCCAGGCAACAGTGCAGATTTCCTGTAGCTGCCATAACCATTCCTGCTCTCGAACTCCTGGCTTTGACCTTGACTTGATTTGAACTTCACTCCTCACTTGGACCCTGAAACCTGACTCACTCTGACCCTTGGCATCAACCCTGGCCTGGAACCTGACTATGAACTCCACTGCTACTCCCAGCCTTAGGGTTGACCCTGCTCTGATCCTTGGTCCCAACAGTCCTTGTTAGAATCCTGACAGGTTTCAGAGTAGCAGCCATGTTAGTCTGTATTCGCAAAAAGAAAAGGAGTACTTGTGGCACCTTAGAGACTAACAAATTTATTAGAGCATAAGCTTTCGTGAGCTACAGCATCCGATGAAGTGAGCTGTAGCTCACGAAAGCTTATGCTCTAATAAATTTGTTAGTCTCTAAGGTGCCACAAGTACTCCTTTTCTTTTTGTTAGAATCCTGACACCCATTGATTTCAAGGAGTTTTGGATTAAGTCCCAAGTGCCTACATTTTTTGCGTGTGTCTGTGTGTGAAAAAGGAGGCTAGTGCTAGACAGATCTGTACTGAATAAACAAGATAAACTAATGCTAACTCATATCTGATGAGCAGTGTGGTGTTCTCTCTTCACCCATTTGATGTATCTGTGCTGACTGCAAGATAGCCATTGGTATATACTGTACTGGGTATTTACATATGGGCTTGGCAGACATATAAACTCAGGGCTTAGAATCAAAAGGGTACTTCTGCAGTAGCGCTGTCAAAAACCATGTCCCTCAAGCTGTCTGCAGATTCCATAATACCAAAAACAGTCAGGAGAAATGAATCTATGTTGACAGTATTGTGTGATCTAAATTTCAAAGGGAAAATTGAAACCATGCTTGGGGTACATGGAGGGTCTGTAAACAAAATAATCCACACCATGGCATCTTCCTCCAGATCCTCTCCTCTTGCTGCCATGTGAGATTATGAAGCAATGCAGTAAATTAGATGACTCAGTAAATGAGTTATCTAATTTAAAATATGAATGAGTTTCTTGAGGGGGAGGGGAGGAAGAACAATTGGAAATCAGGGACTGTGACCACCCTATCTGTTGTCCAAAGTGGGAGTTCCAATATCACGCTAATCCTCGCTTGTAGGAAACAATAGAGGAGCTTATGCTCAAATAAATTTGTTAGTCTCTAAGGTGCCACAAGTACTCCTTTTCTTTTTGCAATAGAGGAGTGTGGCATCTTTAGAGCTAATGGTCACAGTAAAGAGACAAAATAATTCTCTCTCTGTGATACAGCAGCCAAATACTTGCAGACTAACCACAATGTGCAAGCACAGGAAGGCCATGTATTTTGTAAAGAGAAGAGGAAGAGGACAGCATATCTGTGATGCTCTACAGTTAACATTTTACTTAGGGTGACCAGATAGCAAGTGTGAAAAATCGGGACAGGGGTGAGAGGTAATAGATGACTATGTAAGAAAAAGATCCAAAAATCAGGACTGTCCCTATAAAATTGGGACATCTGGTCACCCTAATTTTACTAAATGTAGTGTGTGCTCAAATTCTGTTACTGGCATATGCAAAGACTGAGCATGCAAAAAGCTATGTGCAAATTTGGAGCCAGATTTTGAAAAAATGGCCCACTGTATATCACATACATCATTGTGCATATTGAAGCTGCCAGCCCCTTCCTTCAGAAAACCATCTCCAGAAGACAGCAGCAAATGAGAGCTTCCCCTTCACTCATATTCACTTAAATGAAGTATGAGCTTCCAAAATTAAACTTTCTTCATTTCAGCATGTATGAATACCCAGTCGTCCCAGCAAGGTGTTAACTTCCACAAGTTAAACTTAGGAGCTGCTTCAGTTGTACCCCCTTCTCTCCTCACAATCCTCTGGCTACACCCCGGGTGATTTTTAAGGCCCTGTGTACTCTGCATTTTTTTGAACCAGTGTAGGTACATCAATGCTATCTAATGCTTACTTAATTTAAAAAATGAATGTGTTCCTGGCCAGGGGTGGAGGGGAGAGAGAACAACTGGAAACAAGAGACTGTTGCCACCCTAGCTATTGTCCAAAGTGAAAGTCCCAATATCATGCTGATACTTGCTTGTAAGAAGCAATAGAGAAGTGTGGTATGTAGCTACCCCAGCACTGCAAATTGCTATGGAAATAAGCTGCAGCAGTAAGATGGGGTTTGAATCAGCACAGCTTCCTTCAGGAAGTTTCAGGACAGGTCACACCAGTGCAGTGTGTCTACGTTAAGTGTTTGCACCAGCTAACCACATTGATGTAGTTACACCAGTGCAAATCTCCTTCATCTAGATGAGCTCTAATTCACTCCACAGAGTATAAAGAGAAATTGTCTTTAAACTGGTTCACCACATTTTTTTAAGTTTGCCCATTGTGGAAAAACCTGCAAATACCAGGCAAATAAATATAGTGGTTTCACTTTCTGGTAGATAAATGGAATTTTTTTTCAAGGAAACAAGCTCATTTGTTTGCTTCAGCCACCTGCTATGTCTTGCCTTTGGGATGGGGAATGTCATTTACTGTATGTTTGTATGGCACCCTACATAACAGGGCCCCAAACTGTCTGAGGCCTCCAGGTGCTACCACAGCAGTGGTGGGCAACCTGCGGCCCGCGGGACACACGTGGTCCACCAGCGTAATCTGCTGGCGGGCTGCCAGACATTTTGTTTATATTTGCATGGCTGCCCACAGCTCCCAGTGGCCGTGGTTTGCCGTTCCCGGACAATGGGAGCAGTGGGAAGCAGTATGGGCTGGAGGGATGTGCTGGCCACCACTTCCCACAGCTCCCATTGTCCAGAAACGTGAACCGCAGCCACTGGGAGCTGCAGGCAGCCATGCAAATGTAAACAAACTGTCTGATTACCCTGAGTGGCCACATGCAGCCCGTGGGCCACAGGTTGCCCACCACTGTACCACAGTATAAATTCAAAAAACAACTGAAGTTTATGGCATGCTTTTGTAACCAATTAAAATTACTACCCCAGTTTGTCAAATAATTCACTGCTACTTTGACACATCAGCTAGAGTGAGGATGGGCCTCTCCACATAGCTTCAAACTAATGTACCTCAGTAGTAGGAGGGACCTTGCTCATATGGATGTGAGGTCAGCATGCTCTATAAAGACTACAACGGCATGCAAATTGGAATTTCCACCCTGTAGAAAATTCCAATATTTCAAAATTTGCCCCAAATTGGGATGAAAAGTTGAAGTATCAAAATTTTTCACAGAATGTAAAGTTCAGAAAAAATTCCATCAGGAAATGTCAAAACATTTTGTTTTGGAACTCCTGAATCTAGACATTTTGTTTCACTGCCTTGAACTGAACCAAATGTTTTGTTTCAAGTATGTTTGACAAACTGTCCAAGATGCCTCACTATATAGTCAGAGGGGAGACCACAATGTATTATGGAGGATATGGTGTGATCTAGGAGCCTGGCCCACGGGGAGAATTGGGGCATGAAGCACCTGAACTACAACTCCCATGGCAACATAAGCTGATGCAGTTTAATGTCAAAACAAAACACTTCATTTTGATTTTCCAAATGGGAAATTGGAAAATGTTGGTGACATTGACATTTTCCCCACAGAAAATTTTGGTTTTACGTAAACTGTGTTTTCCATTGAAAAAATATTTTCGTAGAAAAATCCCAACCAGCTTTTATAAAGAGCTCTAGAGCTCCTGAATGACAGCTAGCTGCTCTTTGGCAGAACATATACTTGTGCTAAAACAGTTTATTAATAGCACCTCATCAAAATTAGCAACATTTAAATAACTAAAACTGACAAAGTTTTGTCAGCTCAAACAGCATGCATGAGAAAACATGCGGTTGATATTGTGACAGTTATTGAAAGGCTGCAATCAGTATCAATGGCAAAGGGATACAGTGATGTTCCTTGTGTTGCAATATGTCTAGTAATGTGAGTTTTCTGTATCATATTGATATGGAGAGAGAGGGGCGGGGAGAGCTGCCAGTGAACTTATCCTTCAGTGTCTCCAGCCATGAGTCCTTATCACCTGCCATCAATTCCCTTCACCTCCCATCTGCTAGTGTTCTGTCCTCAGATCCCTAAAAAGCTATATTGACCAAGCTGAGACTAAATATGTATGTAGGGTGTTTGTTTTTATATTCATTCCCCTAATGCTTTGTTCCATTTGTTAATGAAGAAAGTCAATTTATCACTGGTCACAAGCTCCCAAATGGAAGAAATCCAATTGGACTCTACAGGGTGATAACGGTTGCTGAATACTGGCAGTGACACTAAGTTCTGGGCTAAGAGTGGAAGAATTGTGTGATTTTCCCCTAGAGACAGGCAAGGGCAGGAGGCCTGACGCCTGAGGGAGTGCAGTCAGATGGACCAAAAAGGGGAGTAGGTGTGCTGCAAGCCCTGTAACCATGACAGCTTCCATAACGGTGAAATGCACCCCAGTGAGGAGGGCCTGCATATGAGTTAAATCCTTTAAGCCATCACTGTTGGTCATTAAGGAAGTATGATACCTTATGTGAACCCTCTCCACCCAAAATGAGGTGAAATCCTGGCCCCATTGAAGTCAATGGCAAAACTTCCACTGCCTTCAATGGGGCCAGGATTTCACCTTTTAACTTCAAATGGTGGAGAATCAAAGCTTCTGGTTGTTTATCTTATCACTGTGCCATCTTGTTGGTGCTGGGGAGTCTCTCTATATATTTTGTTTATGGTCAGCACACATCAGCTGAGCACAACATACAGAAATTACAAAAACATGCTGTGTATCCAATAACTTCCTATAATTTTAAAGCCTATCTGGTCACCTTGGCTTCACAGATGACATTGTCTGGCTTCAGCACAATGCACTCAGCTATTTGAAACTCATTCCACTGGCCAAATGATTTATTTATCAGTACAGCAGATATGAAATAGACATTATCTCCCTGTAAACACAACAAGAATAAATAGATGTTTTAAGACTAATGGGAGGCTACTTTTGTTTTTTCACTGTAGGCAAAGAATGTTGCACTTACAATATCACTAGTTTATATTTTTTTCATATTTATTGACTTGAGACTCTCCTATCTATACTGTCATTGAACTTAGTGAGACTACTTGCATGTATAATGTATTGATGTGCCTAAGTGTTTGCTGGATTGAGGCCATAGTGCGGACTGCAGCCAGTTGCCGCTGTCAGGGCCATTGACTCTGGTGGCTATCACGGTTCTTGATGATAATTATCATTTAACTATTATGATTATTATAATTAACTATTATTAACTATCTTTATTGCAGTAGCACCTAGAGGCCTCATTCAGGTCAGGGACCCATTGTGGTAGGCACTGTCTATATATAGTCAATTACAGTCCCTAATCCAATGCGACTATAATCCATAATACAATATATTACAAAATGGTAGTTAATTTTTCTACAGTAAGTCACCAGTGAAAACATTTCCCAAATGTTAAATGTCTCATAAAGATGAATACACAGGCAAAGGGCCTTGTACTGGTCTCAGTTCATGTATAAACTCTCTTTGATATCTATTGAAGTTCCTCAACATATCAAAGGCATATCATCTGGCCCTGTGTGGTGATTTCTCGTTGTTGTTGTTTTATGGCAGGGCTGTATTGCTGTAAATCAAGGTCACAGCCTTTGAGTCATAAACACTAGAAAGCAATACATTGAACCACCCCTAGAGGCAACATTTTTTAATTAGGTGCAAAGCAAAGCAGGAACCAGCTCACACAGAATTTAAGGCCAAAAGAGACCACTAGCTCATCTACTCTGACTTCTTGGGTATCATAGGCCACTTCTCCACATGTTTGTGGTTACATGAACACATAAGTAAAATAAATTGCAATTTTCTGAATTGAATTTTCTGAAAGAATTCCTGATTTTTTTTGCCAATCTAATGTGTAACACAATAGCTATCCTCAAGGAAGCCCCTACATTGAAAGGGGGAAAGAAGCATTATGGCAAAACACCAAGTTCCACAAGTGCTGCACTGACATAAAATGTTGGAAACCTAGCCTAAATAACAGCTAGGCAAAATGAGTCATAAGCTATGAAAACATTCCCGAGGCTCCAACAATGAGAAGGAATTTTGGATGGGTAGCATGGCTCAGTCAAACAGTTAACCTTTGCCAGATCAATTTATTGCAGGTTAGACAAACACCTGTCAGGGATAGTCTAGATCAGTGGTGGGCAACCTGTGGCCTGCAGACCACACACCACCCGTCACGGTAATCTACTGATGGGCTGCCAGACAGTTTGTTTACATTTGCACGGCTGCCTGGAGCTCCCAGTGGCCGCAGTTTGCCGTTCCCAGCCAATGGGACCCACAGGAAGCGGCATAGGCCTATATAATACTTAGTTACATTGGTCTAGATAATACTTAGTTCTGCCATGAGTGCAGGGGACTGGACTAGATGACCTCTCGTGGTCCCTTCCAGTTCCATGATTCCCTTCTGGTGAGCCTCAGAATTGGCAGGAGAAAATACCCCTATGGAGAATCTTTTATTTTGAAATGCAAAGAACCATTTAGGCCTTGTTTACACTTGTTGCAGCGTGTGGGGTACGTATAGCTACATGCTGTAGTGAAAACCTGTGGTGTGTAGCTACATGCATCAGTGAAAGGCACATGGAGCTGCTGCAGCCTTTCCCCGTCACATGCCCCCTCTGTGGCAGGGAAAGGCTCAGGCAGCAGCACACTACATTGCTAAAAATAGCAGCGTAGACATGGGAGGCTCTGCTTGGATATGTAGAGAGCTGTGTAGGGTATATACCCTAAGGCTCTGAGATGTCTTTACTCACATAAGATGTGCCTCACGCTCTACACTGCTACTTATACCCATGCTAGTGGGGCCATGCAATGTATATACTCTACCCGGCTCCAAAAGTGTAGACTTAGTCATGAAGTATGTGTAGTGTAACAACATGGAGGAATTGAACCTGGGGAGAGAAGGTGGTTCTGTGATTGAAGCACAAGATTGAGACACATGAAATGTGTTCTATTATAGCTATACCACATCCGTGTGTGATCTTGGACTGTCACTTCATCCCTCTAGGCCTCGTTTGTGAAGCTGGAACAATACAAGAGGGATGTTGTGAGGCTTTACTCACTGATATTTGTAAGGTGCTTTGAGGAGTGCCACATGTGTATTTAAATATCCTTTTATATTTGCTGAATATTAGTACCGACAATAGCAAAACAAAGTGCCCTGACAGACCATGTCTTACATTCAAAGAGAATTGGGGTGATCATCTCAATGAAGGTTAATTTAAATCTCCTCTCAGAGGGGAGTCAGAGCCCCTAAGATCTGATTTAGAAGCCTCAGACCTTGAGCTCATGGCATCCTTTAAACAGTCAATTATAAGAACTGTCAATATCTACACAATGAAAGAATTTAGAAAAACCAAGAATGAAATTTTTGAAGATCTTACTTACAAAAGGTCAGATTTAGAACACCCAAAGAGACTAAAGAGTGTGCAGTATTTTTAAGAAAAGGAGCCTTAGACACAAAGAACTTAGTGGTGTCAGAGACACCTTTTTAATCTCCAATTAACATGAAATTGAATCTTTATCATTGTTCTCTTTGTGGTCTAATGGAATTTGAATATGCAGGTTTAGAGATGCACATGTGCTCTCTAACATTCAGCCCTAAGTGAGTAATGAATAGTTTGATTTTCAGAAGTAGATTTGTTAGTCCTATTAGGCAATTCAGACTAAAATCTTATCAGATTACAGTAGCAAAAAGGATAAAACCACATTAGAGAGACAAGGTGGGTGAAGAAAGAGACTGACACAGACTCTTGAAGGACTGCCTCTGCTTCTCTTGATGGAATTGCCCATTCCACTCACTGTAGTGCACATAGGAGGCATGCATAGGAAACACGGAATAGGTTTGGGGCATCCCTATGTCCTGGCAATCCCAGATACTAGAATGGCCCTTTGGGGTCATATGCAGCAAGTACAACCAAGAACAGCCCTTAGGCTGCTATAATTTGTACCATGAGGAATGACCTGGTGCTAATCAGCCCATGATCTTGGGAGCACAAATGTGGTTTAAGTTGCACTACATTTTCTTTGATTAAATCTCAGGCTTTGTGTCTTAGACTTTAGTCTCAACTCTGCCACAGAGTTCAGTTGTGAGCTCTACAAGTTATTTAGATCAAGACACCTAAATCCATATTATCCTAAAGCAGTGGCTTGATTTTTCAAAGGTGTTGGGCAATCAGACATCAGTATGAGCTGTTGGTGCCCAGCAGCTTGAAAAATCAAGCTACTGATATGAATTCCTAAATATCAAATTAGATGCTTAATTTTGAACACCCACACATCAATATTCTTTGCTTGTTTCCTCATTTCTAAAGTGAATTTGATAATGGGCCTATCTCATAGCAGTGGGTGAGTTTCAATTCCTTAATGTATGTACCGCGTTTTTAGATGCTGTAGAAGTGCAAATTATAATAATTATTGACAGTGGCTACACACCATGTTCTTTTTGTTTATGTAAAATAATTGTGTGTAGCAGTGTTCCTTCCCTCCCCTCAGTCTGGCCTCTCTCCGTCTGGCTATTGTTTGGTTAACTAGCAAATACTAGCTGAGACACCTGTGTACCACATAAAGACAGCTGTATTGTATGTAAGTGCCAGTGCTGATCTATCACATGATGTTGGTTAGGTTTACCTGAGCTGTGTAGGGGGACTCTATTGGAGACATAATCCATCACACAGTTAAAAGAACATTTATGTTCTTTTGAATTTATTCCTTTGACCTCATCTCCTCTTGTTTCCATATTTTTTTTCTGTCCTACTATAGCAGTGTTGCTGAGCAAAAATAAGAGACAGTTGGTGCAGTCCAAAGTAATCAGTTTCATGTTCAGATACAAATGACCCAAAACTGATTTGTGTATGGTGTTGGGGTGGAGGGGGAGGTACCCAAGAGAGCTGTCCACTAACTTAGCAGCAAAGGCTGGATTGCAATCTGTCTAGGATGGAACATAATAAATCCTGCATCTTGGCAGGGGGTTAGACCTTGCGGCCCCTACTAACCCTGTGATTCTATGATTCTAGATCATCCAGTCTATCTTGCTAGGACAAGTTTGCTTCCTCTTGAATATTTATTAGTGTTTTTAAAGTCTACTTTTAATTGTTCTAGGTGATGAAACTTTCCTTGCACTCCAAAAGATCTCATTTGTTGTGGAGTTTTTCCTTATATTCATCAGACATTTCCCCTTATTGAATTTAATGCCATTATTTGTAATTTTATCCCATTTTTCTATCTTAAATCATTCCTCTCCCTTCTTCATACTATATACAAGTGTTTCAAGTATTTGTAACATCTACTTTCATCACTTAGACAATTAATACATACTTAAGAAATTTGTTTTTTCCTCAAAAATCAATACTCCAGCCCCCAAATCATGTTTCTTGTTTCCTGGTAAGCTTCCTACAATTTCTCACTATTTGTCTGGTAATTAGATGTCTAGAACTAAACAATATATTCCAGATGCTATTTTATCAGACCTTTATAGGGAAGGATTATTACCTCTCTACTTTGTGATATGATGCTTCTGTGTACGCAGCCAAAAATTGTTTTTGTCTTTTTTAATTTAATTGCTAATTTACCATGTGTGATTTATGAGCTTTCCTTTCTTTGACATTACTGCTTTCCAATAATGTTCCAATGAATTCCTGGTAAGGAATGCCAGTGCATGAAGCAATCAAACCTATTTTCAAATATTTTTGGTGGACATGTTGTAGAATTTTCTCTACATACACTCCATGATATTGCTGTGCTCATCAATGTGTTTCTACTACCTTTATCCAGCACAGCCCACAAGTGGTTCACATCCCTGCAGCACACACAAAGAGGGAAATTTCCTAATTGCCTAGCTCTGTGGCTCTTCCTTCAGCAGCACCTCTGTGCTGAACAAAGAAACAACACTTTAAAGGAGTTACCTCCTTTGATTACATGGCAAAAAAGAATACATTTACCCTCCTACAGAGAGACAAGAGTAGGTGATTTACAGGATACGCCTACTGGAGAGAATCAAGATGAGATTTTAATCTGTTGTATTGACAAATAGCATAACTACTTTAAAAATATTATTTATGAACATCTGAACTTTCTGACCTTTAAGTGCCTTCTGGTTAGTATGCCATATTATAATCTTCCTGAAGTACCAACTCTTACTGTGGCCTCAGCAGCGTGTGTACACAACCAGAACATCACAGCTGCCCTCCTTTCCTGTGTTTCTTTTCCCGTCCAGGTCTGTTCTCTTCACTAATCTTCAAACAAGTGTCCAGAGTATCAACAGACTGAGCTTTCTAGCATTAACCTGAAAGCTGAAGAAATCTTACACCATAATATGAATGGGACTATTTGCTGGTGCCTGATGCAAAGCTCATTCAAATAAATGGGAGTCTATCCACTGACTTCAGTAAGTTTGGATCAGTATCTAAAAAAGCAAAGGCTTGTTCCTAACAATGACACTTGAACAGGGATGTAAACCTATTAACCAAACTCTCTTGGTAATTTTATTTATAGTATCTAATTTATCAGTACACATAGTGCCTTGGTGCTTAAAGCAGACAACTTCATAACTGTAGACTCTATAAGGATAATGAATGATTGTTGTCATACCTAATACTTATTGTTAATTTGTGTTAAAATGTTATAAATGCAGCTAATTTATTTAATGTCAGTGCAAACACCTGGAGAAGTCCTATGAGTATTGGCTGTAATAGTCTGCCAAGAGACACAAGCCTCCTGTCAGGTAAAAGGGAGATGGTGTCCTGAATGCAAGAAAAGGCACTAAGACCAGGTAGGGCATCTGGAGTGGAATTTGGTGAGGTGAACTTAGAAGACACTTAGTGGTGGGAATGTCAGAGGCAGAAAGACTTTCATTTAATGCCACCTAACAAAAACCTGGCAAATCTCTAGCATTTAAAAAAAATCTAAATTGATGGTATTTACTAAATTTACCGGTTATTAAAATCTAATTCAAAATTTCCACCAGTTTTAGTTTTTCACATCAGAACCCCGATTGACAGGCAGAACCAGGATTTGAAGTAGAAATTGTCTTGAAATACAGGAAACATTATTTTTCCTGGGAAATAGCAAGTTGTCTTCAATCAACAAAACTACTTGCTGTGGATTAACTCAGCCATACAAGTTTGCAGTATAAGCCTTCAGATGGAACTGAGTGCTGTCTCAGGACAAGGGTCCAAATTGTAGGAACAGGGCTTAAACTGCTGATTTATGTCTTCTCTAATGAAATTTTTTCATCTGCTATGGACAGGATGAAATATTCCTATTTATCTTATTTTTAATATGATTTAAATTCTATAAAGACAACAGGAATTTGCTGAAGAGGTTATTTTTTTAAAAGTCTGATTCAAATGTGTTTGTTTAATCATCTTGATGTCTGTTCAGACAAGCATCAGCATGGTGACAAACATGATTATTCATAAACATTTTAAAGTTGTCTATTTCTGTTTTTCTTTTCTTCCAGTCAGGTTGGTTTGTTTGATATCCTATATGGTTATTCTGTAGACTTTGGGTATTTCTACCTTTGTATATGGAGATTTGATTTTTCTATGTGTGATTTAGTTTTGAAATTGTCACTAAAAATTCCTATTAAAAACAAATTCCAGCAATTTTATAATTGACTTTTATTTGAAGAAAATACCATTTCAAGTGTTTAAATATTAAAGTATCCAATAGCAAGGAATTTCCCCTCGGGCACGACACAACCCTGCTGAAACAATTGTCTTTAGAAAATGAATTGACTTTAAAATAATATGAACCATACTTACAAAATTGTCCTCCGTTCAGTAAGTCACTGTTTTCCAGTCTCACTGATCATTTTATTTAAAAGCCCATACAGAATTGACCAGGTGAACACTTATCACTAATTTTTGGGCCTGTTTCTCTTTTGGCTTCCCCAGGTTTGGATCAGGCCCAAAAACAAAAGGATTGTTGCAGTCAATGTAAATACTACAGTTTTCCCTAATTGCCAACATCAGCTTTGTTTGGCTTGTTTGTAACTTGCAAAAGAACTTGTGAGACCAAAACTTCAAATCCTAAACTATATATTACCCCACTACTAATGGTGTCAGATAAGAAATTATACAAATCCAAAGCTGTGGTTTTGGAATGGTCAGCCATTTGGATACAGTACTTCTTCTGTACCCCTCCCATTCCATTTTGTCTCTCTCTCTGCTCTACGCCGTTGCATTCTGTTCTGTGTGTGGGTCCTGCCAGGTGAAGCTGACTCTGACACTAGTTGCTGGTTCACAAGAGACCTGGATTCCAGCAATGGGTGTGCGCAAAATGTTTGCAACTAATCTCTTTGCCACATGAAAATTGGCCTGGTTTCTGGTTCTGCTGCATATCTGAAACATAGCAGGAACAATGAAAAAGGTTGCTAAACGTTTGCAGACATTTAGAGAAAATGTGGGCTCATTTTCAAATAAACAAGGGCCTGAGTCTGAACAAAATTGGGCACCTCTGTGGCTTTGCAGAATGCAGAATTCTATTGAATGCAGAATGTAATCAGATCCTCAAGTAATAAATGAAAGAATGTATCAGCGGCAAGTCAGCAACAAATTTGTTTATTACAATTTCTTCAGCTGAGAGATTTACCTAGGAGAAAAACACCGCAAGTGGCTATATTTTTCAGTCAAAAAAAATTTAGTCTCAGAATCTCTAAAAGTTCATAAGCATTGTAAGTTAGGTTGTAGTGTCAATTCTCACTGGTGATTATATATCCCAAAATCTCAAATTTTAAAAGGAAGTGTAGTGTGTCATTGGTAAATGTGATTTTAATATATGATTAAGAGCAAAGTACTGTAACATATCTGGGCAAGTGTCTAATCAGACATCTGTTACGCAGTTTTGGACGATGCTTCAGCTAAACCAGCTGAGATAGGTGTGACTGAATATCATGATGAGCAAACTATTAATTCTTCCAGCATAATTTTTGAGGCAGATCTAAAGCCAAACATTGGGGATGGTCACATGTTTTTCTAGGTCAAAGAAGCCAGAAAGTAGGCTGTAGTGTAAAAGTTATACAAAGACTTAGGAAATACACATTGATTATTAACTGCATACTCTGGTCTTAATCAATACAGCTAATGGAGTTCTTGCATATCATTTCAAAATGATGATGTATGTTGTAAAATTAGATTTCATGGACCTTGGTTCTCCTCTCTTAAAGATGCTATTTTGGTTCAAATCTTGGTGATGTTTTTGTGAGAAAGTGGTTTTATGGTTAAAAGTATTTTCTGGAACATACAATGGACATATTGAGATCTTCTTACCAATAAGATTTTATGGGTATACCCAAGATTTGGTTGTGTTGGAATAAGATGAATGTTGATGGATAAATATACCAGTACCCCATAGTTAAATAAAGGTCTAGATATAAAAGCACCTTCCTTATCTCTAGCTCACTAGATATGTATTGTATGTCAGTGTGCAGCAATTCTCTTCAGGAAGGAAGACAAGGGTTGGACTGTTGGATTTCTCATTGTATCGGCTAGATCATTACTAGCTCCATATGCCTGTGCAACGGCGTGCAGAGAATACTTTGTGCAGGCTCCATGTACCATGGGTTGAATGTGGGGAATGGGAAGAAGATTGCAAAGCTGCTACTCTCTTGCCCTTGCACAGATGGGGGGCAGGGGAAGGCAACACAGTTGTACCAGTTACACCATGGGATGTGAGCTGCCCTGGGCACAGGCCCAGCACAATTTGCTTCCTCCCCACAGCAACGGGGAGATCAGGATGAAGAGTGATTCTGAGTCAATCTGCTTCCCATGCTGTGCTGGAGCAGGACATCGATGTGCTGCCCCGGCTCAAGTCAGATTGCAAAGGGACAACTGAGCCCTATAAAGGCTAAACTGGTGTCAATCTGGTCAAACCTGTTTTTATGCTACCTGCCGAATCCAAACATTGTTTTCTTGATCTAATCAACTTGTTTTAGGATTTACTATGTGATTTTTTTGTTAACAGTAACAGTCTTTATCACACAAAAACACTTGATCTTTTCTGTGCTTGGCTTCCCCCCCACCCCCTGTACTGGTATATTTTCAAACCAATCATTTTGTGAATTCTTTTCTAACATTATAGCATCCTCTTCCCCCCCCCCCCAAAAAAGACACCATTTACATTAGTTGGAGAACAGTGCTGCCTATAAGAATGTGAAAATAGATTTCATTTAATTAATGATCTGGAAACAGGGAGACATTACATCGTAAATGAGGTTTATATATGATAATGTTGGATTTGTCATGTAAAAGATTGCTTCCTTTCAGCTCTCTGAAAGGACTAAATTTTGCTTTTGTACAGCTTGTACAATGCTAATAAAAAGAGAACACTCTATGGAAAGTATAACAATAAATGAAATCTATAATTCTAATGAGCAGAAAGAGATGGTGTTGTTTTAATATAAACGTAGATTAGAACTAGAAAAAAGCTTTAAAAACCAAGTGGCTCAATCATGGCTTTCCCACAGGCTCCACATATAGGGCATTAGTTCAATAACTTATGCAGTATACATAGCATGCTAGCTAGTGCAGTCATGCAGACATTTGGGTGTGGAGCCAAGGCTTCCCACATTCTTCACCTCCTACCTGCCCACTTCCATCCTCATGTAATGAGGTCCAGCATAATTTACTTCCCCACAGAGTGGCCCCTGAAAAGGCTGCTTCCCTCCACCCACCCCGGGATAGGCAGCTACCACAGTATGAGTAGGTGGTGTGGGTGAAGAAGGCAGAGCTTTACAGTTCCTTGCTCCACTGTGCAAGAGTGCAGCACGGACCTTGGTCTGGCCTAGGGAAAGAAGAGATTGAGGGGAAATGATCTGAATTATTTCACTGCAAAGGTATTGTATTTCTTTTTATTGTGACAATTAAAAATATGGAAAGCAAATTTTAAAATTTGCTATCTTTATCTTTATGTGTATCTAATCAAGTCAAGTGGAGTGCCCCAGGGGTCGGTCCTGGGGCCCGTTTTGTTCAATATCTTCATAAATGATCTGGAGGATGGTGTGGATTGCACTCTCAGCAAATTTGCGGATGATACTAAACTGGGAGGAGTGGTAGATACGCTGGAGGGGAGGGATAGGATACAGAAGGACCTAGACAAATTGGAAGATTGGGCCAAAAGAAATCTAATGAGGTTCAATAAGGATAAGTGCAGGGTCCTGCACTTAGGATGGAAGAATCCAATGCACCACTACAGACTAGGGACCGAATGGCTCGGCAGCAGTTCTGCGGAAAAGGACCTAGGGGTGACAGTGGACGAGAAGCTGGATATGAGTCAGCAGTGTGCCCTTGTTGCCAAGAAGGCCAATGGCATTTTGGGATGTATAAGTAGGGGCATAGCGAGCAGATCGAGGGACGTGATCGTTCCCCTCTATTCGACACTGGTGAGGCCTCATCTGGAGTACTGTGTCCAGTTTTGGGCCCCACACTACAGGAAGGATGTGGATAAATTGGAAAGAGTACAACGAAGGGCAACGAAAATGATTAGGGGTCTAGAGCACATGACTTATGAGGAGAGGCTGAGGGAGCTGGGATTGTTTAGTCTGCAGAAGAGAAGAATGAGGGGGGATTTGATAGCTGCTTTCAACTACCTGAAAGGGGGTTTCAAAGAGGATGGCTCTAGACTGTTCTCAATGGTAGCAGATGACAGAACGAGGAGTAATGGTCTCAAGTTGCAATGGGGGAGGTTTAGATTGGATATTAGGAAAAACTTTTTCACTAAGAGGGTGGTGAAACACTGGAATGCGTTACCTAGGGAGGTGGTAGAATCTCCTTCCTTAGAGGTTTTTAAGGTCAGGCTTGACAAAGCCCTGGCTGGGATGATTTAACTGGGACTTGGTCCTGCTTTGAGCAGGGGGTTGGACTAGATGACCTTCTGGGGTCCCTTCCAACCCTGATATTCTATGATTCTATGATTCTATGATTCTAATCATTGTCAAATCTTGTGATTTTTAATCACAAATATCCTAATATTTTGTTGGTTTTATTCCTTAAAGCCCCTTTTTTTCCTTGTTGGATGCAAGAGATTGCATTTTTAAGCTCTTTTCTGCAATCAGGAGGGCTAGAAACTTTTTTTTAAAAAACCAAAGGTGAAATTCTTAGGCAATCTGAGTGTACCACAAAAACTCAGAAGCCAAATAAAAATAATCTAAAATTTATTTTTAAAAATGTCTCATGATTTTTAAGTCAATACTGCTCTCTATCTATCTGGGTATTCTATGTCTCTCATCACCAGAGTATCTGAGCACATTCCAAAATTACAAAGAGTTCATGTAAATAGATATTAGTTCTATCTTCCTCCAAGCCTGTAGGCCCTGGACTTTTATTTTGTATGTCCTGTATGGCTCCATCTACTGTCTGAGGACAATGATTGAAACCATATCAGCGTGATCCTGCCCCATCTGCAAGGTGGGACAACAGGATTCTATAATTGACTGTATCAACAGCTGTGCAGAGCGGTATGAGTATGGCTTTTGACACCCACGAAGAAATCATGTACCGTGTACCAGCATTGTCCCTTTTCCTGAACCGAACCCTGATTTTATCTAGATGGAATTTTAGGAGACCCTTGAGGAATTTCTCAGCCAGCTGGAAAGGCTAGATACAGGGTGGTGTTTGGAGAAATTTGTAGCGTCAGGTATTGAAACTGGTAATGTAACTGGACTATGACATGATTAGGAGGGTAGTAGATTTCCTTCCTCAGAAAAGATATTGATCTTAGTTAGTAGGGGTGCCAGTCCCAGGTGCCCTTGACTCTTTCACTGGTCAGGAATGATGGTTCAGACTCACAGGGTATAACTTGGGTTTCCTGCAGTACTTCTAGGACTTCCTGTTGCGTGAAGGAAGGTATTTAGAGAATGAGGGTACTATATTGTTGGATTATCGATCTGTTGTGTT
This sequence comes from Dermochelys coriacea, assembly GCF_009764565.3. Lineage (NCBI taxonomy): Eukaryota > Metazoa > Chordata > Testudines > Dermochelyidae > Dermochelys > Dermochelys coriacea. The sequence goes on from NC_050076.1 coordinate 76,533,451, forward strand.
ACTCCTGGTATTACAAGAGGATGTCTTGGATGCAGATGATTTCTCTGAGGAGTAGGCTGATAGTTCTTCCCAGTGGGAGGTGTTGAGTTCAGGGACTGAGTCGGGGCATTCTGTGTTAACAAAGCAATTTACAGTCTAACATAGCTCAGTGGGGTATGACTTGATGGAAAAAAGGTGGGGTTTCTCTACTTTCTCCATGGCCACATACACAGGCAATTCCTGCCAGCCTATTTTTTGATGAACATATAACTCTTTTGTTGCCATTTTCTTTTTATGACAATGATCTTCAATTCTGAGACATCTCTTGAGCTTTTTCGTCCCTTAGTGAAGGAATCCACACAGATGGGGGTATCTTTGATTACAAAAATAGAGTTTACAACCAGTAGAGCCACTGTGGATTTACCACTCCTTCATCTTCCTCCAATCAGAGATTAGAAACAGTAGATCTGAAGGAATTACAAGAACCTCATGGTGCAGTCAATGATGCAGAGCAGATAAAGAGGGAGAGCTCCCTCTCCTAGTAGAACCTACCAATGCACATGTACTGAGGCTGTGCTCTTTGGAAAGGATTTGCCCTTAGTGGAGAGAAGCGCACACAGTTCTTTATTCAATGCATTTATTTTTTCAAGAAGCAATTTCTGAGATGTGGCATCTCATGCCTGTTCTTAACCTACAGAACTATTCCCAGACAAAGAGAGGGTATCTTCCAGCTGTCTAGCTGCCTCCCATATTTGCAAATATATTTCTATCCAAGAAAAAAAAGAGCAATTAATACAGAACAATAAGATTATTAAAGCAGACAATCAAAGAAAAGGTAAAATGCCTTATCATTAGGAAAGGGTTTTATGTGTGTCAAATTAAAGCTTTGAAGCTCATATTATTAGTGGTTTTGACCTTAACAATTGCCACGTCTTTTCTGACGAATGTTGCTATCATGATTTTGTAATATTTTTAAAGTACCATGTTTTTAAAAGATTCTGAGCAAAATGATGTATTCCTTTAACAGATTATTCCAACCATACTTCAATTCAGAGCAATATTTTAGATATTTTTTCACATTAAGTTCAAGGATCAAATCAAATGCACTTCAGTATTCAGAACAAGCCTGTTTTAATAGTCAGTCTTGATCTGCCCAGACTATTTTTAATGGGTATAGCTTAAAGAGGTTTCTGTTGCCCTGCTAAATATATTTTGGTTTAGTACAAAGAAAATGCATTAATTTAACAGACTTACAGTATTCTGATCAATATTGTCAGATCAAATTTCCACTTTTGTGTGTGTGTGTGCTATAGAAATATATTTCTTTAACAACTTAAATTATTTATGGTATATTAATTTAATTTAAAATAACTTTGTTGTTTATATACAGTATGCTTCACTGTATAGCTGTGCTATAGTTTGGTCCATGAAAAATGGAAATGCATTCTTTATACGGATTTATTTCATTGGGCTATAATATATTACTGTTTTATTAATCAATCAAGACAAGGATTTTCTCACTGGTAGAAAATTCATTTCTTTAACTTTTCTAAACTGTATATGCACCTTTAAAAAATGTAATCCGCAGCTCATTCTGCAAACTCATTAACATATACTCATTTCTTTGCAAACTGTCACAAATTCAGTTTTCCATCACACGTTTACTGGAATACTCAGCTTTCCACTGCAGATTTACTGATGTAAATGCATCTTTTCACTGCATATTTGCCATCATAAAATGATTTCTCCTCTGCAGAGCTGGTATGTAGCCAGCTCACTGCACACTGGAATTCATTTTCCATCGTCTTCCATCTTGTGTAACTCATTTATACTTGTGGCAGATGGGTACAAGGTGGGTGAAACAAAACGAACAAAAACCCCTTACTATTCTGATCTGTAGCATTCGACATCCCCTGTGAACTCTTTGTGCCTGATTCATCAATATGTTTTTCAGCTTTATGCTAGTGTAACTCTGGAGTACAATGATATAAAACTGGAATAACAGCGGTGAACTGGGCCCATGGTGTCCAGGTATAAAGGACAAGTTGCAAGGCACTGAAGAATTAGGTGCTCTGATTCCTGCCCTTTTCTCAGCAGACTCATTGGTACGTATTCTGTTCTCATCTATATTCTCTCTAGTTCTCTGCAGACTAGCTAATACATAATCAGATATGTACTCTCCACAGACTTTCTGATGTCCAACCAGTTCGCCATAGGTTTGCTGATTCATGATTTGTCAGTTCAATTGCCAGTGCGTATCCTGTTGTTGACCAAGTTTTTAACACAAATTCATTTTGCAGCAGAGGCTGTGTCACATAACCATTAATTAGGTTTGGAAAAATTGATTAAAAATAAATTATTATTCCTATTTTCTTCAACAGTACTCTGCACTAGCTTTTGAACAGGACTATATGCATGAGAACTTCAAAATTTTGATACCAAGCCATTTGAGTTCTCTCCCTGTGGCCCATAATAGTTTAGCTTCCTGAGGACTCTAATACCTTGGTCTAATTTCAGTTTTTGGATTTAGTGTGCGGGTGCTGGGTGGTGTCGGTGACCTATGATATACAGGAGGTTAGACTGGATGCTCTGGTGATCACTTCTGACCTTAAATTCTATTTATCTGATTCCCACATTATGAAATAAATTTTGCAAAAATAAAAAACATTTTATTTTTGCTACCCAACATCTATGGCTAGGCTGATTTGCTTAAACTTTGATAAAATATTATTCTGGCAATGAAATAAGAAGGATTTCCAAACCAAAAGGTGTTATCTTATAGTTAGAAAGCTCACAAATAAAAGTTCGAGTGGAAGCCAGGAGCCATGCTCCATTATACGGTTTTCTTCATCCTTGTAGATGATCAGTAGGAAATGGATTTCAGTGCCTTAAATTATTTCCCATCATTTACTGGTAATCTACCCAGCAGGTCCTGTATGTACCCTAAGTGCTGATTTTTTTTAAAGCGTAAGAGGAAGAGCAAAGGAACTTTTTATTCAAAGTCATTCTGTAATTTACACATTTTTGTATCAACCCACTTACTAGTGCCATACATAAGTGTTTCCTCTGAACAGATTTAATTTTTAATTTTCCTGAATCAGTGTTAACCAGGAAAAAGGTAATTGTTGTCAAGAGTATTCAAGCTGTCAGAATATCATTCAATCTAAAAGCTGTTAGAATCTGTGCAAAAGTAATTACTGAAACTCTATTCAACTATAATAATAACCTGCCACTGATGACAGCAATTACTGGGAAAGTGTAATAGAAATCAAAGGCGCATTTTTCTCTGACAAGTACATTTCTAACTAAGGTTTACATTGGTTGAATAGTGTTGACAATGATGATGTGCTGTATCACTCTTAATCATGGTTGGCATGATGTTACAGTTTGAACTGTTCACTGTTAGAGGGAGACTAATTGTGTGTTTCATCTGACACTGTCCGTGCTTTCTATACATAGGAATATATATTAGAGATGAGCAGAGCTCAAGTGTTGTGCTTCATTGCCTAGCTCACATCCTTTTTAAGTGTAGGATATAAGTACTTTTGTACTTAAAACAGAGGCTTCTAAATAGAGTTGAGATGAACCGAGGTGAGGTCAACTTTTAGTACTTTCAAAACACAGAACTCTGGATCAGGTATAGCCTGAGGGCAAAAGTCAGCCCATTTTACACATTCAAGCTAATGAAAGTCATCATCTGGAATGTCTTCATTTCTGATCATATAAGCTTGAGAGGGTGGACCAGCGCTGAGAGGGAATAGGACTCAAAATCTGTGGTCCTGACGTCGTCTTCCCGTGAGAGCTGAGTACCAGCGCTTCTCCTGAAGTACAATAAATAAGGGTTAGAACCTCCACTGGTGAAATTAGCATAGCTCCTTTGACTTTGATGGAGTTACATTGTTCTATGCTAGCTGAGGATCTGTCCCTAAGTATCTAATTAAGTGAGCTAGAACGAGAAGGGTCTGAGCAGCCCTATCCCTGCAGCACTCACTCCTTTTTTAATGATCCCATCTCAGAGCTACTTGAGGAGTTTCCCCCACAATTTTCTTCCCAGTTTGAGCATTTGCTATAGTACTGCCTTGTAAAGGTGTCCCCTTAGATGTTCCTCATACAGGTCTCCCCATAAGGCTTCCTGTTCAGAAGGAAATCTAATAAAAATTGTAGTTTGGGAGAGATCTGTGGGCAGTTCCCCAAAGGGTCAAATATGTTGGCCCTGCCCAATCATTACCAAACATGACAAAATATCACATGGGAAGCTATTATCAACAAAATGAGCATATTAAAATTAGAGACTAAGGCAGTGAAAACTAACTAGAGCAGAACAATGCTAGCTTTAGGGGTTGCATGCACAAAAGAGAACATACACAGTTCTATAGCTAAGCCAACTGAAAACATTTTTTGACTAAGATGATGGTCAAGTTCTCATGCAAGAAATTAGGTCCATTAACTACATGTGGAAGAAATGAAGACAATGATCAACTGGATAACACTGTGTAGTTAATGATGTTCCTAGTGTGTGAATTGTTTTGTCCTTGATACATTCCTACACCTAATGGGATTTGATGTACATTACGCACATTATTACTGCATGACAGAGCCAGAACGCCTTACCCTCTGATTCTCAATGAAAACTCATTGTAGATGTGACCCAGGAGGAAAATAGATGAAAGCATGAGTAAACAATCCTTTTAATCCACAAAACTGGCCATATCCATTAAAGGCAGGCCAAACTACCTACAGAGAATTCATGCCCCATGAGCAGGGATTCCTGACAGACCTACAGGTGCTACCATATTAAAACAAACCCATTGATATATTTGAGCATTCCTGAAATTCCATTTTCTCCTACAGTTTCATTTTTACCAAGAACCCTCTGCAGTGAATGAATGCCCTGCTATAATGAAAAATCTCTGCACATCCTGGGTTAATTTTAATGGTCATCACACTGCTAAAAAAAACCCCACCAGCTATTTCACCCTCTAATCATAAATGCCGTCGCCCCTTCTCCCCATATTCACAACTGCACCAAAGAAGAGTAAGATCTACATAACTGAAATGCATGGATATTGCATGCTCCACTTTCAATTCACCATGCCTCTGTAGGGTGCTGCCACATCTATCATCCTTACAGATATTAAACCTGCTGCTGGGAGAGCAATCTGAATCCCTTTGAAATGCTGACTCTGCCCTGTGCTAACAGAAATGGAACCATCAAAACAAATCTCTTTCCCGCCTCCTTTCCTGGGAAAAGCAGCTGGTCAGGGAACTGTGCACATACATTAAAACATCAACAAGGGCAGCTTTAGGCCAACAGTTCTTGGATAGAAAAGATTAGGTGCCAAAGTTAGCAGCTTAGTGGAGAGGGCATAGGGATTAAAACAGGAGCTGAGAGAGGCTGAGCATTTGAGACAGACAGACAAAGACAGTACTGGCCCGTCCAAGGAGAACAGTGCCAGGGGCCCCCAAGCAATGCCTGCATGCACAGACCAGTCGGACCAGCTCCATTCCAGCTGACAGCAATGGGCCATGCATGTCCCACAATGGCATTTAAAGGCTCCCCCATTTCAGGGGACAGGCTGCTTGCTACAGAAATAGCACAGATACTGGCATGTTGCTAAATCATATCGGACAGAGGAAAATGAGCCCTAAATTACATAGATTTCACTCTCTTGCCAAGGGATGTTGTGATGTCCAAATATATAACTGGGTTCAAGAACCAGAGAAGTTCATGGAGGATAGGTCCATCAGTGGCTCTTAGCCAAGATGGTCAACTCTATACTTCTGTCTCCCAGAAGCTGGGAGGAGCTGCTGGGGGTGAATCACTCCAAAATTGCCCTGTGCTGTACACTGCCCCTGAAGCTTTGGTACTGGCTATTGTCAGAGCCAGAATATAGGGCTAGATGGACCATTGTCTGACCCAATATGGCAACTCTTAGGTCCTTAACCATCTTTCTCCTTGGTTCATCTTACTCATGACCAGAGCCTCCTCTGCCCCACGTGGGGAGGAGCTGGCTCTGATTTGCTCCATCAAGCTATCATGGTGCTTTTTGTTTAGTGCACTTGAAGGTGTCACCTGGAATGGCTCATCACATCCACCTGGAATGCATTATTAACAAACCCTTGCTCTCTTATAATTCATTGAAGTCAAAGGTAGTTTGCCTGGTTAAAGAGTGATTAAAAGCGGAAAGACGATTTGGCCCTTTTGAGTCACCCCCCCATGGCACTGTGCATTCACATCAGTCTTTAGGAGTAAAACCCATTCCCTGCCCAGAACTGTTTAGATTCTAAGGGAGACAAGACTAATAATCATAGGTCAAGACCTGGGGCCAAAGTTCAGGAAAGGGCAGACATGGAAATGGCTGATGTGAAGGCTCCCTGGAAGAAGCGTAGTTTTAAGAGAGATTTGAAGACACAGAAAAGGAAATGCTTCAGCAGCAGAGCTAGGTGATCCAGGGACTGATGGACAGGACCAATTTGTAAATGTATCTGCAAATTAGTTGCCCCTTTGTGGATGGCAGCATGGGACAGAGGGGCTAGTATCTGTATTAAGGAATATTTGGCTAAGGAGCTATAATCCACATTTCTAATTACAAAGAGACATTGAATGGATCCCAGTTCTTCCACCATTGTCCTCTGAATCCCTGCCTACCTGCATCTTCTCCTTGTTTCCTAGACTTCTCCAGGGTGAGTTGCCTCGGGCTGTGTTTCAATGCACACACACGTGTGTAGCGTCAGAACAAAGGAGGCGAGACAAGTAGATGGAGGTACAGAAGATAGTGGTGGGATCTTTGCAACATCTTTTTGAGTGAAGATAGAAAGGCTGTGGAGGTGACACAGCGATTTGCACCTCAAATGTCTCCAGTAAACATCAGTCTTTGAGGTCCTGGCTCTCTCACAAAGCAGTCAATTACACCTTCAGGCCCCCTTTTTGTTCTGTATTTAAATGATCAACTATACAGGCAAGCCACAAATTCACCATTTTAACTCAAGGTCACATGGCCCCCAAGCTAAATGTCTTGTATTAAGAAAAAGGAAATGATGTTCTTTATGAAGGGGAGTTTGTCCATCAAAGGTAGCAAGCAAGAATGGGCCAGTGGCTAGGGAGCTAGCCTGGGACTTGGAAGAACTGGTGTCTATTCTCTGCTCTGCTACAGACTTTGTGCATGACCTTGGGCAAATAACTTTGTGCCACAGTTCCTCATCTGTAAAATGGGGATAGTGTTTCTCTACATCACTGGGGGGGTTGTGTATATGTAAAGACTGTGAGGTGCTCAGACACTATGGTACTGGAGGCTGTATAAGTATGATAGATAATAGGAATAAAGGGATGATTAACTAACTCAAACTCCTATTATGCTGACTTGTCTTGTAGACTTCGTGGCTTTCTCCTAGGGGACTATATGATCATGGTGGTTTCCTTTGACCTTAGCAGGCAAATGGGCTATTTTGCCATTCAGAGCTATATCCCATGCATCCTGACTAGTTTTGTCCTGGGTTTCCTTCTGGATCAAAAGAGACCCCCACACAGGCATGACGTCTCTGAATAAGGCAGATGGTACTGTAGCTCCAGCACTTGTTGTCTCATTAGAGGTGTGTTTAGCTAGCCAGTGAGGGACATTTTCAAAAGCAACTAAGTGACTCAGCAGGCCTATTGAAAGTCAATGGGACTTAGACTACTGAGGCATATGGGCCAGATCCTCATAGGCATTTAGGCATCCAATTTCCACTGATTTCAATGGAAGTTAGGTGCCTAAATACCTTTAAGGATTTGGGTCTGTTTTTGAAAATGTTACCCAGCGTTTAGGATGCTAGGTCCTCTCACTTGCAATGATCTGCCCCCAAAACAGACGCAAAACCAAGAAAGAGCTGGGACTGCAGTTCTACTTGAGGTGGCCAGTGGGAAATCTGCAGAGCATGGTGAGCCTCTGCACATTAGCCTGAGAGAAACCCTGGCACTTGTTCTCCACCAAGCCGCTGACAGTGTGATACACACACACTCTCAAGGGGATGTGCTAGATTACTTTAGCAGGCTGTGCCTGTTGCATCACTCCACCAGCCATGGCCTTCCTGCCACATAGATGATTATTTTCAGAGTAGCAGCCGTGTTAGTCTGTATTCGCAAAAAGAAAAGGAGTACTTGTGGCACCTTAGAGACTAACAAATTTATTAGAGCATAAGCTTTCGTGAGCTACAGCTCACTTCATTTCCAACACACCTCTGACCAACATATTAACCCACAGAGACCTTCCTGCCAACTACAAAAAGAAGGATTCTGGGTGGACTCCTCCTGAAGGTCGAAACAGCAGCCTGGATTTCTACATAGAGTGCTTCCGCCGACAGATCTTGGGAGACAGGCTAGTCCTTGCTTACAGACAGCCCCCCAATCTGAAGCAAATACTCACCAGCAACCACACACCACACAACAGAACCACTAACCCAGGAACCTATCTTTGCAACAAAGCCCATTGCCAACTCTGTCCACATATCTATTCAGGGGATACCATCATAGGGCCTAATCACATCAGCCACACTATCAGAGGCTCCTTCACCTGCGCATCTACCAATGTGATACATGCCATCATGTGCCAGCAATGCGCCTCTGCCATGTACGTTGGCCAAACTGGACAGTCTCTACGTAAAAGAATGAATGGACACAAATCAGACATCAAGAATTATAACATTCAAAAACCAGTTGGAGAACACTTCAATCTCTCTGGTCACTCGATTACAGACCTAAGAGTGGCTTACCTTCAACAAAAAAGCTTCAAAAACAGACTCCAACGAGAGACTGCTGAATTGGAATTAATTTGCAAACTGGATACAATTAACTTAGGCTTGAATAGAGACTGGGAATGGATGAGTCATTACACAAAGTAAAACTGACAATAGAGATCCATTCATCATTGAACAGGCCTAACTGGATGCTCTCACAATCACTGCAATGCCACCCCTCACCCCCAAACCCCAAAACAATAATAATAATAATAATAATAATAATTTCATGGTGACCAACTGAAAAGCAAAGGGAGGAGTGGAGAGTTTAAAGTCAGTTTCAATGGAGGTAGAGTTCAATTGCATTCTAAGCATCCAAAAGAATAAATGACAACAGGCAGTGTGTTCTGCATGGCTGGGAAAAGCATTGCTGCCTTAAAATACCTTCCAAAGGCAGGTTTCCACAACTGGATTTACCCATGTTGGGGGCTTTCCCTTTGCTATGCTGAACTTCAGGCTGTCAAGAGTAATGTATAACATCCCTGTTATATTTCATAAAAATAATCCCAAATATATTTAAAGACAGAGTCAGCCTACATTACTTTTGGTGGTATTTGAAAAATCTTCTGTCATATCCCAAAAGCTAATGCAAACACAATAGGAAAATATTAGGTTGAATTCTATCCACAATTATATCTTACACAACCTTAGCAGGGTGGAAGGGATAGAAGCAAGGGTAATTTTGTTTTAGCAATAAAGAAGCAGGGTATGCAGAGTGCCCACTCCAGAAACCTCTGTATCGTGCAGCACACTGGATGATTTCACACTACTGACTATCGAAAATGTTTTCAGAGAAAGCAACTTCCACATTTGATCTCTGTGACTGGGCTACAGGATCCCACCTCTCAGCCCCATTTAATAGTTTGATCCAAACCCCTTTAAAGTCAGAGGAAAGACATCCACTAACTCACTGGGTTTTGGATTGGGCCCTAACTGAAAATTCATCCTGGGTATCAATTCATTGATGTCAGTGAAGTTACATGAGTTAAGCGCTTGGTGTTCTATGCCTTAACGTTCACTTGCGTGAAATACACTGTTATTTTGCCCAGGCAATTCTCATTTATCACAGGCTTAGCCAGGAATCTCATCACTGATCCTCCACTGACCATGGCCTATAGCGGTCCAGCCTGTACCCACTGTGGGCATTAGGGGGTACTCCATCAGCTAGAAAAACTTCATGGTTACATGTTAGGCATATATCTGGTGGTCATCACCAAGACGGATGGAGCTGCTGAAAGTGGTGCCTTTTTTCTATATCATGTAATGTTTAAACGATATTGGGCATCCAAGCTGAAGAAATCATAAACTCACAAAAAGAGCCATAATTCATAGAAACAGTTAAATTTTCACCAAAATTGGCAGAAAATTTCTAAATACAATTGATAATATAACTATGTACTCAAAATAGTACCATTCTGGAAAGTTTGGGAAAAGGTTCGGATTAAGTGATATATTTTATGCATTTTCCCATACTTTTTTTGCCTTTGATTAAAGCAAACATCAGTAATCACATGACAGTATGAGCTTATTTGTACCACATAATATATCAAAATATATCATTATTTGTAGAATGGATTGATTTGAGAAAAGTTTTTCTGTCTGCTATTCTTATGAAGTTATGCAGATAAGACCCCAACCGCCTAATTATAAAACTCATCTTTTTGATGTTATCTGCTTGGCCAGAGACATCAATCGAAAGCACACATGGTACAACTGTAATTATCTTCTTACTATCACTAAATACATTGACAATACATGTAAACTACTTATATAATGCTTAGTAGAAGGACTGTAGAATGTCTTGTATGAATACATCGTTTGAATAACAAAGTACAACCATGTACTCTTATGTAATCTCTACATATAACTATGAGCTACTCAGTGTCTAATGCAACACCCTTTCGAGCTATATTTACTCATAAGATAGTCCCAGTAATTTGCAGATAGTTGAAGCACTTCTATTACCCCTTCAAATCTGTCTGATCTGATTGATATTCTCTTGCTACACTCATCACTGTCACAGCTGCATGTGTCACAGCACACCAAATCTTCCCTGTGGCATTTGCATCGCCTTGTTGCACAGGTATTCTCACAGCCACAATGCACAAAGGTGAGGATGGCTTCTGGAGCAGGTAGCAGCACCATCATTTTAGGAACAAGATGTCCCGTGCTAACTATCACCCATCCATTGATGACAGAGGACACTTGAAGATACTGAATTATGTGATTCCATGTGTATGACTGTTAGTCATTTCAGAAGCTGCCCGAAGGAGGCGATTGTTGGTGGCAGTTTCTCACTTGTTTTGTTCTTCTTAACAAACGATGCATAGTGCATATATATTATGCAGAGATGCTTGCTTCTTATCACAGCACAGTCAAGATACCAATGAGATGTACACTGCTGCAGCTGGAAAAGGTGTAGTGGGTTGGACTGCAGTTTCCTACCTTCAAATCTTGCTAGTGATACTGAGCAAGGACTACTTAAGTCAGCTACTGCTGGGTTCTTCATTAACTCTCTGTTTAGGTCAGGTCTGTCCATGCCATGAATTCAAAGTAATGGTCCTAATTTATAAAGTCATCAACAGGCCGAGATGTAGCTACCTCCCAGAATGTTTTATCGTCTTTCATGTGTGACCGTGCCTCAGTGTCTCTCTTTGCCCTCAAAACTGCTCACACTGTGGGTAATGGGAGAAGGCTTATAAGTGACAGCATGCAGTTTGGTTGCTGGCACACCACAGCTGATATGTCATGCTAGTTTTTGAGATGGGAAGAAATCAGTTTTCTTTTGCACAAAGCTAGGGGGAAAATGAGCAGTATTCACATAGAATGTATCTCATTAGCCTGATCTTGAGCTCACCAACACACAGCTTCAAAACCCAGTAATTCAAGCTCTGTGAGACTTTCCCTTTGGTTCTAAAAGTGGTGCCACTATGAGCAAGATATGGAATGCCAGCAGGTGCAAATGACATACAAAGCATATAGTGGCATTTTTGTTTAAAGGTAAATTTTCAAAGTGCTCTAAAGTTCATAGACAAGTCAGATTTTCTTGAAAATTTGTATGCTAGGAGAAGGCCTTGGATATTATTTGTGGAGCAAATTTTGGGATCATGGTCAAGGAGCTCCTGAGATACAGCTCCCTTCCCCTTCCAGCAAATGATCTGTGTTTAATTTTAAAGTATTCACAAATGCATAACCAGATTGGCTTGAACACTGGTATGCCAGATGAAGACCCAAAATTGCATTTGGGGCACAAGTTTGGGGTCTTTGGTGACTAGACTCTCCCCTTTCCTCTGATCTGATTTATCAATGGGGCAAACTACCCAGGGCACTCCAGAAGAGTTTTAGGTGAAGGTACAGCCAGCATTGATGCAGCAGGCATGTGGTACTGAGCGGGGGGAGTGACTGGAGAATGAGTGTGCTCAGTACATGCCACAGGCCCACACCACAGCATTCAGGGGAACTAAGAATGGGTATACTCAGTCCACACTATGGGCACACAAATCCAGATCCACAAAGGAACTTCAGGGTTTGGCAGATCAAAGTGGTGCCTAAAAATGGGGCTTAGGCACCACTGTGATCTGCCAAACCCCTGCTCAGTTGCCACCCAACCCCAGTAGGCACCTAAGCTTTTGTTCTAAAAGTTCACTAGGTCCCTATGTTTCTGCATCCGAGCATGTGTGCTGCTACCTGGCTCTAGGTAGGTCAGATTCACAGACTGACATTTGGGTCATGAAATGTCAGAATTCTCCTTGACAATGACCAAAGAACAGAACACAGAACAGCCCTTATTGTCAAAACACTGAAGAGATATAACATAGACATCACTGCTCTCAGTGAAGCCAGACTCACTGATGAGTCCCTCCTTGAGGAGGTGGGAGCAGGCTACACTTACTACTGGATTGGCAACGTCAAGGATGAGCCGAGACAGTAGGGGGTAGAATCATAGAATCATAGAATATCAGGGTTGGAAGGGACCTCAGGAGATCATCTAGTCCAATCTCCTGCTCAAAGCAGGACCAATCCTCAATTTTTGGCCCAGATCCCTAAATGGCCCCCTCAAGGATTGAACTCACAACCCTGGGTTTAGCAAGCTAATGCTCAAACCACTGAGCTATCCCTCCCCCCCCCAAGTAGAGTTCTCCATATGGTCTAACATTACCAGAAAGCCTGACTCTCTCCCCCAGGGAGTCAATGATCAACTTATGGTGCTCCACATAATCTTGTCCAGAGACCAGTATATCACTATACTCAGAGCCTACACACAGAAAATGATTCATACAGTCGAGATCAAGAAGGCATTTTATGAAGATCTCAGCAGGGCCGTCAGAGGGGAGCCACACCAAGACAAACTCATTCTCCACTGAATGCATCCGATGAAGTGAGCTGTAGCTCACAAAAGCTTATGCTCTAATAAATTTGTTAGTCTCTAAGGTGCCACAAGTACACCTTTTCTTTTTGCGAATACAGACTAACACGGCTGCTACTCTGAAACCTGTCATTCTCCTTGGAGACTTTATTGCTTGTTTCAGATTGTGACATGTGGAGCCGGGTGCTAGGTGATCATGGCATTAGAAGGTCAAACTCCAATAGCTAACTACTTCTCTCTTCCAACAGGTCAACAAATATAAGACAACCTGGATACATCCCAGGTCAAAACAGTGGCATGTGTTGGCCATGTAATTGTACAGCCTAGAGATATTAAAGATGAGCATGAGGCACTAAATGCTGGTCTTACGATTTGTGAGAAGCTTGTAAGGTAGCTTGATGAGAATGACCCTGAGATACACCAGATACTGGAGACCAGGCACACCACACACAAGTCTTACATCTTGGACAAGAAAACAGCAAAGAAAGAGACCAGGTACCATCAGGCCAAACATACACTACAAATCAGATTAAGGCTAATGAAGAACCACTGATGGGAGCAGAAGGCTGCAGAACTGCAGAAAGCAGCTGACAAGCATGATATGAAAGCATTCTATGAAGGTGCTGTGTTTGGTCCAAAATACAGTGGTACAGCCTGTCTTTACAGTAGATAGTAACTGACTGCTTACAAAGGCAATATTCTCTCTTGCTGGGTACAGCACTTTGAGAGTCTTCTGAACTGTCAATCCACTAGATCCATCAAAGCCATGGACTCACTCCCACAGCACCCTGCCCTGGAGCAGCTGTCTGTGGATCCTTCTTTAAAGAAAAGTTACTAAATCCATCAAGCAGCTGTCCACAGGCAAATCACCAGGCCCGATGGTATTCCACCTGAGAGTACGAATCTGGAGGTGTCCCCCTGGACAGATATCTCACCAGCCTTTTCAAGACTATATGGAAACAGGGTACTGTACCCCAAGTGTATAAGGATACTTTCATAGTTCACCTATACAGAAGAAAGGGAAGCATAGCTACCTGTGACACATATTGCAAAATCTCACTGCTATCTATAGTAGGGAAGGTCCTTGCATGGGTTGTCCTCAACAGGCTCATCGCTCACCTAGTGGACTCACTATATCCAGAGTAGCTTTTATGCTGTCTGTGGCACCATGGACATGATTTTTGCAGACTGGCAAATATAAGAGAAGGCTCATGAACAGAACAAGGACTTGTACATGGTGTTTGTTGACCTGACCAAGGCCTTCAACACAGTAAATTGTGAGGGCCTATGGGAACTCTTTCATAAATTTGGCTGCCAAGAGAAGATGATTGCGGTCATCTGCTTATTTCGTGATAGCATGATGGACAGGGTGATGCATCCGAAGCCTTCCCTGTCACCAGTGGCACCAAACAAGAATGTGTAATAGCTCAAGTCCTTTTTGCCATTGTTTTTTCAGCCATGTTCTTGTTTGTATTCCAGGAGTTTGACAGAGGTGTGCAAAGTAGGATAGCAACCAGGTATTGGCGTCATGATGAAATGCTCACACTTAGTGAATTTGCTATTACGGTCAAGGCTGAGCATGCACTCCCCCTCACTCAGGAAAAACTACCATCCCAGGAGTGAAGAACAGGACCGTATTTATCACTGTTTATTAACATTTGCTTATGTGCGCCGAGAACCTTAGCTGGTGTAAATTGGGGTAGCTTTGTTGACTTCAGTAAAGCTATACCATTTTATATCACCTGAGGATCTGCCCAAAAATCTGAAGTAGCAGAGATTCATATTTAGAAGTTTTCTTTAGAGGTTTCATTGATTATGCTAGAGACTGAAGAGGAATAAGAGGAGAAAGAATTACATGGATTGACATACCTTTGGTACATATGATTAAACTTCCAGTGATTGAGTATAAACTATATATTGTGACAGGTTTCAGAGTAGCAGCCGTGTTAGTCTGTATTCACAAAAAGAAAAGGAGTACTTGTGGCACCTTAGAGACTAACAAATTTATTAGAGCATAAGCTTTCGTGAGCTACAGCTCACTTCATCGGATGCATTTGGTGGAAAAACAAAAATAAAACAAAAACAAAACTTTTTTTTTCCACCAAATGCATCCGATGAAGTGAGCTGTAGCTCACGAAAGCTTATGCTCTAATAAATTTGTTAGTCTCTAAGGTGCCACAAGTACTCCTTTTCTTTTTATATATCGTGGAAATTAGATACAATGCTGTTATGCTATAGCTCAAGCAATATCAACAACACATTTTCTCCTCCTAAACTTTTCACTTATTCTGTTGATCTAGGCAGCTTAGAGCTTTAGTTTATCTTTTCCTGGAGTAACTCCATCACTGATTTCTTTGCTTTTATACTCACTTTACATTTGAAAACATAATAAGTAGCAGAACCTGGCTTATAAATGCATCATTACCATTTTTTCCTGGTGTGATCATCTCAAATGGACTATCATACAGAAAATGGTATATAAAGGCCAGTATGAGATTTCAGTGTGTGGCAGTAAGGACAACATCTGCCTTGCATATTTGTACTTGCCTACATAATCATGCATAGCTTTCTATTGTTCCACGAGTTGCTCAAGCATATAATATAGTTCCAATGAGTTCAAACTTCCTGTTTTAGATGATGTTTTAGTGAGTTGTTCTGTCACAGTGTGGAAGAAATTTTTTTGAGCTTAGTCAGACTGAGGAAAGCATAGAGGTTATTAGTGAGTATGAAGCAAATTATTTCCCTGAACTGTAAGTGCTGAGCATATTATCGTATCACAATTAATATTCTATAAGACGTAAAAATAAGTCCTGAGATAAAGACAGGTAAGGAACTGGTTAAAAGGGAGACTATAACCGATATGCTGAAAGACGAACTATCAGGCGTGGGGGAGGTTACTAGTGGAGTTCCTCAGGGATCAGTCTTAATCTTAGTTAATGACCTTGGCACAAAAAGTGGGAGTGTGCTAATAGCATTTGCAGATGACATAAAGTTGGGAGGTATAGCTAATATGTCGGAGGACCGGAATATCACACAAGAAGATTTGAACAACCTAGGAAACAAGTAATAGAAATGGGATGAAATTTAATAGTGAAAGTCATTCACTTAGGGACTAACAACAAGAATTTTCGCTATAAGCTGTGGAACGTATCAGTTGGAAGCAACAGAGGA
This sequence comes from Dermochelys coriacea, assembly GCF_009764565.3. Lineage (NCBI taxonomy): Eukaryota > Metazoa > Chordata > Testudines > Dermochelyidae > Dermochelys > Dermochelys coriacea. The sequence continues at coordinate 76,549,739 of NC_050076.1, forward strand.
GGAGAAAGTTCTGGGTGTATTGGTCAATCACAGGGTGATTATAAGCTGCCAGTGTGATGCTGCCATGAAAAAAGCTAATGCAATCCTAGGATGCATCAGGGGAGGTATTTTCAGTAGCGATAAGGAAGTGTTATTACTGTTATACAAGGCACTGGTGAGACCTCATCTGGAATACCGTGTGCAATTTGGTTTTCCCATGTTGAAGAACTAGAGTAAATGGTAGATTCTCTGTAACCTGAAGTCTTTAAATCAACATTTGACAACTTCAATATCTCAGTCAGAGGTCATGGGCCCACTATTACAGGAGTGGGTGGGTGAGATTCTGTGGCTTGTGATGTGCAGGAGAGCAGACTAGATGATCATGATGATCTCTTCTGGCCTTGAAGTCGATGAGTCTACAAGGTCAGTAGGTGGCTTACACCCTGAAGTAAAACTCAGTGTGATTGGTCTGTAATTCCCAGGATCACTCTGAGAACATTTCTTAAAGATAAAGATATTGACTACCCTTCAGTCCTCCAACAGAGTAGCTGATTTTAGTGAGACTGCATATTTTTTTAGTCAGGAGCTCAGCTTCTTCATTCTTACATTTCTTCACAACACTTGGGTGAATATTCTCATGTCCCAGTAACTAGCAGCTTCCAGCACCTCTGTATAAGTTACAGCACTTTCTCTCATGACATGTCAGTCTCTCCAACTTGGAAAGCCCATGAGGAAAACAAATAAAACAAACAAACCTCTGAAATGGAAATTGCCAAATTTCCCCCAGCTGAGTCAAGGGTCTTTTTTTTTTCACACCATAAAAACAAAACCATCTATTTAGTTAGAAAACTAGGTTTTTATTGCTTTCAGAGTAATTTCCATAAAGACTAAACCATAATAATCAGTGAATCAGTGAAATAACCCCAACTGTTTGAGTGCCATTAGGCACAGGAAGCTAAATTCAGAGATTCAACATTTACAGTTGTTGCTACTTCTTGAAACGATTTCACTGCCATCATCCTCTGATATTTTGGTTGATTAATTCTCTAATTTTTGCAATGTGAAGCATTTTATGTGTGGATTGTTAAATTAAATGAATAGTTTAATGAAACTGGTTGGAGCTAATCAATTGATTCAAATTGGAGGGAGGCTGTGTATTTAAGCCATGGCACTAATGATAGGCTAAGAGCTACAGCTGCTACACCTCTGTAACAATATAATTCAGGAACAGCTACTTCATGAGCAACTTGGACATAGACATCACAGCTTTGTAGATAGGAATGGACTGGCCTTCAGCTGATAATGTTGTCAGCAATCAGCCAGAACTATACAGACGCTAAAAAGGGAGCAAATTCTACCCAGTCCCTGCTTGGGTGCATAGGTGGGGAGGGCACAAGGAGCCTGTGCAGGGGGTTGCCAGAATTTCCATCAGCACGCAATCCCTGCTTCTTCTCAGTAGGTGCCTCAGAGGGGGAATGGAGACACGGGGAGAGAAGAGCTGAGCGAGGGCAAGCCTATGACCTCTTTCCCAACTCCAGCATGCTAGCCAGTGCGTAAGGGTGAATGTGCTGCACTCTCTTTATGAGTGGTGTACACTGTCCGGCAGCTGCCAGGAGGAATTCTTGTTGTGTCAGCTAGAATTTCTTATGGGCACTCCCGCTGCAGAGTACACTCTACACTATGTCCAATGGTATCTAGGGCACAATCTACCTCAAAAGTTACTAGTGTAATGAGAAACGCTAGCTGTCATATTCCTGTGCATATGGGAAGTGGAATTAATCTGTCATTTTAAAACATGCACACTCCTTAACATTTGGTTTCATGTCATAAGCCAAATGGTACTAACAGTTTTGAAGCAAGGTTTCAGAGTAGCAGCCGTGTTAGTCTGTATTCGCAAAAAGAAAAGGAGTACTTGTGGCACCTTAGAGACTAACAAATTTATTACAGCATAAGCTTTCGTGAGCTTCATCCGATGAAGTGAGCTGTAGCTCACGAAAGCTTATGCTCTAATAAATTTGTTAGTCTCTAAGGTGCCACAAGTACTCCTTTAGTTTTGAAGCAAAACTCCCTGTTGGTTTCAATAGGGAGTACTGCTTCATAGTCAATAGCACAATATGCTCCTTACCCTTTTTAAAGCCCCATTAGCCTTTTTAAATGCAGCTTTGGTTGACAGCTATGTCTGAAGGAGATGAGACCAAATCCTGTTCCCATTGAAATTATTAAGAATTTGCCATCTCATTCTCTTGCTGGTTTTCAGTTTAAAAACAAAAAAAGAAATTAGGCACCCTTAATGCCATGGACTACCTCTGTCAACTTTTTAGCTATATTTACTCAGAAAGACACTTTAAGCTCATCCTTTAATCTAAAGGTACATTGTACTAGTGAAGACAGTGGGCTTGTTTTTGTGAGTTACTGCCCACCAGCATGTGTAAGGGTTTCGCGATTGCACTCTTAAATTCTTTAAGATAGGTTAAGCAGTTTAAGTGGCTTATTACTAGAAGCCTTAAATGCTAAGATATTTAAAATCTTACAGCTGCCATGAAACAACCCATAGACTACAAGAAGCTTAAGTGTTTAAGCCATTTTTAATTTTTTAGGAGAACTCAATGGTGACCTTAATAAATTTAAAAGCTAAGGGTGCTCATTCCTTAAAGCTGCCATTATGACATTTTAAGAATTTGTGTTAGTTTAAACTATTTTAATCCTTTAATTCAAATTAGAAGTGACTTCAGGTCCTGAGCTGCTTTAAACCATTAGCATGATCAAGACTATGCAGCACTTAAGTCTGCCACTAGCCCACTTCTTTAAAGATCAAGGCTGACATTTTCAAAGGAGCTTTAGTGAGTTAAGCACTCAGAGACCTTTGGAATCCAAAGGGAGCTGGACACCTTTGAAAATTCTAGTCCAAGATATTAATAAGGTAAGAGTACCTCAAAGCTAAAACAAAGTCTGCATGCAACCCATGTTCAAAACAATTTCACTTCAGGTATCCTCAGAGAGATTTCTTGTACAGTTGCTGTATAATTAGATAATTTTCATTAATAATTTCGGGCCCCAGTTCTTCAGAGCATGTGCTTACCTTTAAGCATATAACTAATCCAATTCCTATCCAGCAAAACACTTGAGCACATGCTTAAATCCCATGAACTCCAATGGAAATTAAGTGAGTGCTTACATGCTTTCCTGAATTGGGGAGAGATTACTTATATGCCTAAAATTAAAGTGTTAAAATGCTTTGCTGAACCAGGGCCTTAAAGAATAACAGATGAGTATTTTCTGGTTAAGGATTGTAAAAGAGGTACATTTACACCAGGTATTGAGATACTATAAGATGTGAGTGGCTGTCCTAGAAGGTGCAGAAATGAATTAGAAAATTTTGGGTTTTGCTTTCATTTTCAAAACACAGGAAAAAGGAATCTCATCTTTTCCCTCAGGTACGTAGATGGAGGGACTGTTCTTAAAACCACTGCACATAAAATTTCAATTCCTCTCTGTATTTTGGGCACTCAGGCCAAAAATATGCAGATCTGGCAGGCAGATGTGCTTTGAGGGCTTTTCTGTGCTCCTTCACACAGAAAAGGTTTAAAAATAAATGAGTAATAGAATTCACAATACTTCATAGATCATAATGAAACAAAGTTTTGGATAATATAATAATGGCTAATAAATTCCACCTTAATAACAGGTACATTTTTGTTGTGCAATCAGGATTATTTATTAATACAAGTAAATACCAATACTTAAAATAAGAAAAACCTATTGCCTTTGTCTAATAATCCCTTCATTTAAAGAGAATGCCACTACTGCTACCGTATTAGGTATGTTTAATGCAACAAGGAAATGACTCCTTTAAAAAAATACCCCTTCAGTGGTGCTCTGTGCATTTTTATTTTAGAATATTAAGTTCCAGTTTTTATAGTCTTAGTTCAATCTATGGCTTCATAAAACATCGTAAATTAGATCTAAGCTTCAGTAGCATGTGAGATGATTTGATCAGCATGGGATTGCCCCTACCTCATAAAACCATGTCTCCTGTGTCACCATCCAATAATACTGAGTTATGACATGGGTGCAGTAGCCAACCAAGAGATATAAGCAATTCCATGAAATTAGCTTTTACTTCTTGATTTTTCAAGGGAGAAAAAAGTTCTTTTATCCAGGTATCCCCTTTCCAATCTTACCATTCTAGCAGAGTCAGCTAAGTGCAACCTCTTATCAGCACACTCATTACCCGTAATTTACATGCAAGAAGCAACTGAAACTTAGGATGTAATGAATGTAAAATCAGAAACCTTGTCTGTGCCATCATCTAGCCCTGCAAGTACAGTAGCTATGTCAGTGACTGTATTAAGGGCTATTAAAATGGCTTTGATGTACTGCTGTTTTTGGTGTGATTTTCTGGGTTTTATTATTCCTCTGATTATCATTTACTATTTTAAAATGTGATATACTATTATGGAATATGACTATTCTGTCCTTCAGAGGAGACATCATACCACATCCCTTCCTGTTCATCATCAGTGGCTGTATGGGTGGAAGTATTGTATCCCATGGTATTTTAGTGTGCTAGCCAATATTTAGATATTATTTATCATCAAAGAAGGTTCTAATATTCAAGGTTGTGTGTGTGAGGCAGAGCTGCATACAGAATGTCTGCACAGTCATGGCGCTACTACTATTTAACTTGGTGAAGTGTGTTTAAAATACTGCAAATTAATCATGAATGGTGATGTATAAAACTGCATTTTATTTTCTCATATTCTGTGTGTTTACAAATAAGGTCTGGCACAAATTCTGTGACCAGGAACCTTTTATTTAATCAAGGACAAGTTATGACTACATGATTCTTCAATGTGCCTTTGCTGTCTAGCCTAGTGATTTATTTCATTGCAGCTTAGTTTCTCTTTGAAACTAGAAGAAAACTCTGCACCATCTTTTTTCCCCACACATCATTTCTAACACACAGCCTGCTAAGATTTCTGTTAGACCTAATATCAAGCTGTGTTTATCGTAGTAGGTGGAAATTCTTTCCCTTAAAAATTAATAGGAATCGCTAGCTTACTTCACCTCCTGCCCCTGAAAGGCACTGTTGGCAATTTTCATGTTCATACTGTGCCGTTGGTTGTTGCTTGCCCAGCTATCCATTTTGCATGTGTACATTCAGATTTTGCTTGCATAAAATGGATTCCAAACCGCCTTTGCAGGGGCAATCACAAACATGTGGAGAAGCAAAAGACTGCTTGATGCTGGAAATTTGGTTCATTGTAGTCACAAACAGCTCTTGGAACATATTGAATGTATTGCACTTGCTATGTTATTAAAATCATAGCTAGCCCTTTCCATGGGTTACAGACATCAGTAACACTTCCCTCAGAACTCACTAGTTTACTGACATTTGCTTAGCAGCTTAGATCATTCTTCATCCTGGACCTGTAATTACCCATTGCTCTTGTGAGGAATTGAGCAAGGCTGAACAAGCTTCCAGAACTGCATGACCAAGCTACTGGCAAATTCAAATGACTACAAAGTGAAGGAACAAGTAGAGGGTTATATTCCAAATGCGCTCACTATATTGCAATCTTGTTTTGCATGCAGTTTTGTGGGGAGTGTAAGACAAGCTAGCCCAGGGCCTGGCCTGGATGGTACGTGTCAGTGAAAAAGAATGAGAGAACTGAAGAGATAGACTCCAATAAACAGCAGAACTGTTATTATTTAAACAGAATTATTAACTTACTCCAATTTAATGTGAGCTACATGAAAACTCAGTGGTTTTGCCAGGCATTAGTTTGTGCAATCCTTTATTTAAAGACATAGTCTCACCCTAAGATCTATTTTGCTTAAGGTTCAAATGAACTCACAAATAAAGTAAAATACAGCCCAAAGTTCTAAATTTTGCCTAGTTTCACTCATATTGAGAATTGCAAAGTTTCTAGCCAAAACACTAAACTGGTGGTCTAGGGTGTGCTCCCAACTGTGCCTTGCTCACCTGATTTGAGGTTTATTGTGCTAGTTTCACACTGCTCTGATTTTAAGTTATATCTACTTTCTCCACATGAAACCATGAAAAAGAGTCACTAAGGGAATGTTTACCCTACAATAAAACACCCATGGCTGGCCCATGTCAGCTGACCTGAGCTGGCAGGGCTCAGGATGCAAGGCTATAAAATTTCAGGGCTGGAGCCTGACCTTTGGGATCCTGTAGAGCCCAAATATCCACACTGCAATACTGCAGCCTGAGCCAGTGGGCCATCCGCAGGTATTTTATTGCAGTGTAGACATGTCCTAAGGGCCCAATCTTGTGAGGAGCTAAATAACTGCAGGAGGTGCTGAGGACTGATATAGGACTGAGCTCAAAGAGAGAAGGGAAGTGAGCATGAATTTAGCCTAAAATAACAGCAGCTACAAATTCATAACCCACTCTGTTAACGTGTTCCAATAAAGGCCTCTCTTTCCCACTGAGTTAGGGCATGAACACAATATAGAGCCTGGCTGGCAGTGTGGGCTCTGGGGTGGACCAGAAATGAGGGGTTCAGGGTGCAGGAGGGGGCTCCAGGTTCGGGAAGGGTGTTGGGGCTCAGGCTCTGGGAGGTATTTTGGGTATGGGAGAGGGCTCAGGGCTGGGGCAGGGGGCTGGGGCATGGGATGGGGTTGGGGCACAGGCTCCGGGTGGCGCTTACCTCAGGCGGCTCCTAAGAAGTGGCTGGCATGTTTCTCCAGCTCCTAGGCGGAGGGGCGGCCAAAGGGCTCTAAGCACTCCCCCCCCCCCCCGTCTGCAGGTCCCGCACCCACAGCTCCCATTGGCCGCAGTTCCCAGCCAATGGGAGCTGTGGAGCCGGTGCTCGGGTCAGGGACAGCACATGAAGCCCCCGTGGGCGCCCCTTTGCCTAGGAGCTGGAGGGACATGCCGGCTGCTTCCAGAGCTGTGTGGAGGCAGACAGGGAGCCTGCCTGCTAGCTCCCCTGTGCCAGCAGCACCGCCAACTGGACTTTTAAAGGCCCAGTAAGCAGTGCTGACTGGTGCCACCAGGGTCCCTTTTCCAAGGGGTGTTCTGTCCAAAAACTGGACACCTGGCAACCCTAACAGAACCCCAAAGAGCAGACAGGCTCACGAGCACAGCTGCACATGATGAGTTCCAGGATCAGGACCACAGTCCTATATTCACAAACATTTTAGTGTTTTGTATCATTCTTGTCCCCAAAATAACACTAATTGCTTTCTCCCATTACTTTAATTAACTTCCCCTTAAACTCAGGAGACTGGCCAATTTTGGATTTTTTTAAAAACAAACAATTAACAAACAGAGCAAGCTTGCTCAGCCAGCCAATCACACCTGTTGCAAGAGCAAATACATCTGCATCCAGTTTTATTATTTATTTGGCTTTTATATCCTTCTCGTTTCACCACTGGCATGATGCCACAAAAAGATGTCTGGCCAAACTGCTGGTTTTCCTTATAGCCAAGTTATCCAACGTATTGCTGGGGGAACATATAAGTTAGAAGTCAAGCTTCCAAAAAAACCAAACAGCTCTTCTGATTAGTATCTCATATTGTGATCTTTCCTGCTTCATTTGTTTTCCAGATGGGCGAAATAAAGGTCAACAACCCTAGGGCAACAATCTGATTTGAAAGAAATGTGATGTCTGAAAGGGAAATTTGCAAAAATAGTCATAACCTAGAAATGAGAAACCTTTTAAGAAACTGACAGTTCAGACTAATCTTCCATGTAGTTTATCTTCCTGAATTGTCAATATTTTCTTTTCCACTCATGCACATGACTAAGCCAGTTCTAGGCCTTTCTAGTATTATTTTTTATTATCATTTTTATTATTATTACCATCATCACAAACAAGAAGATAAAAAAGAATTACCATAAATTTAGTGTTAAAAAAGTCCCTAACTTAATATGAATACCTGGAGTCCAAGGAATGAGAGCTGCAAGACCAGTTTTAGGACACTACACCCATAGTTTAGTAGGGATAGGCATTTATTAGATTCTGAGGCAGATAGACACACCCTGTAGGCATAGTCAGAACCAGAATAATTCTGTTCCAACGGACTACAAGGGTTTGGTGAAAAGGGATAGACCTGTTAAATCTTCTATTGTGTCCAGACACTCCTGGTTTTGGCTTCTGTCTACATTGATCCTGCCTAGGATCATGTGTGCATCTCCACCCTACTTTGTAATACCCTTAAGCCCAGGGATAGACGCACTGTGCTCAGAGCCAGGAGACCCTAAGTTCTGTACCCACTACGTCTACCAATAGGCATTTTTGACTGTACAGTTCACAATACTTTTTACTGACCAAGGTCTCACCCTTTCTCTAGAAGGTAGGCAAGTATCATTTACTCACTTTACAAGTAAAGTTAGCTGCAAGTTGCACAAGATCATTTTAGGGAGAGCTGTGAATAGTTCCCAGGCCTCAAAGACAGACCCACCTCTAATTCACTCAGTCATACCACTTTTCAGAATTAATATGCCATGCCAGGAGTACAAGCTAGGAAGCTTGACAGTCAACGGCCCACCACTGTCTCACAAAATATTTGTAACCCCCTGCAAACTGCGTGTCATGTCTCTCTCTAGGGACAACTAACATAAAGGATAATAACCTGCTTCTGCTAGAAGATGTTACTTTAGCATGAGCAAGAAATCTGCATTGTAGGTCTGGAGGTTGTAGGTTCTAACGCTGAAAAAAACCCTTGGGAAGGGGGAGGAATAATAGATGAGTCTGTAATTAGAAACTGTGTCATAATGTTAAATACATGCCTGTTGAAAACAAGTTACAAATTAAATGATTATTACATTTTCTGACTGAAAACACATTCCTATCTCATTAACTGCAGTTGGGATTTGATGAGGCCCAATAATAGACCACTTGCTGTGTGGGCTCATTGGCAGCCAGTGCTTCACCTCATCCTGCTGCTCCCCCCATCATGCTGCCATCCCCATCTTGGACAGAAGTGATGCTGCTCCTGGAAGGGAGGTATACAAGGGGGAGAAGGTGCACGTGAGCATAAATGCACTACAGATCTGGGACTGGTTCCACTCCCTGCAGCCCTGCTTGGTGGGGGATGCAGGGAGCTGATTGACTCCTTGCTCTCATAGCGGGGGTGGTTCAACATCCTGGGCAGTTTATTTACAGTTGCATCCTACCATTTTCACAGCATACCTATGACCTTTCCCAAGCAGAGGAGAGCCATTGCTCTCTTCCTGTCTGCTTCCCTCCTGTGCTTTTCCTTCCTGTGCCTATTTGTGGGCTCTTGGCTAATGGCTTACTTGGCCTTTCTGCCCTGCCCCACCCCACCCTACCCTACCCACTAATTAGGCACAGCCTTGCATAGTCAGCTCCAATCTGCTTTGTCTGTTTGGCAAAGTGATGACTCAGGCCTTTGTACCTAGCACTTTGTCACTGGGGGGTTTATATAAGGACCCCAAGCATAGGCAGCCTTGTCTGGTGCTTGATCATACTGCTTCCCTGCCCCTGCCTTGCTCCCTTGGGTATGTGTGTGGGATCTGTTGCTAAGCTGGCCACCTTTCTTGGGGTCTAGAAGAGCTTTTTCCCACCCAGCAAAACTGGCAAACAGCTTTGTGGGGTTTTTTTACCTTCTTGGCACCCAGGTTGTCTGGCTGGAGGCTACAGATAGTTATTGCAAAGAGAGCTGAGTTTTCAGAATGGCATTTCTAGGTAATATAGAGCAATTGTGGACCCTTAAACCCATTTGTGGAGGGCTATGTAGGCACTGGCTTGGTATCTGGAGATGACAGCCTCTCTCTCTTGCACAGCCTGGGGTTCCCACAACTGAACACCTTGTTTCAGCAGAGAAAGGAGCATGTCACTGACCATTTTTAAATCAAGATTGGATGTTTTCCTCAAAGATCTGCTCTAGGAATTATTACAAGAAGTTCTAAGGCCTGTGCTATACAGCAGGTCAGGTCAGACTAAATTATCAGAACGGTCCCTTCTGGCCTTGTAATCTCCAAATCAGTCCTTTAGCTGGTGGTTATGGGAGGAGACACTATAAGCCTCCTCCTTTTTGAGTCTGCGACACTGGTGGCTACTGTGAAAACTGGAAATCTGCCCTGGAACTCTCCTCCTAGGTAGCAATTGAGAACACTCTGCCAGTAGCTCCCTCTCCTTTAAACCAAGGCGGGTGCAGCCTGAGTACTCTGCTGAGCACAACTGTGTCAACATCCTGGGGGCGAGAGGTCATCTGTCATGCAGGCAGGTCTCAAGCCAAACAGAGCAAAAGAAAATCAATCAGATGTTTAGGGTTTTAATCCAATTTTTTTATTGGAAGAAAAAAGAAAACTCAAATTGAAAAACTGAGGGATTTTGTTAACTCTACATAGTCCCTAAATATTTAATGGTCAGGTTTTCAATTCAATTTGCAAGTCAATGACAACTTTTTGGTGCATTTTATGGATGTCTTTCCCCAGACTATTTATTATTTTCCATAATTAAAATATCAAATGTACTAGGAATTTGTTTAGTGGCAAGCAGCACTGTTTATCACTATCTTTACCACCATCTTCCAACTGATACTGATTTATAAATAAAAATTATACCAGTTCATTGGTCAACAAACAAGAGTGATTTAAAAAATAGAATATAAATCACATCCAAATACAAAGTACAACATCCATAGAAGGACAGAGTGGTATTACATAAAGTGTTATATTAAAATTGACAAGCACTATATACCAGTGGAATTAACTGGCTGATTTTGTGTTTAGATTTCTAGTTAACTTAGCACACAACTCTGACAGAACAAACAGTATGACATTTCTTATCTAGTTGCTTTGCAGGCCTTCGAGATATCTCCCAGGGGTGTAATGGGGGGCTTGTCTATAAAAGTCATTGTTTACTTTGAAATTATCTCCCCTTGCCACTTATAATTATTATCTTTTTTAAGTATAGGTTGTTTAGTCAGCATAACTAAGGATCTCCATAAAGATCCAGCAGCAGACTGCAAATAACGTAAATAATATTATTGTAAAACAACAAAGGAGTCAAAAACACTTAGGACAGAATCCTTTCTCACTTACTGTAGTGTAAATCAGGAGTAGCCCCTGAATACACAGCACAGATGTAATTTTTTATGGAAATTAAATATTAAGAAGCTTTGGCTCTCATAGGATAACTCAATTGATCCTAATGGTGTAAATGTAATATAAGTCAGATCAGAAGCAGATCCTAAAGTTATTTTAATTACTCCTTGCTTATTTACATCAACTTCAATTCAGCAAAGCACAAAAGCTAAAATGAAGCACGTGCTTAAGTGTTTTGTTAATCAGGGCCTGAATATATATGATTATGAGCGACTATAACAAAAACTAGCAACATAAACAGGAAGGAAAGCTAAAATTGAGTGAAAAAATACCAGACAGGGCTTGGATTAGCCTACTCACATACATGTGTTTGCAGAATCAGGTTCTTGGATAGCAAGGTTACGGTCTAGAGATGATCTTTTCTTCTTGTAAGCTTTTTGGGGCAGGGACTATAACTTATTATGTGTTTGTCCAGCACAACGGAGTCCAACCTGTCAGTGACCTTTGAGAGCTATCAAAATTAATATTTTAAATATAATGATGATAGTAATAATGATAGTTAATGGGAAATTATGATACTATGTACATATGTAATATAAACATTAGTTTTAGAATAAAAATTACTTTGTGTTGGGAAATTTTCTAGTCCACCTCTTGAATTTTAAAGTATCCAAATAAATTGACAACATACATGCTGGCATGAAATGAATATTTCCACTCCAATGTAGATAGCCCAATGAGAATAATAATTTCAATGTATTTCAAGTTAATCCACTACCACTAGCTGTTTGCTATTCTAGAAAGTGCAAATGGTGAAATAAAAATATTAGCAATGATCTTTAAAAAGTTTTTAAAAATTATTCTTTATAAATTCTTTGGCAATGGCAATATAAATGCCATTCATCACTATGGATTCACACCCCCTGAGTTAATATGCACTCCATTTCTTAAACATTGAAGTACCAACTGCTTGTTTTTATTAATAGTTGTTGTTTGGCTTACAGGTACCAGTGCAGTAGAAAGGACTAGTTTGTGTTTTTACTTTTACAATTTGATAATAAGTCTAAGGTTTCATTCACAGAGGTAAGTGAAATCCAAACAAAATGTGTAAAGTTTACTTCTATTTCATCATCAATCCCCATACATTCTTTCCTTTTCAAAAATCTTCCAGTATCATTTGTAACCAAACATAAATACTACTGACATAAATGTACTTGCCAGGTGAACAAAATATATTTTTGCAAGTTAGAGGTAATTCCAAACAGCATAGGTGTATTAATATACAAAAGAAAAATATATATAAAAAGCCAAGATATCAGTTAGTTTTTCTCCAGTTTTATTACTTCATAATATATAATTAATACAATAATTATGATATGATTGTCAGAATTATCATTCTTTGATGGATGAGGAGCTTACAGCGTAAAGTTTTCAATTATCTTTCCAGTACATCAGAATTTGCAGTTTTAATCCCATCAAATATAACCTGAACAAAAGGCACTGCAAAAAACCACCCTAACCCTTGTATGTATGGACCAAAGGCCCAGCTAGCCTATCCGGAAGTATAAGGGATGCTCTTACTCCCTCAGGCCCCTCTGTGGGTGCTCAACATGGGTCAGAATTTAGCCCTAATTGATTATATCTGATGTTCCAAATCCCAACAGGCACCAAAGAGCTATTCTCCAACTATCCTAAACTTGGACTGTCAGTGAAAAGCTCTTTTTTTTTTTTTTTGGTAACAAATGCCCAACAAACCTAATTGTCTAAATAATAAATGAGTCCATAGCCTCATATAACGCCATATTATAACTGATCCAAACCACCAAAGAGTTGAATTAAATGCCACTCCAGCTGATTTGATATAGAATTTATGGATTGGGATGAAGATCACTTCCCCCCAAATCTCAAGAATTCTGATTCTCCCTCCCTTTGTGAATATTGCAAAACAAACAAACAAACAAACAAAACCCTTTTCCTTGCTGCCGGGGCCTTAAAATGCATTTCACAATCTTTATTACATTTGTATTTGAATGGAAAACTGATACCTCCCCTTTCGGAGCCATCAGGTTTTCCCTAAAATTTATGTTTATTTCACAAACAAGTGAGATTTTATAGCCAAGCAGAGAACATTTAGCTGCTAGAGGGCAAGAAGAACATGTTTTTTTTAAAAAAACAGCCAACAAGCATATGTTGGAACACTGTTTGATAGCAACAGTGGTGGTATTATAGTGCTAATTATATAATTCACATCCAGGCTATATCTAAATCTTACCACTTCTTTCTGCATAACATCTCTTATCTATCCAAACATCTAAATCACTTGTCCAAGCTCTCATCATCTTGCATCTCAATTATTGCAACATTCTTCTCTCTGGTCATGACAAATGCACTCTTGCCCAACTCATATCCATTCAGAACACTGCTGCAAAAGTCATTTTCCTAGACTGTCACTTTGACCATGCCACCCCTCTCTTTGCATCCCTCCATTGTCTCCCACTTCTCTATTGCATCAAACATAAAACTGCTTGTCTTCACTTTCTAAACCGTTCACAGTCAATCCCCATTGAACCTACCATCTCCGATTCATTACTGAGCTGTTGATGCTCGCCTCCATAAGAAACTTGGGTAGTACGGCCACAACTGGAATGTTGTATACTGTTGTGGTCACCTTAAAATAAAAAAAAAGGTGTGGTAGAAATGGAGAGAGAAAGTATAATGATTTTTAGAGTGAATTGAGGAGCGGGGGAAGGATGGGGGTTGGTTGGCTGTTTTAAAGTTACAAAAACTAACTCTGCATCTTTTTGAAAGAGGAGAATTTTCACAGGTATCCAGAATTCTCAGCACAACACAGATGCCAAAATAGAGTCCACAAGACTTCTAAGACTACAGACCAATATCAGAACAAATAAGCCTGAACTTAATTTCTTGTTGGCAGCACTTAGTTATTCAAATAATCAACACAGCTTTCGTAAAGGGAAGTCATGCCTCACCAATCTATTAGAATTCTTTGAGGGAGTTAACAAGCATGTGGATAAGGGTGATCCAGTCGATATAGTGTAACCGGACTTTCAGAAAGCCTTTGACAAGGTCCCTCATCAAAGGCTCTTAAAGAAACTATGTATCCATGGGACAAGAGAGAAGGTCCTCTCATGGATCAGTAACTGGTTGAAGGGTAGGAATAAATGGTCAGTTTTCACGATGGAGAGAGTTGAACGTTAGGAGCTTTTCAGGAAAGAGATAGAAAATAAGACAAATACCATTATGCCACTATATAAATCCATAGTGCACCCAAACTTTGAAGACTGTGTCCAGTTCTGATCATCCCATCTCAAAAAGGATATAGTGGAACTGGAAAAGGTTCAGAGAAGGACAAAAAGATGATCAAGCTTCCATACTAGGACAGACTAAAAAAGGTTAAGTCTGTTCATCTTAGAAAAGAGATGAATACATTGGGATATGATACAGGTTAATGAATTCATGAATGGTGTCGGAAAAGTGAATAGAGAAGTGTTATTTTCCCTTTCACATAATATAAAATTCAGAGGTCACCTGATGAAACTAATACTTAGCAAGTTGAATACAAAGAAGAGCAAGTACTTGTCTACACAACTAACCTATGGATCTCATTGCCATGGGATATTGTGATGGCCAAAAATATACCTGGGTTAAAAAAATGGGAAAAGTTCATACAGGATAGGTCCATCAATGACTAATAGGCAAGATGCTCTGGGACACAACCCCATTGTTGGGGAAACCCTAAACCTCTGACTAGTAGAAGCCAGGAGTAGAAGACAGGAGTGGAACACTCCATAATTGCTCTGTTCTGTACACTTCCCCTGAAGTTCTGGTATTGGCCACTGTCAGAGACAGGATACTGGGAAAGACGGACCATGGTCTGACCCAGTATGGATACTCTTATGTTCTTATGTTCTAAATAGTAAACTTCAATATCAAAACTAGCAGCCACTGCCTCATTCTGAATACTAAAGGTCACAGTATGGTGTTACCAAGCACCTGTCTTTCCAATGTGATTACAACAATCCTTTGAACCCTAGTATTTCCGGACCAGACTGTGTGCTGATTTTGGGCAGAAGCTCAAGGAAGGTGGGATTTAAGTTGTATCCTGGCTGGTTGCTGGGGAACTCCAAAGGTCATAATGAGAGACAAAATTTAAAAGGCATGATCTTACCATTTATCCTGGTCAATGCTGACTGAGCCTAATTGGACCCTAGTTCTAAGGACATCTTCCGTCTCTTCTTGTGATATGGCCAGCTTTTCTTGCCACTAAAACATCCATAGACCATGGCGGGCAATATATAAATATCAAAGATAAAGATTGCTCATCATTAGCAATCTTCCAAACACCTGTTAAACTAGCCTTTTCAATAACCTCTAAGAACCCTAAACAAACAAACTAGACAAACATTTAGGAAAAGAACACTCAGGGAAGTTGATGAACTGTGGGCTCAAGTGTGGCATTACCACCGACGCCAGGACAGGGAGCAGGGAATGGCGCACAACCTGAAGGGGAATTTCTGGAGGCAATATATCTCAAACTGGTACAATTCTCCCAGAAGCCCTAGGGAGCCCAGTGCTGCACTACCATTGAAGAGGGTACAATGCACGTTGCCACCTGAGCAGTACCATCTCTCCTGGTTCTTCCCCTTCTCATAAGCGGGTTCTGGCATTCAGTGTAGTACAAGGACAATGCTTGTGCCTAGCATCTTTGCAACTATGCAAGGGGATCCCTGAATCCTCTCTGACACACACCCCACGCCCCCATGTAGTCTGAGAGAGGCCAAGCACATATCTGAAGGGAGACTGAGAAATGTTTCCAATCCAGTGAACAAAGACCCTTTCACATTCCTTTAACTGGTCTCCAATACAGACAGACATATCCAGAGCATGAGGAGACACTAAATAAATTAAATATCACAGTTTAAATTAACAAGTGAGGAAAATAATTAGGACCCAAATATATAAGATATTGATTAATTTAAATATAAATTTCTATACTCTTCTTTTTTTCACCCTACACACAGGAGACAAGGTGAGAAAAAAAGCTTGATCCACAACCTTGCTAAACCCCTAAACAGTGACTAATTTTCCATCTTCATCCTCTGAAGTGCTACATCTCAGCTAATGTCATTGTGAATATAATGGGACTCCCTTTCTGAGACCATCTGAGCTGCCTCTTAATTGGGCAGAGCGCACTGACACTAGGGAACCAACCTTCCCCAAAGCTATTTCATTTCATGGGAAGTGGCTGATAGGAAGAGCCCCAAATCTGTAACCTTTTGAGAATTATGCATTGAAGCACCCTTTAGGAAAATCAAATGTTAGTTCCCATGTCCAGAGTCACTGTAGCGGTTACAGCCAAAAGGGAGAGCTAGGTTAACTGCAACAGCATATCATGCTATAAACAAGTTTTGCTCAAAAGAAAGCACCCATTCACCTTAATGGATCATAGGAAAGATTATTTGACTGTCACTCATAGAATGCATATTAAAAAAAATGCTGAATGCTGCACCATTTTGTAAGGAGTATCTTGCCTTTCATAATTCTCTTTTAGCGCAGGCTGAAGTCCCAAGTCCCCAGTAATAAAGGTGCTATTTAAAAAGTAGAAAATGCTGATTGTTGTTTTACCATTTTATCTAATGGCAACTTTAGAATTTAACACCTGTGGCTTTTTATGAATTATTCTCCAGGACTTCTTTAATGTGATCAATAATTCTGGTTTTAATAGACCATGAATATTGGCTTTTGACTTGGTGCTATTTCTTGATGATGTAATCCTAGAAATAATGATCTGCCATTAGAAGTTGGCAAATGAGAACAACAATGAGCTTCACATTCCTCACATTTCAGTGGCAACAGAATTCCTGAAACTTAAAGAAGGTGGGCTAAGTCCAAGTATCTCTGATTTCATTTTGTGGCTGCGGTGGGTGCTCTCTCAGACTTTCTGCTGATCAGGCTAGAGCAATTTTACAAAGAATTTATGCATAATGGACATAAATCTCTCTATACGAGCCATCTGAGAGGCAAGAAAAATGGCCTCTGTCAAGAATCTACATACAGAAATGCATTAAACAACAGCTCTCTGTAGATCAGGGGCCTCAGTTTTGAATGTATGTTTTGGGGAATAATGAAGAATAAAATTAGAACTCTGGCAACATATTAAAACTTTCGGGGGGGGGGGGGTTTGCTGGCATATTTTTATAGCCTTAGAGGATAAATGGTAATAATACATTTCTCCAACTTTTAAGCTCATCTTAAATGCAAAAAAGCTTTTTCTATGCACTACTGTACAATAGAAGTAGTTATTCATCTGGGACTTCACACCACTACTGTAACTTCCAATTAGCAAAACATACATTAAAAGCTGCTGTATACCACTATGGGAGGCCTATTGATGACTGTGATTAATGGTTGTGCATCTAGCACTATTGCTTGCATTTCTGCACCCAGGTCTTAATGGTGCTATTTGTGAATTATCAACACACACTTATGCAACAGGAGGGTATCAATCAGTGGAGTATGCATTTTAGCTTGTGACTGTGTTTGTTAATTACAACATGTCTTCTGTTTTACTAGTATGTGGACAATATTTTTCAGTGACTGACAATTGCCAAATGTTGATAAAGCTAATTTAAAAACAAAATCATAAAATGAAAGTATACTCATTCCTTTCAATGTGTTAGTTATTACAAAGAGAAGCGTGATGTTATTACAGAGTGGAAGAGCTTCTTTCCCTTCACATTTCTGTGATTCTTACTTTGTTAGACAGATCCTCATAAATTATTTTGTTGCTATAGCAATACTTTTCTGTGGGCCTGATTCTCATTTACATTAGGGTTCCCTTACATAGTTCTAGAAGTGCAAGGAGGCTTTAAAAGAGGCAAAGTATATTTATTCTCACTTTAAGACCCCTTTACACTGCCAGAGTGTGTAAAGTGACCTTAGTGTAAGTGAGAATGAGGCCCTGTATGTTTAAATGAAATCTCGACTAAGGAAATCAATTTTTCCCTCCAAAATCTCCTACATCATGTAGTAGGTTTCAGTGTGAAGTCTCATCAGTATACAACTTTGATCCCAGTTGGAGCTTTTGGGTGCTATCTAGATTAGGACCTTTAGGTGCCAACACTATCTATAGAATACGATCCTAGGAATGACACTCTGGTGTGTCACTCTGAAGTCTAAAATATCCATTGAGTCAGTGTGACATGATGGAAACAGCTACAAGCATGGCTGAAAGCTCTTTTTGTTTAGAATATGACCAGGTTGAATCATCACTAGATTTAACAGTCTGTTACCATCCAATTATTAAATTCTCAGCCATTTTAACTTTATGAATTACACAGATGCAGTGCACAGCTACAGTAAGGCTATGCCAAGAGTCCTAGACCACTGTGGTATCAGAGGTTACTCAACCAGTCACCATCCTTACTCTGCAGCTAATTTGCATACAACAATGTCATTGGTTGTCTGAGGGAGAATGCAAAGATGATGGATTACGTGACCCAACTGCCACCTGCTCAAGCCACACAAATCTCCCACCAGAAATTTCCCAAACAAAAATCAACACAACCACCCCCACAAAAACACCACCAGAATACACAATATCCCCAAACACACACAGTCACCACACACCCCTCATTCACCACCTTCAGAAATCCCCCAGCACAACCCTCATATAAATCAACACAATCTCCTAGCACACACACTTGCCCATCCTTCCTCATATTTCTCATAAAAGTAAACTTCGATAGCAAAGCTGCTAGTCCCTCACTAGTTGATAAATTAAATAAATAAATAGAATTTTTAGTCTGGGGAAATCATACATTTTGTGAAATGAACCTTAATTGCAATCAACCATGATCAATACATTCCATAAAAGTCCACTCTTTAGGAGGGAAGGCAGACGGGGGGGAAATCATATGATTGGTAACTAAGTATGTTTACATAATAATTTTAAAGAAACCTGAATTGCATTTACTTACAGGCTCAACTTAATCTTACATTTCACATCACTGAAAACAATCCTTTCAGCGAAGAAGAATGCTTTAATTGTCAAATTATATATCTAATTATCCTTTTATATAATTCATAGAATCCAGGAGTTGGTTATCTGATCTGACTCCCTGCCAATATTGGATTGTTCTGTTAACTGGTGTTAATTGTTCCTTATTTTCTTGTGTTTCTCAGTTGAGTTTTAAATATGCCAAGTGATGGACCTTCCACCATTTCCTTGGTGGAACTTTTTCACATGCTAACAAATCTCAGGAAGCTTTTTCCTGATAGTCAACCAGAATTTTCTCTTTCTTAATTTCATCCATTACTCTAATTATACACCATTACCAATGTGCTAAACATTTTCTCACTCTTTTTGGTGTTTACACTTTTCAAATATTTGTAGTCTGTTATCACTTCCCCCTGCCAAGCTTTACATGTTTAATTCTTTTAATCTTTCTCCTTAATTCATTTCCTCCAGGCTCCTTTGTTGCTCTCCTCTGAACACTTTCCAATCTGTCAATATCTTCTTCATCATGAGGTACGCAGAAGTGAATGCAATCTTCCAACTGTAGTCATGCCAGAGCTACAGAGAGAGAACCAATACTTCTGTCCCATGACATGAGGCCAGTGTGTATGCAAAACAAACTTTCACTGGCTTTCCCCCCCCCCGCCCCGGCTGTATCACATGGCGTATTCATACCTCATTCGTTCCTTAATATATCTCACATGCACTGTAGGAGATACAGATGATAGTCCCAAGACACTGTGAAGGGGGACCCAGCCTGATCCTTCCCAGCTGGGAATTCCCCAGTGTAAGGAGGTTTCCCTGGGCATCTTAGCTGATCATACTCAGCACTTCCAACCCAGTATAGGTATGTGACAGGAGTGGGGGAGAGTGTGGTCAAAGCTGTCTGCATTCCACAGGCAATTGAGGAAAGTGGCCATAAATTAGGTCAACCCAGAGATTGCTGTACACTTACACTAGAAACCAGATAGGGCCTTACACAGGCCCAGGATTTTTCAAGATAGAAATGTGGCTTAAAGGCTTTTCTCCATCCTCCTGGTGTGGGCAGTGCCTCTTAAACTGTACTTCTCAGGAGGTGCAGGTCAGAGGTGGGGCTGGTAAGCATAACAGAACTCAATCATCTTTGTTTTTAGTATTCTAAACAATATGGGTCATGTTATAGTTAATGATGAAAATTATGCACACCGGACTCCAAGCATATTCATCTAGTGCATGTAGTTAAAATACACTCCAAACTCTGTAAATGGACAGAGGTTTGGTTGAGGCATAGCCCATGCATCTATAATCAGCTCAGAGTAACTGGCCACAAACCTCATGGTGGTGATGGAGTACTTCATAGAAAGCTGAAGTCATTATGGGCTGTCGCAGCAGATGCTATGAATGATTCCACAAATACCCTGAGACTTGTATCTTGGGTTGGAGGTCAAGTACAATGTTGGTCCATCCCTCAAGCAAAATGTTTTTATACAGGATTTGCATAGCGGCCCAGTATTTGGCCTTAAATTTCAGAAGAAATAAGAATTAAGCCTTATAATTCAAAATACAAAAATGGAGAACATTATATGTCATAAAAGATCAAATGAGGCTTTAGGGACTATGTGACATCAAACACACCATTTGAAAAGTTGTGGTCTGAGGTAATTTCTGTGCTTAACTGACAGACTCAATATATTAAGAACTTATAGTTTTTAAAGGGCCAGGTAATGTAGAAATTCTTTCTTATAATGACCATCATCCATGTTTATTAATTAGTTCTTCACCCCTGGGGTTGTCCTTTAAAATTATTCTGATTCATATGAATGTAAATTTTCCAAAAGAAACAATGCTGATGCAATGTAAAAGACCATCCCAAATTTCCTTTGCTCACATTGCATTGGATCATCACAGCAGAAATAGTACCACAAGTGCCCTCTCCTGGTAAGATGAGACTTGATGTGTTTCTTTTACCAGCTGAGATGTAAAGAATAAGAATGAACAGAGTCTCACTGCTAAAATATTTTCTCTTATTTTCAGGGAAGGGTTCCTAACTAACTACACTGGCAAAGTGAAATCATGTGTGTCATTTTTAAGCAAAATTTTCTGTTAACTGCCTGTTATTAAGATTTTTTCCGTAGGCTTGAAAACTATCTATAAATATTATGTGTGTATTCCTGAGATTCTCAAGGGGAATTTCTTGTCCAGCAGTTAGCATCAGTTTAAGCTTCCAGCAAACCCTTAGTCCTGGCACATTTGTTACCCTCTTACTTTGCTCCCCACTCCCAAATTCAGTTTTAACATCATCAATCTTTTAGTGTCCTTAATTTTAATCACTAAAGTTGCCATTTGTTTGCTTCTGTATCTTATTTTAATTCTACTGCCCGTTGCTCAGAGTGAGAAATAAAAATAGGATACTCACAGGCATTGGCTAGGGAAGAATTACTGAAGAGATTATAGAGACTAACAAATTTATTAGAGCATAAGCTTTGTGTCCATTCATTCTTTTACGTAGAGACTGTCCAGTTTAACCAATGTACATGGCAGAGAGGCATTGCTGGCACAAGAGTGGCTATCCTTCAACAAAAAAGCTTCAAAAACAGACTCCAACAAGAGACTGCTGAATTGGAATTAATTTGCAAACTGGATACAATTAATTTAGGCTTGAATAGAGACTGGGAATGGATGAGTCATTACACAAAGTAAAACTATTTCCCCATGTTATTTCTCCCCCCCCCACTCCACCCCTCAGATGTTCCTCAGATATTCTTGTTAACTGCTAGAAATAGCCTACCTTGCTTGTCACCATGAAAGGTTTTCCTCCTTTCCCCCCTCTGCTGCTGGTGATGGCTTATCTTAAGTGATCACTCTCCTTACAGTGTGTATGATAAACCCATTGTTTCATGTTCTCTGTGTGTGTATATCAATCTCCCCTCTGTATTTTCCACCAAATGCATCCGATGAAGTGAGCTGTAGCTCACGAAAGCTTATGCTCTAATAAATGTGTTAGTCTCTAAGGTGCCACAAGTACTCCTTTTCTTTTTGCGAATACAGACTAACACGGCTGCTACTCTGAAACCTGTCATTATGTAAGGCACTGAATTTAGCTGTATAGAGTGGAAATCTGTCAACTTCATGAAAAAACTCGTACAGATACAGACAGACATCATCTTCCTCTCCAAATGCAAACAGATGGACATCATACCGAAAGGACTGAAGGTAAAAAATCCATTACAATCTACATACCACACAGACTATGCTGACAGCTTGTGCCACACACTCTCAAAGAAACTGCGGAACCACCTGATCAACATTCTCTACAGCAAACAGGGAAAGATTAAGAATGAGCTCTCAAAACTGGATACTCTCATAAAGAACCAACCTTCCACACAAACTTCCTTGTGGCTGGACTTTACAAAAACTAGACAAGCCATTTACTACCCACACTTTGCTTCTCTACAAAAGAAAAAGGACACTAAGCTATCTAAACTACTACATGCCACAAGGGGCCACAACAGTGGTTCCCGTAACCCACCCAGCAATATTGTTAATCTATCCAACTATACTCTTAGCCCAGCAGAAGAATCTGTCCCATCTCGGGGCCTCTCCTTTTGCCCCTCCACCCCCACGAACATGATACAGTTCTGTGGTGACCTAGAATCCTATTTTTGACGTCTCCGACTCAAGGAATATTTTCAACACACCTCTGACCAACATATTAACCCACAGAGACCTTCCTACCAACACTACAAAAAGAAGGATTCTGGGTGGACTCCTCCTGAAGGTCGAAACAGCAGCCTGGACTTCTACATAGAGTGCTTCCGCCGACGTGCACGAGCTGAATTGTGGAAAAGCAGCATCGCTTGCCCCATAACCTCAGTCATGCAGAACACAATGCCATCCACAGCCTCAGAAACAACTCTGACATCATAATCAAAAAGGCTGACAAAGGAGGTGCTGTCGTCATCATGAATAGGTCAAAGTATGAACAAGAGGCTACTAGGCAGCTCTCCAACACCACTTTCTACAAGCCATTACCCTCTGATCCCACTGAGAGTTACCAAAAGAAACCACAGCATTTGCTCAAGAAACTCCCTGAAAAAGCACAAGAACAAATCCGCACAGACACACCCCTAGAACCACGACCTGGGGTATTCTGTCTGCTACCCAAGATCCATAAACCTGGAAATCCTGGACGCCCCATCATCTCAGGCATTGGCACCCTGACAGCAGGATTGTCTGGCTATGTAGACTCCCTCCTCAGGCCCTTCGTTACCAGCACTCCCAGCTATCTTCGAGACACCACTGACTTCCTGAGGAAACTACAATCCATCGGTGATCTTCCTGAAAACACCATCCTAGCCACTATGGATATAGAAGCCCTCTACACCAACATTCCACACAAAGATGGACTACAAGCCGTCAGGAACAGTATCCCTGATAATTTCACGGCTAACCTGGTGGCTGAACTTCGTGACTTTGTCCTCACCCATAACTATTTCACATTTGGGGACAATGTATACCTTCAAATCAGCAGCACTGTGATGGGTACCCGCATGGCCCCACAGTATGCCAACATTTTTATGGCTGACTTAGAACAACGCTTCCTCAGCTCTTGTCCCCCTAATGCCCCTACTCTACTTCCGCTACACTGATGACATCTTCATCATCTGGATTCATGGAAAAGAAGCCCTTGAGGAATTCCACCATGATTTTAACAATTTCCATCCCACCATCAACCTCAGCCTGGACCAGTCCACACAAGAGATCCACTTCCTGGACACTACGGTGCTAATAAGCGATGGTCACATAAACACCACCCTATATCGGAAACCTACTGACCGCTATTCCTACCTACATGCCTCTAGCTTTCATCCAGATCATACCACACGATCCATTGTCTACAGCCAAGCTCTACGATATAACCGCATTTGCTCCAACCCCTCAGACAGAGACAAACACCTACAAGATCTCTATCATGCATTCCTACAACTACAATACCCACCTGCTGAAGTGAAGAAACAGATTGACAGAGCCAGAAGAGTACCCAGAAGTCACCTACTACAGGACAGGCCCAACAAAGAAAATAACAGAATGCCACTAGCCATCACCTTCAGCCCCCAACTAAAACCTCTCCAATGCATCATCAAGGATCTACAACCTATCCTGAAGGACGACCCATCACTCTCACAGATCTTGGGAGACAGGCCAGTCCTTGCTTACAGACAGCCCCCCAGTCTGAAGCAAATATTCACCAGCAACCACACACCACACAACAGAACCACTAACCCAGGAACCTATCCTTGCAACAAAACCCGTTGCCAACTCTGTCCACATATCTATTCAGGGGACACCATCATAGGGCCTAATCACATCAGCCACACTATCAGAGGCTCGTTCACCTGCGCATCTACCAATGTGATATATGCCATCATGTGCCAGCAATGCCTCTCTGCCATGTACATTGGTCAAACTGGACAGTCTCTACGTAAAAGAATGAATGGACACAAATCAGACGTCAAGAATTATAACATTCAAAAACCAGTTGGAGAACATTTCAATCTCTCTGGTCACTCGATTACAGACCTAAGAGTGGCTATCCTTCAACAAAAAAGCTTCAAAAACAGACTCCAACGAGAGACTGCTGAATTGGAATTAATTTGCAAACTGGATACAATTAACTTAGGCTTGAATAGAGACTGGGAATGGATGAGTCATTACACAAAGTAAAACTATTTCCCCATGTTATTTCTCCCCCCCACCCTACCCCTCACTGTTCCTCAGATATTCTTGTTAACTGCTGGAAATAGCCTACCTTGCTTGTCACCATGAAAGGTTTTCCTCCTTTCCCCCCCTGCTGCTGGTGATGGCTTATCTTAAGTGATCACTCTCCTTACAGTGTGTATGATAAACCCATTGTTTCATGTTCTCTGTGTGTGTATATCAATCTCCCCTCTGTATTTTCCACCAAATGCATCCGATGAAGTGAGCTGTAGCTAACGAAAGCTTATGCTCTAATAAATTTGTTAGTATCTAAGGTGCCACAAGTACTCCTTTTCTTTTTGCGAATACAGACTAACACGGCTGCTACTCTGAAACCTGAAGAGATTATGTGCATGGCAAAGTACGAGTGAGCTCTGCAAAATGACTTTGATCAGACAGGGCATTGACTGCTCTCTTATGTATCTCCTTGCAATTGTTTTAACCTTAGATTTCATTTTTTGCATCAATTTTCTTGTTCAAGTGAAAAGTAAAAGAAGACCTTGTGTTCCTCTACAGGAGCTCCTGCTCATTGTGCACATGCCAACTTTGCCATCTTCATGTTTCTTCAGCTTCTCATATGCCTCATGATGCAATGTCTGAAAAAAATATTCCTCATGTGGGCCTTATCCAAACCCCACTTACATCAATTGAACGTTTCCCATTGGCTTGAATGGGTCTACAATCAGGGCCCAGGACAAAGAAACACAGGAGTTGCTATTTTATCCTTGAAGGATTAAAAAAAAAAAAGGCATGCTGTAGTCTGACAGCCAGGCAGTTATTCACATTATCAATTGCAAGTCATCCAAGTCCATAACTGGTTTGAGCCTTGGGTCTGGACAGTTTTGGCTATGCTACCTATTCCCAGCCCATCATATTCTAAGTGTGGAGTGCAGCACTGTTGACAATTTTATCAGCTAGAGCCAGAAGTGGTTTGGGATGCCCACAAAATGGCAAAGACCCTTCAGCATTTTCATGCATGACAGGTTTGGGGTTCATGAAGCAATCAATCATTCTAAGGACAAGGAATCTGTTGGGCTGATCTGTCCCACAGAGACACACAGCAGTTTATAATGACACGGGTGAGTGGAGACTCATCTCCTTCTGCCTAGTTGCCATGTTCTCTCTCTTGCAGCTGCTTACATAAACTGACCCAAGCAGACCCTCTACTGTGGGGAAAATGGTGGAGAGTGGGACCAATGTCCCACTCAGAACCAGAAACTCCCCATTACCTTGAATATTCTGTGAGTTTTTGCACCATTCTTGCTCAACATATCAACTGTGGTTTCAAGTGTCCACTGTTCACTATCCTGTTCTGCAGGGCATTCTAGGTGAGCACCCACGCTATGGGGGCTGAAGTAGATACATGCTTGGTGTGCTGCAGCTCAAGGATTTACACTTAAAATGGAAATAGTAGGAAATCTCCCCTTAGACTGGGTCATCATGAAGAACTTGTGTCGGAATAGCTACATCACTCAGGGATGTGGAAAATCCACACCCCTGAGAAATGTAGTTATGCCGACTTAACCCCCAATGTCAATGGGAGAACTTCTCCCATTGACATAGCTACTGCCTCTCAGGGAGATGGAGTACCTATGCTGATAGGAGAAGCTCTCCTGTTGTCATAGGTAGAATTTCACTCAGCGCTGCAGCTGCACCACTGTATGTGTAGACAAGCCCTTATTTGTCAAGAATTGACCTAAGGGCTAAGGGCTTGGTTGGCATCCTATAGCAGTGCCAAAGCAAGCCTGCATGTCTGGTTACAGTGGTTGAGAGTTATCTCCCAGTATACCCCCTGCAGGGGTATGTTTTACCTCCCTGTCAAGGTTCCTTCCCCACTCTGATCTCTAGGGTACAGATGTGGGGACCTGCATGAAAACCCCCCCTAAGCTTATTTTTACCAGCTTAGGTTAAAACTTCCCCAAGGTACAAACTATTTTACCTTTTGCCCTTGGACTTTATTGTTGCCACCACCAAGCGTCTAACAAATATGTAACAGGGAAACGTCTTTCCCCCCGCAAAATCCTCCCAAACCCTACACCCCCTTTCATGGGGAAAGCTTGATAAAAATCATCACCAATTTGCATAGGTGAACATAGATCCAAACCCTTGGATCTTAAGAACAATGAAAAAGCAATCAGGTTCTTAAAAGAAGAATTTTAATAGATGAAAAAGTAAAAGAATCACCTCTGTAAAATCAGGATGGTAAATACCTTACAGGGTAATCAGATTCAAAACACAGAGAATCCCTCTAGGCAAAACCTTAAGTTACAAAAAGACACAAAAACAGGAATATACATTCCATTCAGCACAACTTATTTTATCAGCCATTTAAACAAAACAGAATCTAACGCATAATAATGCTTATTAGCCCTTTACAGGAGTTCTGACCTGCATTCCTGCTCTGGTCCGGGCAAAAACAACACACAGACAGAGAGAACCTTTGTTTCTCCCGCCCCTCCAGCTTTGAAAGTATCTTGTCTCCTCGTTGGTCATTTTGGTCAGGTGCCAGCGAGGTTATCTTTAACTTCTTAGGGTTTCTTAACCCTTTAAAGGTGAAAGGGTTTTTCCTCTGGCCAGGAGGGATTTTAAAGTGTTTACCTTTCCCTTTATATTTATGACACTCCCACTTACTCATTACTAACCCTTATCAATCCTCCACAGATCTGTCACCTGGCAAATGGAGTTACACCAGGAATGACAAAATTTGTAATCTGATAAGAGACAGTGGTAGCTGTATGTATTCATATCAGATACATCAGCATGTTCCAAAGTAAAGGAATTAACTCATTTCTTTATTTTGCATAGAGTAATATTTCTTTCATAATCTTCTCTAACATTAATTCTAGGACGGAGGAACTTAGGAACAGGACCAGCTTGTGGCTGATCTTTCCCTAATGCCCTAGAACAGTGGTTCTCAACCAAGGGTACACAGAGTTATTCCAGGGGTTCATCAGCGTATCTAGATATTTGCCTAGTTTTACAATAGACTACATAAAAAGCACTAGTGAAGTCAACTACAAACTAAAATTTCATACAGACTATGACTTGTTTATACTGCTCTATACTATACCCTGAAATGTAAGTACAATATTTATATTCCAATTGATTTATTTTATAATTATATGGTAAAAATGAGAAAGTAAGCAATTTTTCAATAATAGTGTGCAATGATGCTTGTGTATTTCTCTGTCTGATTTTGTAAGCAAGTTTTTAAGTGAGGTGAAACTTGGGTGTATGCAAAACAAATCAGACTCCTGAAATGGGTACAGTAGTCTGGAAAGGTTGAGAGCCACTGCCCTAGAACAATAATTACAATACCAGATAAATTAATGAAAGATTGCAGAAGCAATAATTATAAATTGTTAATAAATAGAATTCAAGTTTGTGAAGCTGAGGAAGACTTTGACTTTAATTGGTTACTAAGGGCTAGATTCGGATACCATTAAGGTGCTAATCAACATGTGTAAGGGTATCAGAACCCTGTCCCTACAAAACATCTTTCCTTTCAGCAGGATGACCGTTTTCAGAAGCAAATTATCTGAAAGGCAGATTTCTCCTGTGATATCATGAAGCCATGTGAAGTTGGGGACAAAGCATGGTCCCCCTGAAGATAATGGAAGTTTTGCCACTGACCTCCTTCACACTATGATTTGGCTGAAGGAGAATTTCTATTACAGTTTGTTGTGGAACATGTGTTGGGACCCTTCTGTACTATGGTCAAAAAAGTAGTTATTCTGATGCGGTTTTGAAATCACAAAACAATACGTAGCCATATATTTTGTCACTGTACATGAGGATATTGTGCAAACAATGCAGCAATAAGGCACAAACAACCCAAACAAAAGTGAAAATGAATTAGCAGAAATAGCATTTTGACAGCAATTTTCCTGTCAAAGTCTTCACCTAGACTACTTAGTGTCCATCTGTCCTACTCTGTGAATTTTGTACAGATAGTTGCATCACAGATACATGATTGTTTTCATGGCCTGACTAATTATATTGCTGACATTCATTGAAACATTGAACTGAGTTTATGCAGTACACAGCAGAAGCAAGGCAGTCCCTCAGAATGTAGTGAGGTCTCTACTGTCCACCCTCTGTACACCAAAAGCTTATAAAAATTCTTTAAATCCAGTGGTGAATATATTACATAGCTCTTTAAATTCAGACAGAATGTCCTCAGTCAGTGGCAAGAGGTGACTATCAACCACAGCAGCTTTGTTAGGATCACACAAATTAGCATACATTTGCATTCCAGCCAGTTTATTCATGGTATCTCCTATAAGCAAATCTATTCAGATGCATCAACTCTTTCAACTATTCCCATTTGGGTAAAAGCTTCCAGCTCCTTTGCATCTGCTTTCCTAACTGACAGAGGCATGTGTCTTAGCTTCTGCTATATTGTTTTAACATCTTTATGTATTTTTACTTTATACATAAAGCTGCTGATAGAACCAAATTAAGTACTGATGTCTCCCCTTTAGAAACCTCCAGGTGACTATATGTTGGGCTGGCTGGTGGTCGCAGTGTATTGCAGATGAATGACAGCCTCAGTCATTCTATGCAATATCTCAAGGTATTAAAGGAAAAGTAGAGATGAGATCCATATTTAGGAGTTTTTCTCCTGCAGTCTTAAACATGTAACTCTATCACTTTAAGGATAGATGTGCACATTTATTGATGGAAGAACAGCCTCATAAAATGGGCCATGGAGCTATACCAATTTACACCAGCTAAGGATCTGGTTCACAGAGATCAGCACAGTTGACTGCTTTTTATCTTTTTATTTGGTCATCATTAACATACATTAATTTTCCATACAAATATTTACAAATCTCATTCATAACTTGTATTTGTCACCTTTGAAAGACCCATTTGTGTTTGGTCAAACTTTTATCATTGCCTGTGTATTAATTATGTTCACATTCAAAAAATGGTAAATATAAATGATTAAAATCTACTTGGTCCCGATATAAACTGTCTGTCATTTTCTCCATTGATCTCTTATTTATTTCTCCATGATTCTAATGTTGCGGAGAGGCTGAATCTGTTCTTTTCCAAAAATGAGCTATCATACATCTGGCTGCTAGTAGTAGCTGTGTTATCAATGGGTCTTTTCCCAAGTCAATAACCTCCTTTGGATTGTGACCTAATGGAATCCCCAGGGGTTCTGTGGTTAGCCTAATCTTAACTATCTTGAAAAATCTATTTGTTATTTTCCTCCAAAAACTATTATCTTAGGGCATTCCCACCACACAAACAGAAAGGTTCCTTTTGTAATAATTTTCTTTAATAGTTACACAAACAGAGGAGATTTTGGTCTTTCTCCAGATATCTTCCTTTTGTTCCAAATAATATCCTTTTCCCATTTTTCCATAATAGGAGTCTTATTTTCTAGATCAAGCAGTAACAATTGGTTATACTATACGGAAATCAGGCCCTTTCATGTGATTTTCCTATAACCTTGTTAATGGTCTCCTGAAACTTGGCCTTCCTTTGTAGCATTTGACAAAATGCTTCAGTTACAAAAAAGTCCAAACTGGTATATTAGTATTCCCCATGATTTCTTTGATGGTATTAATTCCAATAATTTTATCATTATGGGCTAGTTGGCTGATGGATGGATGTCCTTTTTTCTCCCATAGACTATATATTCAATTAGATAACCCCTACTGAAATTCTGCCACCATGTCAGGGCTGATTCCCCACTCTGGCACAATTAATACTTGCCACTCCTGGCTTGTATTAAGCTCCCAAGGTTACAGCTTTTCTGTGATCTTGGATTGGTAGATAGTGCCACCACCCAAATGCAATACCCTTTAAGAACCCAGGAAGGTACACTTGGGAATTCCTTTCTGTGGGGTACTCTCAATCCCTTTCACCCCCCCGTCTCCGGAGAAGAGCTGAGAAAGAAAGAAAAAAAATCAGCTGTTGCCATCAGCTAATTAAACATATGCACAAACCTCTTGAGACACAAAAATCCGATTCTGTTTAAGGTTATAAGCAAAACAAAAGCACCTGGGGTTAGCACAGAGGAACCCACAAGCCATAAAGAAATAAAAGAGATAAACCTAATCGTGTCTTTCTAGACATTTCCTGATCTACTTACATATCTGGGGTTTTAGATAAGTAGTTTCTAGGTATGATACTGATGATTTTTCATACCTGGCCCAAGCTTCTCACAGCATAACTGCTCCCTGTCTGCCTCTCCCTGAGAACAACAGACAGACAAAAGGAGAGTCTTGTTTCAATTTTAAAAAATTCTAGCCTTTCCATTGGCTCTTTTGGCCAGGTGCCCACTTACTTCCTTTTACCTATGCATAGCAGTGAGACTTTTTAACCCTTTACAAGTAGAGCAATTAGAGAACAGCTACTAAGAGGGATTTTATAGCTACTGGCTGGCTGGGTGTCCATAAAAGGGAGCTATCCCCCACCCCTTCATTTATCACAAGGAGAGATACTGACTCCTTAGTTACTTCATTTGTTTGGACCACGCAATTCAAATGAATCTTGCAGCTGTTTAATCATAGCTTCCTCCAGCCCTATATTTAATAGTTGAGATTTTGTATAATTAATTTTATAGCCTGACATATCACTAATCATTAATTTATTTCAGAATGTAAATCAGATTGTACTGGATTGATAACCATGAGTATCATGTTGTCTGCACAAAGCACAATTTCTGTTCCATGTTATCAATTGTAACCCTTATTATGCTACTATTCTAATTTTTTGTGTGTGCCAGAAATTCAAGAGGGTAAACAACACGTGGATAGAGAACAACTTTGTTTGCTTCCTCTTTATTGGTGTATGCCCCAAAGAATTTCAACTGGCCAAGTACATAACTGTGAATCAGAGAGATGTATCAGGCCAAGTATAATCTAATCATTAATCTGAGCTCTCATTACCTCTGAGCACTGAAAGACAGTAGTTATATTGCACTGTCTACTCTCTTCTTTTTAGTCTTAGTCCCATCTATATGGGGTTGGCTCTTCAAGTCCTTCTTTTCCATTCCAGTATGTCTTGAAGCAGTTCCTCAGACATTCCACAGCCAATTAAATCCCTTTGTATGATATTTAACCATCTAGTTTTGGATTTTCCAACTCTTTTCCTATGCTCCACTTCTAAATTTAACACCCTGTTTCCTATGTGTTCTTCTGATCTTCTTTTCACATGCTCAAACCATCTAAGCCTGGGCTCCCTCATCTTTGCTATGTTAACTGGTACCACCTTCACACTGCACCTAATTCATTCATTCTAAACATGGTCCATCCTTGTAACTGCAAGCATCTGTCTTAACATCTTCATTTCCACTGTATGTAAGATCTGCTCCTGTCTCTTTCTCAATGCCCAACGTTTGGAGCCATACACAAATGCAGGCCTGATTACCATCGTTTCAATGAGATAGGCAGTCTCCACACGGTGCTCACTTCTCTCCAGTTAGCCCATGCCTTTTCTGTTCTACTCATGAGTTTGTCATTGAATTTCACCATTTTCCTGTACTATCAAACCTACGCACTTGAACTTCAGTTCCTTTGGTAGTTGTTGCCTGCCCCCCCCCCCACAGATTTACAGTCTCATTGTCTTCCTGTGGGGTATCATCAAATCTACAAACCATATACTTTGTTTTATTCCTGTTCGTTTTCATGCCATTTCTTTCAAGTCCACCTCTCTAAGTCTTCTTCCACGTCCTCTTTTCCCCTCCCCCACAAGCACTACATCATTGCAAAAGGCATGCCCCAGGTGCTATTCCCTGGATGTTTTCTGTAAGTGCATCAAGAACCAACATGAACAAAAGGGGGCTTAGAGCTGAGCCTGAGGTACTCTGACTCTTACTTCATTGCACTGTCTACTCTCCAAAGGTAAAATGTATACCAGCTTTCTAGTGTGAATAAGCCACTTCATCCACCAGACAAGATATACAGCAGAGTGATTCTACCAAATGCCTCATTGTACTACATAGTCACCAATGGCAAAGCAGGTTTAGATACTACAAGTTTTTATGAGAACAACAGCAAAAAAAAATGCCTGCTTTTCACTCTCTTTCCTTTTCCTGGGGCTTAAAAATTTCTTTCTTGTTTCTGTGGCTGTATCATTATAATGGCAGAGCTTGGCTCTTATGGCGTTATATCATGTACAATGCTTCAGTCTTTGTTTGCAGCTGCCTTAACTTCACTTTTGCGGGTCTCTGTTTGTCATGAGAGGGGAACAGTTTCTCCCCAGGTAAAAATCAGTCTCAGTCAACACTCAGACTTAAATACAAGAGGGGAATGTTTGTTCCACAGTCAGGGTCCCAATCAGCTGGTCACTGAAGTCATACAATACAACATACTCTCAAAGCACTAACATCATTTTCAAGCAGCTTGGCAGTGCATTGTGCACACTGTCTAAATTGGAACTGGGCACACGGCCACCACATTGTCTTAGAGAGAAAGTTCTTGTCCAGGGCAGTAATACAATATTGTACTTTCTAGTCCCATCTGGTAATGATAAAATTTGTAATGGAGTAAATCTACTGTCCTTATAGGCCTAAGATATGACACTAAGCATGTCACAGATGACACTAAGCTTCAGGGAGAAATAGATACACTGAAAGATAGTGATAGGGTCCAGTGAGACCTAGACAAATTAGAGGATTGGGCCAAAAGAAATCTGATTAGGTTCAACAAGGCCAAGTGCAGAGTCCTGCATTTGGGATGGAAGAATCCCATGTGCTGCTACAGACTAAGGACCGAGTGACTAGGCAGCAGTTCTGCAGAAAAGGACTGGGGATTACAGTGGACAAGAAGCTGGATATGAGTCAACAGTGCGTCCTTGTTGCCAAGAAGGCTAATGGCATATTGGGCTGCATTAGTAGGAGCATTGCCAGCAGATTGAGAGAAGTGATTATTCCCATCTATTTGGCACTGGTGAGGCCACATCTGGAGTACTGTGTCCAGTTTTGGGGCCCCCACTACAGAAAGGATGTGGACAAATTAGAGATAGTCCAGCGGAGGGCAACAAAAATGATTTGGGGATTTGGGGAATGACTTATGAGGAGAGGCTGAGGGAACTGGGCTTACTTAGTCTGCAGAAGAGAAGAGTGAGGGGGGATTTGAGAACAGCCTTCAACTACCTGAAGGGGGATTCCAAAGAGGATGGAGCTCAGTTGTTCTCAGTGATGGCAGAACAAGAAGCAATGGTCTCAAGTTGCAGTGGGAGAGGTCTAGGTTGGATATTAGGAAAAACTATTTCACTAGGAGGGTGGTGAAGCACTGGAATGGGTTACCTAGGAAGGTGGCAGGATCTCCATCCTTAGAGGTATCTAAGGGCTTGACAAAGCCCTGGCTGGGAGCATTTAGTTGGGGTTGGTCCTGCTTTGAGCAGGGGATTGGACTAGATGACCTCCAGAGGTCTCATCCAACCCTAATCTTCTATGATTCTAAGCAGGAATTCCCATCTTCTTGCACCTCAAACATGTCTCCTGTAATGGCCATGAAATAAATTCCAAACAAGTGCAGACAAGCCATAAATGTTATTTTTACCCTATAGTAGCTCTAAGAAGAAGTAAAGCAACGGGACAGACTTAGAAGGTTAGTAACAAGCCTATCTGTGAACTGGAAGTAAGGAAATCTATACAGTAAAGCAGATGATTATACATTAAGAAAACAGACCTAAATCGCTACTTCTCTACACAATTTTATATCTGTGACTCCACTGAAATAATGGTGTCACAATGCTGTAAAGCAGATGTACAAAGTAGAGATTCAGCCTTATTATAGCATTATTTCTCACCATTATCCTACTGAATCCCGTTGCTTCAGCTCCCTTTGCCCTTCTTCATATTCCCACCCCCTAGTGTTTAATACCACAGCATACTATACATTTCCATATTTGGGTAAATCTTTAAAATATAAATATATATATATATATATTATATATATAGCCTTTGCTTGATTCATTTTTTATATGTAATTTCAAAACATAATCATCAATATTATGTTTAAGTATTTTATCTATTTAAATTTTCACGTGTGCAAAATTATAGATTTTAAGCTTTTTTAAAATTTTATTTATTTCAATTCTCACAGTTGTAGGAACTTATGAGGGGTTAAACAATTATTTAATAACAGTAGATGTTCAGATTCAAAATGTACAAAGTATATATCCTTAAATCAAACTCTAGGTCTCAAACAGTATATTTCTTATTTTACCTATCTGCACATTTCAATTATTATCAATGGACATGTTTGTGTGTGTGTGTGTGTGTGTGTGTGTGTGTGTGTGTGTGTGTGTTGAAATTAATGTTTACTGACATTCACTGACAAAAATCTAATCCTTCTAAGCCTACAGATTGAGAGAGAGAGAGAGAGAGAGAGAGAGAGAGAGAGAGCGCTCCTCCTAAAGATAACGAGGAGTCTGCTGGCACCTTAAAGACTAACAGACTGATTTGGGCATAAGCTTTCCTGGGTTAAAAAAACCCCACTTTTCCATGCATCTGAAGAAGTGGGTTTTTTTAACCCATGAAAGCTTATGCCCAAATAAGTCTGTTAGTCATTAAGATGCCACCGGACTCCTCCTTGTTTTTGTAGATACAGACTAACATGGCTACCCCTCTGATACTTGGCTCCTAAAGATAATGATTTTACAGCACATTTATATTAACACCTTGCATCCCAATGAATCCAAAACCTTTTGAAATCCTAACCTTAGAGACATTCTATGGCCCTGATCTTGAATCAAGATCTGCTAGTATGGAGCCTGCGTGGATTCCACTGACGTCACACACTGGCAGAAGAACACATTCTACCGAAGCACAGAGATCTGCTCTAGTGGATGTGGTCATACAGTGACACTTACATACTATGGGGATGTATGCAGTATAAATGCCTAATTGAAATGGATCAGGTCATTACCAGTGAATTACAACCAACTCTGGGGTGAGGAGCAGTAACTGTTTAACTTGACACAGCAACACCATATTAACAGCTTTGTGCTAGAACTGAAAAATACATCATATGGTTAAAACAGAGGGAATTAGGGAAGCAGAGTTATTAATCCCATTGTTCAAACCAAATTCCAGAATCAAGTAATATCTCTCTTCTTATGAGCTAAGATTTTTACTCTAAAACCCTTCCTTCTGCTCTTGCTTGCTTATGCTGAGCTATTGACTTTCTTTGGTCCTAATCAGATGTTATTGCTTTCTCTTTATTTGGTTTTATAGCTATTAATGAATATTCTTCCTAAAGGGAGAAACAAATCCTGAGAATTTAAAGAGCTAGAAAACTTACTTGTGGTTCACATCAGGTGCTCTACGGTGGGAGCTAGTGGTAGGTCTTTATCTTTGTGGGTCTAGGTACCATAATGAAGTAGATCATTCAATCAGTTAAAGATCATTCTGTTGCAGAATCACTTCCAGATATATCTCTAATTTGCAGGACATTGAACATTGATAGTCACTAAGTTTCAGCTCTTTGCTTCATAAGTTCTCAGAGAGGAAAATCAGAAAAAAGGATGTAGGAAAAAAATCATTCCAACTGCAAGTGATACCAACCTGTATAAGTGACAAGTTTGATCATTAGAGTTTAGGGTCAGAAAGTACCAAGGCTCTTTACTTCCATTGACTCCAAACATAAGCAGTTTATTTCAGTGGAAATTAGGAGCCTAAATATCTCTGAGGTTCTGGGCCTAAATATTTCACTGTTTTGTATTTCAGGAGAATGTTAAGTTGGAAAAGGAAATGGTATACTATGGAAAACCAATTAGCAGTAGAAACCTAAGAACACATTGGATAAAAGAAGGTGTGGAATTAATTGAAACTGTGTAGAGTAGAGAGATCTGGCTTGAAATAGTGATAAGATTCTAAAGCCCCGATCCTCCAGTAGGATCCAGGTGGGCAGACCCCTGCACCCATCCATGACTGCATGAAGTCAATGGGGTTCTGCATGAGAGTGTTCCAACTGCAGGACAAAGGCCTATGTTTTGAACCATCTTTGCTAGAGAACCAATTTATCATGTATCTGGCAAGACTCCTGGTATTGCTAACTTAAACCAAGGTGGTAAAGCCTCCCAAGAGAGACACATTTGTTTTATAGCAATCACTTATTTTACATGCATTTGAGATCAGACTAGATTTCAACAAAAATCAAAGTTAACAAAAACCCACTTTTTAAATTCATTTTCGTCAGCTAGGGACAAGATGCTGAATGTTATTCTGTGGAATCCTGCATCATTTTAGTGAGAGTCAAACATATTGTTCTGATTACAATTAAGTTAAGTTTTTTGAATTCTGAATTAACTCTTCCTAAAATTTAGCTAAAGATCTTGAAGCTTCAGCTTCAGAACATATACAATAATTAAAATTCTTCTTTGCCAGATTTTAATGCAATATTGACATCATATAATTAATTGATAATATCACTGGGAAAGCAGAATAAATTATCTTTTGCTGATTAGTGTCGTATTCCTTACTTTTGCTGGGATGTTGGAATGCAACAATGTTGAGCATTAGATTTTTATTTTATTCAGTTTTATGTGGTTTTGAAATTTTCCCTCTTCTCTTACATTTGAACACTGTGTGGAACCCTGAAAAATAGCTGCAACATTTATATTTAAAATCGATTAATGTCAGAGTTCTGAACTTGGCAAAGATGCTTCGCCTACTCTTGCAGTCATTAAAGTCTAAAATGTAAACATTTATATATCATTGTGGGCCAGATTCTGCCTCTCTTATCCCATGATTCCAATGGAGCCATTCAGGGAATATGGTACAGCTCAATGTGAGTATGGGTGACAAGATCTCAGTAAGGGCTAAACTGTGGCTTTTAGGTATAGCCTGAAGTAAGGGGTGGTGTGCAGGTGCATTGCACAGGGGCAGCACCAGAAGGCATTGTGCCTCAGAGATACTGCTTAGAAGAACAATTCCTCCTGGATTCCACTGGGGAGGGACTAACTTACAACATCCACTGTATGGAATGGAACATACTCTTCCCCACTCAGCCAGCCAGATTCACTGACCTGGTGTCATGGATCTGCCTACCCCTTGAACCTCCCTACCCATTTGCAGTGGGGGGAGCGTGCAGCTGCTGCACAGAAACTGCACATCTCAGAGTGCCTGGAGCTGTGATCTTGGTAGCCCCATTGGAGCTATGCAAGGCAGGGGTATCCTTACCTACCACAATCCCTATTATTCCCCTGAACAAACATATTAATGTTACAGATTAAAAAATGTTTTTGGAAGACTAACCCATTCTAAAATACATAAGCTATAATTCCTATGAAGTAAATTCTGAGTATTAACTATCTTTTTTCATTATTGCTTTACGACTTGTGTAAATAGAGACTGGAAAGCTAACATCTCTAAGTCATTTGTATTTACCAAATTAATACCTGATAAGATCTCTCTGTAGTTGCAAGTTTTTAACAGACCTTATACTAGCTTTTTCCCCTTTTTCCCTGTAAATGGTGTCATTTGACATTAATAGGTTTCAGAGTAGCAGCCGTGTTAGTCTGTATTCGCAAAAAGAAAAGGAGTACTGGTGGCACCTTAGAGACTAACAAATTTATTAGAGCATAAGCTTTCGTGAGCTACAGCTGTAGCTCACGAAAGCTTATGCTCTAATAAATTTGTTAGTCTCTAAGGTGCCACCAGTACTCCTTTTCTTTTTGACATTAATAAAATCTCTGTTTTTGTGGAAGCTGCTATGCTTTTTGTTGGTTCTTTGAATTAGAATGGCTGTTATGAATTTGACAACGGTTATCAAATCTCCCCTGCAGCAGACTGTCAAGGATATGATGGTCAAATGTTTCACATATTGCAATCAAACCATTTGTGTTTAGTTTGAAGAATTCCAAAAGAAAGCTGTCAGCTAAGAAATGAAGTCGAAGTAGCCTGAAGCTTTTGGAGCATGTGATCCAATTATGATGATCCACTCATATCCTTCAGCTTTTTTTCAAAATCAATTTTCATTTTAGCTCAGGGGTTTTTTTTTTTTTTTGTAATGCAGAGAAACATCTGTAAGGGAATTTCAGATGTGTTGTTTCAGGAAATTTATTTTTGGTGCAAGAAAGCATTGAACTCTACAGATATTTTGTAAGTGTCATTTGTCTGCAATATACATATTGGCAATACATAATAATCTGGATCTGAATTCTAGATTTGTTTAAATGTGTTCAATCCAGCTGCTTCACCCTCAAGCAAAAGATCACAGCACACTCAGAATGGGTTAAATGGCCATCACATATGGATGTAAGATATCTAGAATGTCAGTGTTGATGGTTATATGCCAGATTCTCAGGGTGTATGTCCATTGTCTTCAACAGAGCTATTCCAATGTACACCAGCTACAGAGCCAACACTACATATTTAATGTAAACTCACCAAAAAAAATGGTCAGGCATTTATTTTCATTTCTTTAATTTAAAGATCAAATTTGAAAGTGCCTAAATATCACTGTTGTTCAGTTGTAAGAGGGCTGTGACTGGAATGCCTTGACCTGCCACTAACTATGGTAGATTGAGAATAGAAGGATACCACATTTTGGGTGGTAATAACACAATAATGAGCCACATCCTTCTCTCCTCACTCACATCAGTAGCCACATTGCCTTTAATCAAGCAATGGAATAT
This sequence comes from Dermochelys coriacea, assembly GCF_009764565.3. Taxonomy (NCBI): domain Eukaryota; kingdom Metazoa; phylum Chordata; order Testudines; family Dermochelyidae; genus Dermochelys; species Dermochelys coriacea. The sequence goes on from NC_050076.1 coordinate 76,589,146, forward strand.
GCACGAGTTAGAACAGGGATTTAGCCTATGGTCATTGCCTATTATTCTCACACCAGATAATATGCTATCACTATATTGTTTTCATACTTGATATATGCCAAATATGTCATAAATTTAATTAAATGAGGAAACATGCAGAATATCTGGATACAGAGTAAAAGCTTAGAAGCTGGATTCTAAACTTTGGAGTCTACTCTTGGAAATGCAAAATCTCCAGTGCCCAACAGACACAAGCGAAAATCCTCAACGAGTGGAAAAATTTGGGATTCTACCCATTCCGTTATCTTTGCCCATATCTTCTACTTGATCCAGTTCTGCTTATTGTGCCGCAGACATCTAAAAACCCCAACTCTATAATACTTGGAATTTGATTCTCTTCTGATCTGCATCAGTGTAAATCTGGAGTAATTCTATTGAAATTGGTGGACTTGCACAGGTGAAAAAAAAGTGCAAACTTCAGGAGATTCAGGGTGTCAGAGTTAAATATCTATCAAAATATCATGGACACACTCACTGCTAACTAAACTGTATTATGAACAAACTTAAAGCCAATGCTGCCTAGTGAAAACCCATAACCTATTTGGTGGCAATCAGAATGAAACCATTCAAACTGGCAATAATCTCAGAAATAATCTATACACTGAGCAAACTGCCATTCTTTTGCCCCTTAGTTATACATAAACATATAATGAAACTGTTCAGACAATACCTGTAGAAGGATACAAATCTCTTGGATCAGCAGTAAGATACATTAGATTCTTAAAGTTCTAGGGGAAAGTGAAGTTTCAAAATATACACTATTATCCCACTTTTGATTTACTAAAGACCATGATGGTTCATCCCACATGGCACTGGTTAGCTTTCTCTATAGCTTGTCTTCAAGATACGTTCAAAGCAAAATTCTGCTGCATAAGTGTTCTAGTGAGGGAAGACGACAGGAAGTTTCCTTTCTTCAGGTATTGGCAAGATAGGATTTCAAACCTAGTGCTATAGGAAAAACCCATTACAGCCTAGGCAAGTGCATTATGACTGAAGGGCCTGCTATCTGGATCAGGTGCCCAACCACGCAGGCATATACTGTGGTCAGCTGGAGATACTAAGAGAGGGGAGCATGTTGCTCCTTTAGGAATGAGTTAGGAATATTTCTGAGCCCATTCATTCCCTGAGCCATCCTACTGTGTTCTGGCAGAAAAATTTAGACTCCACTGCCTTACCATAATGCACCCAGGTCTAGGAACTTATAGGACACTCATCATTGTGGTATGTGAACACGCAAAGTTCCAAATTTTTCAGCAGCATGCTTGGTTAAATCAAGATATCAATGTCAATAAAGTTGTTCTAGATTTCCTGTGGTATAACATAGAACAGAATCTGGCTCATGACACTTAGATACCATCATACTTTGCAATACTTAGACCTTGTTTGCACAGGAGGGGTTGGTACACACTAACTGGGGGTTGTGTGCATTGAAATGCTCTGCATACACATGGCACAAAACCCTTAAAGTGTAGCCGTGCCACAGTTAAAGCATAATCTGTACTACCCTTTGAAAGTGAGCATGCTTAGCTTTGTGCAGACATGCACGTCTGTTGACTCCACTGTTTGCAGGATCGGGGGACAAAGTGCAAAGAGTTTGGAAAAATTGCAAATAGTACAACCAAGAGGAAGGGTGACAAATCTGAAGGGTACGTATGTTCTTTAATATTTATGCCATGCTTTGAAAATAGAGAGCACTATGAGCTCAATTGCACCATAATAAGAGAGGGTTGTGGGGCCATACTACCTCAGCAGAAGCACTGGGCATGCCCACTGCTTCATTCTTACCTCTTCCCTACCCTTCCTGGCCCTTTAGAAGTAGGGAATTAGTAGCAGCAAGGAGTTCTTGCACTCCCAGAACGTAACAGCTACAACTCTGACAGGTCTTTAAATGAACTGTGCAGGTGAGGTGATGCTCCTCACAGAGCAGAGTATAAAGATTGATCAGATGATGTTCAGGAAAGTTAGAGAAGTCTCTTAGATGGAACAGAAATGCCTCATAGCTGAAGTTGCATACCTTACATCAAACTCTCCCCCTAGTTGCACCTTCAGCAATTGGTGTAATGAAGCAGTTTTATACCATTTAGATGCACAACTAGCCAACTGTGCTAGTAAATCAAGTACTTAGGTATTCAAGTGATATAAATGCACTTGCCATTGTTGCAGACTGGTGCAAAACAGTAGTCACAAAACCAGAAGGCAAGAGATGGGTCTTTTGAAAATCAGGATAAAAATGTTTTCAATCTATCAGAAGGAAGTGAAACTAATGAGGCTGATTGTTGGGATAGTTTAAAATAAGGTGATTGTTATGGTAACCTCTTGTTGATGGTCCTACCATATCTGCCCTGCTGAGCTGTTTCTGTCCATGAACATTGCATTGGAAGGAATGGTACATCAAGGAGAACCAGACAAATCCATCAGGATCTATCTAGATGTACTTGTAACATTCAAGAGCCGTCAGACAATTGAGTAAAAGGCTCAAAACGAACCACATTGAGGGGTCTTCCTTAAAATACTGTAAGAGGTTTTAACATTATCAGAAAGTGCTATAAACTGACAATCCTAGAGCCTGAAAGTCCCTATTTAGTCTCTAAACATACTTATGCAGTGACAGCTTTAAGCTTACCTCATCTTGTTCTGCAAATGCATCTCTCAGTGTGAACCCTGTTTTAATAAACCACTCTCAGTGTCAGGTAGCTCGGTTCCTATGCACCTTCGGAAAGTGTCAACTAATCTAAATTGTACCAGTGGATTCCATGTTAGGGGACATATCCACTAAGAACTGGACTGAGACCACCAACTCATTTGAAAAAGGCCTCTAACCTTTTTTTGGGTGATAACTTTCAGGCACTCCTGACCTGGCCTAGGTTCATACCAGTGATAAAGAGGTAGAGGACTCCATATCTCATCAATAACCCTCGAGTTATCCTGTCCTCCCAATGGGTTTCAGTGTTAATAAAAATCATAGAAAACATTTCATACACAAAATAGGTGAAGAGCGATATCGGTGGAACTCAGGGTCTGTTGTTCCCTTAAGTGAGACTTTATACCACTCTGTTGCTGAATAAATAAAAACAATGCCCAGATATTTCAGACATATGTAGAGCATTGTCACATGGAAGAAACAGGTCCAGTCTCTCTAGACACTAACATTTTACAAGGGTAAATGAGGCAAAATGAATACAGATTATGATCTTGAACTGAGAAAATACCAGCCAAAAATTCCAGCTGCCAATATGTTATGTCAGGTAAGACAAAACCTACTGAATTTAAATTAAAAACCTATGTTAGCAATTACTGATTCATTTGCAAATGATGACATGTAGTAGGAAAAATTCAGCAAAGTGACTATGATTTCTGTCAGCTGAGGATCTGGCCCTAAGCTTTGAGTTTTAAATTTGAGCAGGGAATAACTGAAGTAACATTTTGAGTATGTATGTTGCTATCTTTTTAAGGGAAGAAAAAGATTTCTAGTCTCTTACCCTGCCATGACCCTTCAAGTTTTCTGCTTTGTGCACAAACCATATATCAAATTATGCATAAAAAACCTAAATTTTTTAGAATTGTGTTCAGTTGTTTAAATTCAGACTTGAGTATATGAAAGGCTTTTTTTTTTACTAGATCTGTTGCTCAGGGCAAATACATAAGATGATACATTTCAAAACTGATGCTTTTGACTTAAAGTTTAGCAGAGTCATCACTCATGTCATACATGCCAAGTCTGGTGGAATTTGGAGTAGCTGTTTAAATTTTAACAAGGGATAAATTAAATGAACCTTTACCTCAGATGTGCTGCTGAGGACAGAAGGTCTAGGGTTAGGATACAGATGCTAATGTATCAAGAGCTGTTAAGCTCTCAGCTCCACATTAAAATACCAGTGTCACATAGAATCAGTCCCTAAAATCTGCCAAGAATGATACCATTTGGATCAAACAATAACATTTTAGTTGGGCTGCATAGATACTGTCTGACTCCTCATGTTCTTTCCTGGATGAATTACAAAAGCAGGATTTAGAGATTCTATCGGAATTAAATGCTCAGAACTATTGGCTGTCAAGATTGAAAATATGTTAGATCTGCATCTCTCTACAATTGTCTTAACTTTCTTGGAACTGAGCCCAGCTATTCGCAGGAGGTAAATAAGACAAAAATTGACAATACTGTACATTGTGGGGCAAAGTGTTGAAGGATGAGTTTTAGACGTAAACAGCTAATGGATGTCTTAAAATTTCCATATTTGATTTGAAGCGTAGAACATTTCTGAAGCAGGTTCACCTCACTTGCTCTCTCAAATTCAAAAGATGTTTTGTTCATTTCAATTTTCAGGAACTGGGCATAGCGTTTGTTGCAAATGTGCTTTTAATGTACAGTATTATAATAGCTTGAGATTGGTGGAATTCAGTTCAGCTCTTGGCATGAGTTGTCACCAGTGAAATGTGAACTCCTCAGTGTTACACAAGTTTAAGTCTCCATTATAATTTCAAAGTACATTCACATTATTTTCTCAGCTTTTGCTCTGGAATCCAATACATATTATGTCAGTCTTAAGGAGTCGATACAAACAAGAAGTCAAAACAAAGAAACTGTTGTGGTTCTGCTAGCTATGAAGATGTTTGGGGCTTTTGTTTTGTTTTTGCTTATTTATTTGCAAGCTTGTTTGGATAGTTTGCTTCTGTTCCATTTCCCCACCTAACCTTTTCAAAACTATACCCCGGCCTCCTGTGCTATTCCTTTACTTATAGGATTAAGGAGTCCGGAGACATAATGATGTTTCAGCAAAGAATCTGAAGTTTGTGAACTTGCAACTCATATTGCAGTGAATGTATTGTATATCTGCCATATAACTGGCTTTAAAATGCTCATTTGGATATTTATGATGAAGCACAACAGAACACAACACAAGACAAAGTAACATCACCATATCTAATACAAGTTAAAGCCCCTGTTCCACAATGCACTTAAAACACAATCCTAACTTCAACCATGTGGAGTAGTCCCCATCTAAGTGAATGGGAATTTTCACATCCTTGAAAATTAGTATGTGTTTCAATACCTTGCTAAATTCAAGGCCTAACAGTATAAACAAAGACTGAAATAACATTATTCCTGAATCTCTATTTTATCATTTAAGCAGATGCACTGTCTCTATCTCCCTTTCTGGCTATAACAATGGTATTTTTCCTGTAGGCTATGGATCTGCCTCGATATGCTGGCAGCACAGCGGAGTTTGCCAGCCCTTTCCACTTCCAGTGCAAACCTGATTATCTCTTCAGAGGATTTGAGTTGAGTTTTTTGTGAATCCTGATCTGATTTTTTATTTTTGCATTGAAATCATGCAAAAATTGCTTTCTCACACATTGTCAACATTAAACAGGAGAAAGCTGGTGGTTTCAATGAATTTCACTTTGGGGTTTGAAGTTTGTTGTGTCTTAAATTCAAATTAAACTGGGGGTGGGTGGTGGTGCTAACATAATGTATTGAATCTAAATACAATCTTCACAAGGCCCCCTCTTGAAAAGTACCACTGAATTTCATTCAGCTGTGAGGTCAGTTTCAAATTCTCCCTCATCTGTCACTAGTAAACTTATCATGTGTAGTAATAAGCAAATAGGTCTGAGTTTCTGCCTAGTTTTTCTTAAACTATATAAATTCATCTCATTTCCTTAGGATGTAAGAGAGGAAATTTGTATATTATACATAACAATATACTGCATTGTGCTGACCAGAAACTGTTTGTGCGCATACATGATTGACAGGGTCTCATGATCATGATCCGCAACTAAAAAAACATATAAGTAATTCATCAAGGCTCCTAATTCAGCAAGATACTTAAGCAACATGCCTGATTATAAGCATGTGAGCTGTCCTGTTGAAGCCAACAGAACTGTTCATGTACACAATTAAGTACGTTGCTAAGTCAGAACCTAAATACATGACTTATGATGAGCCACAGACTGTGTGTCTTTGATGTTCTACTGAAAGAGCACCCACCTGGGGCTTAGGACTGGCAGCAAATATTAGTTATTCAGGTAAGTACAATATCATAGTCCATTGAGTTAAAGAAATAATGCTAAATGAAACCTCTTAAACATACACAAAGTAGCACTAAGTCAAGGAAATGGGCAGTTTTACATGCAGCTTATCCAGGCTCACCAAGGGTCACGTAACAGACCTGTTTACAATTACACATTGATCATTCTTCTCTGCCACATGTGTATAAAAGAGCAATTTAAAGTTTCAGGAATGTCATATCTGAGCTCTGATTCCATCAGTTCTCTTTGGCCCTAGGTTTCCCTTCAGTGGTTGGAATGTAAATTATGGAAACCTAAGGAGAAAGTTGTAAATTTTCAGGCTCTGTCAACTACTCAAAATCTCCAGCTGATGGATCCCTGATTTGACACCAATCTGGTGGTCAGTCACTCTTGCAAAATAGTAACACACTAGATTATCAAATGTGTTGGTGAAATCTTACAGGATAGAATGTTCTGAAAGAACAGATGTGCAAAGGGCTCATTCAAGTTTTCCATCCATTCACATTGCAAAGCATCTGCTAAAAGACAGTGGTCATCCCCCAAAACTTTCCAGTTTTGCCTTTGATAGCAGAATTACTGCAATATTTACACTATTATCTGGATATTCCCTACTAAACTATGCCTATTTGGTAATATAGGGCTATTGGCAAATTTTTAAGGTGACCTCCACTTTCTCTCAGTACAATCATTGTTTCTGCTTACTATCAGTGAAAGCTGACTATGCTCAGCATTACTGAAAGTCAGGCTGCATTTGTTAGGGCACTGAAAGGTAAATTTATGGCAAGTGAACAACATTAAGCACCCAACTTTGAAAATTTTGGGCAATGGATTAACATTAATTAATTTAACTGAAAATAAATTAACTGCAAATCAGTAAACCAAATGTTGTAGTGTAGTGCCAGCCTAAACTGAGTCTCATTTGAATTGATTCAGGAAGTCTGAGTTCATCTGAAAGGACTATTAACAACCATCTAGTTTAGACTTCTTTCTTTTCCCAGGTGAGCTTATAATTGCAATATGAAACTTACTGTTTTCTCACACATTACTTTTAGTCAACGTAAAGTTTTTATTACCCAGTAACCAGCTTTTGAAAGCAGTAGCCTCTTCTGTGAGTACACAGAGAATATTTTCTTCATTTCAGTTTATTCAAATAATTTAGTTCCATTACTAGTTCATTCAAAATTAAGAAAACCAATTGGGAGTTCAAGAAGCAGAAAATTTGTTTTCTTCTTCCAGTCTATGAATTAAACCTAGGTGATAGGATGAGCTCTACTAGTTCTAAATCTTGAAGGCCATGGTGACCAGAACCAATCAGATAATACTTGTTTGTTTAATAAATCATTTTAAAATGCAAAACATGTTCTGATGAACTTTTTTTATATGTATCCAATATATTTAAGGTATTTTTATTTAATAAAAAAATTAAATGCTATTTTTGTACATTTTAATTGAATTTGAATTTCCATCCAAATAGAGCTTTACACAAATCACAAGTGAACTATTAATCAATATCAATTAAAATGGTAAGCTATATAATTGTTAAAATAAATATGTATAGATATAAGGTATCCTCCTGATTAGCAAGAAGAAGTGCCAAATTTAGCATAAAGGGTCTATTTGGTTGCAACTCAACATGTTTCAATACCTACCAACCAATGAGAATCAACCTTTCTTTAGGAAAATAACTAGAAAAAGTGCAAGTGCAAAACTAAAATCAATTACTTAAATCAAGGTTTACTGCTTGCTGATTTAAATTTTAATTAAAATCGGTGGTTTAAGTCAACCTACGCTGACAAAAAGGCATTGAAGACATTCAAGGAGTAAGGTAGGATAAGTACATGTGAGAGAGGGTGGGAGGTTGCAAGGGCACAATAACATGGCAGAAAGCCTGGCATACATAGATTGTTATAGCTGCTGAATGTTGACTAGATTGCACAATTGAGAGGGGAAGGTAGGAAAGCCTAAAAAGAGACTAGAATAGCCTACACAAGACAAAATGGAAGTAGTGGGATGGAGAAGAAGGAGCAGATACAAATGGTATAGTGAGAGAAGCAACTTGATTTGGTGGAGCCTAGATATGACAAAAGAAGGAAGGAGTTAAAGATTAACTGTGAGGGTGCATGAAGACTGCAAGTAATTGGTAGAAGAGCACTGTTGTCAACAATGGTGAAAAGGAGGGAAGGATGAGAAGCACAGCTTTCATTTCATTACATTTCATCTGAGAAGATATCATAGAGACTTGAAGTGAGGTGGGCCTGAAGTGAAGGAGAGCAGGAGAGGTAGTTTTGAGATTCTTCAGTGAAGAGGTAACATCAGATCACAAGAACGGAAGAGAGAGTAGTGGGAGAAAAGGACTGAGCCTGAGGAATTCCAATAGGGAAGGGAAGAAAGAAGAGGCCATCGTGAAGGGGCAGCCAAGTTTAAAGGCTGGTAACAGAGTTTGGGCTGGACAAGGAATTTCCCTTGCTTATCTCCTATATGTAAATGAATTGCCCTCTCTCCCTTCTCAAAATAGAAATGTGAATTACAAGAGTATTTTACTGGCAATTATGAAAGGGAATCCTCTCTGGCAGTGACAGCAAACAATAAAAAGGCACGCTCAGTATAGGCATCTAGCATCTCTAGTCGTGGAAGATACAGTAGTAACTTGGGTTGAAAATATCAAAGAATGAAAGTGCCTGTCCTTAATAAGCATTTAGTTTAATTTCCCCCATTATAGCCTTTATCAGCAGCAAAAAGAAGAAAGGACTGATCTGTCAAGCAGAGTGAGAATGTCAGGACAGTAAGAAATGCTGTCTGCTGAGATGCACTGAATGCCTAATGAAATTGCCTGCAAGCACTACTGGGAAGTTCTGCATTTATCCTACAAGGACACTCTCTAGAAATTCCTGCAGCCTTTCAGTATATAGTTATATAGATCCTACATAAACTAATCTGTCTGCAAAGTGGATTAAATAAACCCTGAACATTGACTGGAAAGCTTCCTGAGATACCTCAAGACCATTGATGTGAGCTTGTTGTAAATGACATATCAATAAACTATCAGAGTTAATTGCTTTGTGTGTAATTCTAAAAACTTTATGGGGTCATAATTTTAAGCACAAAATTTTGTCTTTACAAATGACATTGAGCAATAACCCATTTCTATGTACTATGGCTCATAGACTCATAGATATTAAGAAGGGACCATTATGATTATCTAGTTTGACCTCCTGCACAATGCAGGCCACAGAATCTCACCCATCCACTCCTGCAATAACCCTTTCACCTATGTCTGAGCTATTGAAGTCCTCAAATCATGGTTTAAAGACTTCAACGTGCAGAGAATCCTCCAGCAAGTGACCCGTGCCCCATGCTATAGTGGAAGGCGAAAAACCCTCAGGGCCTCTTCCAATCTGCCCTGGAGGAAAATTCCTTCCTGACTCCAAATATGGCAATCATGATTCAAAACTGCACATTTGGGTATGATATGAAATGATGTTAAAGAAAAAAAAAATAAAAATCACCTGTAAACAAGTACAAACAACAACAAAACCAAATGTAAACTCATCTCCCATATAAAATATAGAAGTAAATGCTGATTTTATAGTGTGTGTGTGTGTGTTAGTTTTTGCTGTTCCAGCCACAACCCATTAGTAAGATTAAAGTTTTAGACAGGAGTTGTTCTCAAAAACTTTACTTACTGCTAATATTTATTATTAAAGAATAATAAAAGGGTGTTTAAAAAAAAAGCCTGATCAGTTTTCTCTGCCTGTTCTCATTCAGGCAAAACTCTGCACTGATTTCAATTATTTGTAGATTGTTCTTGAGCTGAGTAGGGAGTTTTGGCTGAGTAAAGACTGAAGGTTTGAATCCACAGAATGCAAAGGCTGTTCTGATCAGAAAAATGAAGGTTTGAAATGGCATCTTCTTACTAATCAATTCTGCCTGTGTACTCTGAGTCATATCTTCTTACTTTAATGACAAAAATAAGGCTTTGCCATTTTTTACTCAAGACCTTCAGAACCAGCACGACTCTGGGAGAGAACATTGATGCATCAGCAGCGGAATTTTAACTAAATTGCAGCTGCAGAACCTTTATTACTGGTGATGGTACCTGAGCCAGAGCGAACACATAGTCACTTTCATCCTGGTTGCATTTACAGGGCTTGCACTTAGAAGAAAATAATATTTTTATTTATAAGCTAAGAAAATGTAATACAGAGACAGTAAGACAGGAAAAACAAGGAACTTGCCCCCCCCTTATTTTATACACAGGTGGTCATTTTTACAGAACTATTTTTCAAAGAATAATCCCACTTAAAGGAGAGACATTTGGAAAGAACGTGTTACTATTTCACACACAGTTTAAATTTATTAACACTGTAAAACTCTTCTTTTCTACTTACATTCACCATGGGATCTGAGCACCTGAATTTCTGACAGAAGATTTGGCATCTTTAAACATAGGAGTCATGTTGTCCATTTTCATCTCTGTGGAGAGCAGATATGCCCTTCCTCAGAGGGTGAATTTTTTTCAAAAAACTCACCACACCTTAGAACTTGTAGAGTTCTCTTTCAGTTCCTCCCTGGAAAGCAGTTACTGGCAGTGGGGAGGAGAATGACAGAGCTTAGCCTCTGCATTCAATAGATGGATCTGCAGGAAATTCAGATAAGATTCCTGTAGCTCCCACTCATTTGCTTCTGCTCAACTGCCTGGCTCACCCTCCATTTCTTCCACTAGTTGCACTGATCTCATGTACTTGCTCCCCTTAGGCCTACATGATAGAAACATCAGAGGGGAATCTGGGAGTTAACTCCTGTATGGATTTTTGAGGGGAGTTTTCCAAGGAGAATGCCAGTTCCCCCAAACTAATGAAGCCTTATACACAGAAAGGAGGGATGTCTGAGCTGGAAAAAAAATGGAAGCATGCTATATTGGTTCCACTCTCCAATTCCATAAAAGCATGGCAGTCTCACTTCTTGTTCCTATATGGCCCTCATGACAAGAGTCTCCTATACCTTTTGGGGCACTCCAGCAAAATGTCATTCCTGCAACTTGCATTCAATGATTACATTATCTGCTGGTGCTGTAACACTGTTCCAGAGAGCCTATTCCCAGGTATTGCATCACAAAGGAACTAGCCTTTGGTTATTTTGGGAACAGTTACAGGTTAATGAGGGGAAAGGGCATTTAACACTCGCCTAGCTCTAGTTTTCATAATCCCATAGGAATACTTTGATTTTAGCTCCAAGGAGCCGAGAAGCGATATCTACTAGAGACTTCTCAGGCAGTAATTTGTTTATGTTTGCAACAGGATTTAGGCATTCTGTTTCTTTCTTTCACCCAACCACAAATAAAGGGGCATGTCAAGAGGGAGTTAGGATAAGAACTGTTACAATCCTACCATTTGGGTCTTTACTTTTTTCCCTATCATATTAAACGGTGTCCTTGTTTTGTGCCTTAGCAGCAACAGTAGCAGTGATTGCAATAAGAAAAGGAGTACTTGTGGCCCCTTAGAGACTAACAAATTTATTAGAGCATAAGCTTTCGTGAGCTACAGCTCACTTCATCGGATGCATTTGCAGCACATCCCTTTGGAAAACAAGATCTACAGTCTCCTCTCATGCTTATCATGCCCTTTTGAGTCTGATGTGTAGCTCTTAGGAAACCTCTAACAATTTGACCCTCCCTTCCCCCACCAGAGGCTGACAGCATCAGCTTGATGATGCTCCTAGCCCCAAGTAACCAAAGTGTGAGACCCAAGGTTGTGCCCAAACCCATTCTCTATATGCAATGAATCATACTATCTTTACCCCCAGTGGGCTGGTCTAGCCAGAGATGCTCTCTGTTTGACATACCTCTGGTTTATTGGATTTGTAAAGGTGACCTTAAATATTTTAATGGTAATAATTCTTTCAAGGGTTTAAATCAGTAAATGTGCTATGTTCATATTTTGGCCTTATATACTGTAGGCAATTTAATCCGTATAAGTAGTTTCAGTGATATTAACACTGTAGGCAAACTGGTACTAAAGTTTAAATGTCAGAGAGCGTTTTCCTATTAGATCTAGTGCAAACAGAGCATTTTTTCTTAGAGTACTGAGGCATAAAATACCAGTAGACAGTAAAGACAGAGTGCCAATGAATCTGAAATAAACAAGAGGTGAAATTTATAGCATTTTCAAACATGTTCCCTATCCAAGGACTACTGCAGCTGCACAAAACTATAAAATTAAAGATAAGAGAAAAACCTTGTAGCATTACACAGTAAATGAACTTTGTTATCTATCTGGATTTCTGTAACTTCCCAGAGATTTACTATTTCACCTAGGATTTATTACACCATAGTGCATATTCTGGGTATCATTTTATATTTCCGCCATTACCCTAGTCATTATCTAATAGACGGGCCATGTTATAATCACTGCATGCAATAACCCTCACCTCTTGAAAGAGGTAAAGTTGGAGGATGCTTATATGAGCATGTCAATACTTAACCAAACCCTTTGTACAGATCACAGTAATCTATGCTCTTGCAGTGGGTGTGAGTCTGCAAGAGGCCATGTGGATTCTCAGATAGGAACCTTGCAATTCTCTACACTGGAGTTTTTTTCCTAATTGAACAAAGTATGTCCTATATAAACCAAGGCTGGATCTGGAACTGTGGGCATTGGAACCTGTGCTGTAAGTCATCTGCTAGAAACAACTCTTCAGAGAGAGAATGATTTTCATGATGTAATACACTCCATGCCATTTAATGCAGGTTTGCAGTAGTCCACAAAGCCTACTACAGAGCCTGAACAGTAGGGTGAGTTTTAACTCAGCGACAGGAATAGCCCAATAATGCTTAACCTTGAAACCTGCCAGTGTGTGACAGCTGCCACCAAAATGTGTGACAAAATGTGGGACACCCGTGTTTGGTGCAATGTCATAGATGCTGTAAACCACAGATTATAATATTTTAACCTCTTTGTAAAAACGTCTTCTCCCTTTTAAGTCCAATTAGGCTAGCGGGAGGTGGGGTTAGGTTGGGTGGTCCCTGCACAATCTGCATGGGAGCTGCAGGGAAACGGTCCCTGCACCAGCTTCTTTTGAGCTGCCTTGGGGTTGTTCCTGCCCAGGCTCTTCCAGTTCAGATAATGAAGCTCCCATCCCATGCTATGCATCCAACTAATGTCTCCTGCAAAGTAGCAGTACATCGTTTGTATGTTGAGGATGATCACACTTACTTCATCCCATGTCTCCTCAGGCAGAGTTCGTCTTCACCCACACCTGCCCTTAGTTACCCTCGCTACCTTAGCTCAATGCATAACTGGTCCTGGACTCAGCAACTTGTTTGTCTCTATGAACCAATACAATCAATCAGTCACAATTTCCCAAACTGTAGTAATACAAGTTCTTGATCTCATGCTTGGTAGTGAAGATGCCGCTTAATGAAGTTTGGGTGCTTAGTGTAAATGCTGTTTCGTAATCAGCCTATATTGTATGCTGTATATTATGCTCCTTTCTTCAACACTTTGCCAATCACTATTATGCCACTCAACACAATTGTTAATCTGATTTTTACAAAGTGTGCTGAAGCTTGCAAGCTGTTTGATTCAGAAAAGATATGGGTAATGGTGTAGAGTAAATGGGTTTAGGGGATTGCCACTAAAGGACTGAATATTGACAATTTGCAAATCATTTCTTTACGTGACAAAAGTGAAGAGAGGCCATGAAATCAAGGTAGGAATAACCACAAAGTGCTTCATATGTGGGAGATAATGACAACAGGAAAAAAGAAACGGCAAAATAGGAATACAAATGTACGAATAGTGTTTCTTTCTCTTGGGATTTTGTTCCATCTATCCTACAAATAATGTTTTCCTTCTGAGGCTCTAACAGAATTTGCAGTTACATCATCATCATTATTATTACTGAAAATGGCCTTACTTATATACAGCACCTTGCATCAAAAAGAGCTTTAAATGCATGGGCCAGTTTGCACCTAGCTACTCCAGGACTGTTCAAAGGGGAGCAAAGGATGCAAGCCCTTACATTCTATGCCCCCATGCAGCAAAAAGCTATAATCACCTGGGGCACGAGACATCCCAAAGGGGGATGAGAAAGGCAGGTAGAAGGTGGAACCATGGTCTCAGTCTCCCACTGGAGTGGGGTGGCTTCACAGGCACTGCCTTGTGTTGGGAAAGCTATAAGCCACAAAAGATCTCATAGTCCTCAGATGCACATGTGATGCACACTGAGTTGAGTGTAGTTGTACATTTATACAGGGAGGTAAACTCTGATCCTGAGAGATATAGAGGAATCACTTCAGTTATGTTGTACCATTTAAAGCTACCTGGAGAATTTAGGTAGCCAAAAGGCAATTATTGGAAAATGGAATTGAGCACGGATTCTAGGGAATGCTTAATCACATAAATGGACATGGGATTTAGGGCCTGATGCTGCTAACATTTCAGTGGAAGTTTTGCCTCAGAAAGAACTGCAGGATCAGGGCCTTAATCGTTATTAATAACTTCTTTATTCGTGGATCAATTTAATTATGATTAAAAATGTAAGTACAGCTTTGAATATGGCACTTGTAATATAATTTCCTCCACATAAGAAGCAGCAGCAAAAAATATTGTTTCTCCATGGGTCCTACCTAACTTTAAGGGATAATTTTTTAAATGAAGGAGTATTTTTTAATAAAAGAAAAATAGATTCTTTAGAATATAGTTACACTTTGCAATTATGCTGGGGACATTTTTTGATAATTGTAATGACCACAGTTTCATTTACATATGGAAAGTTAACTTCATGATTGAGACTTCATAGTGATACACTGGAATCTAAAACCATAGGTATTAAGTATGAAACTATATTAATAAATAAAATAATAATAATACATTATTCAGTCATATAGTTAAACTTCTACTTATATTATTAGTGATAATGAATGATCAAAAACATAATCACAGTATATTAACAGTGTAATTAGAGTCATAGACTTTAAGGTCAGAAGGGACCATTATGATAGTTTAGTCTGACCTCCTGCACAATGCAGGCCACAGAATCTCACCCACCCACTCCTGTAATAAACCCCTAACCTATGTCTGAGCTATTGAAGTCCTCAAATCATGGTTTAAAGACTTCAAGGTGCAGAGAATCCTCCAGCAAGTGACCCGTGCCCCACGCTGCAGAGGAAGGCGAAAAACCCTCAGGGCCTCTTCCAATCTGCCCTGGAGGAAAATTCCTTCCCAACCCCAAATATGGCTATCAGCTAAACCCTGAGCATGTGGGCAAGACTCACCAGCCAAACACCCAGGAAAGAATTCTCTGTAGTAACTCAGATCTCACCCCATCTAACATCCCATCACAGGCCATTGGGCATATTTACCACTAATAGTCAAAGATCAACTAATTGCCAAAATTATGCTATCCCATCATACCATCCCCTTCATAAACTTATCAAGCTTAGTCTTGAAGCCAGATATGTCTTTTGCCCCCACTGCTTCCCTTGGAAGGCTGTTCCAGAACTTCACTCATCTAAGGGTTAGAAACCTTTGCCTAATTTCAAGTCTAAACTTCCTGATGGCCAGTTTATATCGATTTGTTCTTGTGTCCACATTGGTACTGAGCTTAAATAATTCCTCTCCCTCCCTAGTATTTATCCCTCTGATATAGTTATAGAGAGCAATCATATCTCCCCTCAGCCTTCTTTTGGTTAGGCTAAACAAGCCAAGCTCTTTGAGTCTCCTTTCATAAGACAGGTTTTCCATTCCTCGGATCATCCTAGTAGCCCTTCTCTGTACCTGTTCCAGTTTGAATTCATCCTTCTTAAACATGGGAGACCAGAATTGCACACAGTATTCCAGGTGAGGTCTCACCAGTGCCTTGTATAATGGTACTAACATCTCCTTATCTCTACTGGAAATACCTTGCCTGATGCATCCCAAGACCGTATTAGTTTTTTTCATGGCCATATCACATTGGCAGCTCGTGGTCATCCTGTGATCAACCAATACTCCAAGGTCCTTCTCCTCCTCTGTTACTTCCAATTGATGAGTCCCCAGCTTATAACAATAATTCTTGTTATTAATCCCTAAATGCATGAGCTTGCACTTTTCACTATTAAATTTCATCCTATTACTATTACTTCAGTTTACAAGGTCATCCAGATCTTCCTGTATGACATCCCGGTCCTTCTCTGTAATGGCAATACCTCCCAGCTTTGTAAAAAGAAAAGGAGTACTTGTGGCACCTTAGAGACTAACAAATTTATTTGAGCATAAGCTCTCATGAGCTACAGCTCACTTCATCACCTTCAGCCCGCAACTAAAACCTCTCCAACGCATCATCAAGGATCTACAACCTATCCTGAAGGACGACCCATCACTCTCACAGATCTTGGGAGACAGGCCAATCCTTGCTTACAGACAGCCCCCTAATCTGAAGCAAATACTCACCAGCAACCACACACCACACAACAGAACCACTAACCCAGGAACCTATCCTTGCCACAAAGCCCGTTGCCAACTCTGTCCACATATCTATTCAGGGACACCATCATAGGGCCATCAATCACATCAGAGGCTCGTTCACCTGCGCATCTACCAATGTGATATATGCCATCATGTGCCAGCAATGCCCCTCTGCCATGTACATTGGTCAAACTGGACAGTCTCTACGTAAAAGAATAAATGGACACAAATCAGACGTCAAGAATTATAACATTCAAAAACCAGTTGGAGAACACTTCAATCTCTCTGGTCACTCGATTACAGACCTGAGGGTGGCTATCCTTCAACAAAAAAACTTCAAAAACAGACTCCAATGAGAGACTGATGAATTGGAATTAATTTGCAAACTGGATACAATTAACTTAGGCTTGAATAGAGACTGGGAATGGATGAGTTATTACACGAAGTAAAACTATTTCCCCAGGTTATTTCTCTCCCCAACCCCACCCCCCACTGTTCCTCAGATATTCTTGTTAACTGCTGGAAATAGCCTACCTTGCTTGTCACCATGAAAGGTTTTCCTCCATCCGCCCCCCCCCCGCCGCTGCTGGTGATGGCTCATCTTAAGTGATCACTCTCCTTACAGTGTGTATGATAAAACCCATTGTTTCATGTTCTCTGTGTGTGTATATCAATCTCCCCTCTGTATTTTCTACCAAATGCATCCGATGAAGTGAGCTGTAGCTCACGAAAGCTTATGCTCTAATAAATTTGTTAGTCTCTAAGGTGCCACAAGTACTCCTTTTCTTTTTGCGAATACAGACTAACACAGCTGCTACTCTGATCCCAGCTTTGTGTCATCATCATTTTAGTATAGTTCACTAAAACAGAGAACATTCTTCACAAGATTATATCTTTTTAAGACTGGGCACAATTTGAACTTTAGTTGTTTGTCAATGTCTTTCAGAGCTGACACTCTATGAAAGCAAAGTACTCAAAGGTGATAGTAATCCTGTACGGTCTGGTACGGCATACCAGCAAGAGCCGGTGTGCCGTACCGGACCGGCTTCCCCAGGCCGGTGATTTAAAGGGCCTGGGGCTCCTGGCAACGGGCAGAGCCAAAGGCCCTTTAAATTGCCACCAGAGCCCCGCTGCCAGAGCCCCTGGGTAGCGGAGGCGGCTGGGAGCCCCGGGGCTCGGGAGGCAATTTAAAGGGCCTGAGGCTCCCGGCACCGCTACCACAGCAGAGCCCTGGGCCCTTTAAATCTCTGCCAGAGCCCTGAACCCCGGGGTAGCAGTGGTAGCCAGGGGCTTGGGCAGCGATTTAAAGGGCCTGGGGCGATAATGGCAGCCGGAGCCCCAGGCCCTTTAAATTGCTGCCCAAGCCCCGCAGCAGCGGGGCTCTGGCAGTGATTTAAAGTGCCAGGGACGCCCAGCAGCCGCTACCACAGTGGAGCCCTAGGCCCTTTAAATCTCCACCAGAGCCCTGAACCCCAGGATAGCAGCAGGAGCCGGGAGCCCCCGGGGCTCCATCAGCAATTTAAAGGGCCCGGGGCTCCCAGCTGTTGCTATAGCAACTGGAGCCATGGGGATTTAAAGGCCCTGCCTTTTCTGGTTGAGGCCACACTTCTTCCAGTTGAGGTCCCCCCGCCCCCCCCCCGCTCAGGACTCGGGCATACCGGTAAGTCTCTTAAATTACTTTCACCCCTGAAAGCACTGTATGAACATACAAGTGTTTTTCCAAGTGCCAGAGTAATTGTTGTTATAGAAGAGTCACTACAGAGAACTGGGAAGCAGTAGGGGAACAAAAATCACACTATTTCAGAGGTTGGCTATGTTTTCTGGGCTACACTTCCTGAACAGACATCCAAGCACTGATGATCATTAATCAACAGGAGTACACAACACAAAACACACAACAGTAATACTCATAATTTGATCTAGCAGGCAGTGTCTACTCAGAGGATGTAGGGTTAAGCAAGTATGGAATCTGAACTATCTCCTCTATACAAGGCAAAGAGCTCTTCCATGAAATCTTTTGTGTTCCAAAAAATACTTACAATTGAAGACAACGTGAACCAACATTTCCTTTATAAACTCCTGGCTGCAGACATGAATCTCATCCACACGCAATCATTCTTTTGTCAATGAGCATGTGAGTAGGCCCTTTGAAGTCAACAGGAAAATGTGGGTGCTTAAAAGTTAGGCATGTGCTTAAGTACCTTGTTAAACTAGAGCCTAGTTTAAATATATATCTATATATTCAAATTGCCAGTCAATAATTAATGAAAGTCACAAAAAAATCAACCAGGCTGTTGTAAGACTTTAACTAGCCAAATTCTGTCTTTTTTCTGGAAACAGCAGAAGAATTTACCCACTTATTTAATTTTAAATGGTAGTGACACTCTAAAGAACCCATTTAAATTGAATCTCTGCATACATCTTGTAGTTTAAAGCAATTTTTAGTGGTAGTATTCTTTAGTGAGGATCACCTGAATACTGGCAGAGTTTGTAGACATAAAACCACCCCCCACACATAGAGAAACTGTAAATAAGATGGTTTTTGGCTTATTTCTTGATAGAAGACAATATCATATTTAAAACACATACAAAATGGCTTGTGATAATTGCTATTACATATATAGATGATAAACCAATAAATTAAAGTAACAGTGCATAAAATGATGAATTCTGATTGACTTTAGGCAATATAAAATAATTGGAGTCTTTATTGCTCTTCTCATTTTTAATGGGATACTATGCAGTACATCCTTGTGACAGGGATGGAAAGATAAATTAATCGTTATGCATCATCATCAAGCACTGTAAACATGGCCAAACTTAATTACAATATAATAGATTGTTAAGTGTCTTCCCCACAGAGATGTGATAGCTCTCATACAAGTGATTACAACCAAGATGACTATCCCACAATGTATTCTTTAAAGGCTGTAGTAGTTCTTGCATGTATCAAACAATAAATCTGATTGCAAAAGCCATGCCAGTGAGGCAGCTTTCCACAATACCAGCTGCAGTGGAACTTTGTTCAAGAGATGAACACAAATTATGCTGCAGTGTTAATGAAACTTAGCTTGATTAAGTTGGTATTCAGGCAAAACTCCCATTTGACTTTAAAAAAAAGGAGGGTGGGTTTGCCTTTGCAGTCAGTGAAAGCTTTGCCTGAGTAAGGAATACCTGATCAGATGCTGTCATTCCATTTTTCAACTTGACTTTAGTGCTCCTGTCCTGCATATAAAGCTGTGATTCTTACAGAGAATAGAGAATAATGAAGTCATATTTCCCCATGTAATTCAATAAAAAAGCATCTTAGTAAAACGGGATATTGTTGTTGAATAAAGGACTTCTGAAATTTTGTTTATAAATTATAATACGTTAAAGAGAAGTGCAAAAATTACTTTATATATCTATATATACTGTGACAAAGTCCCTCCTCTGCCTTGGTGGGTCCTGCGCTTATTAGCAGATTTTCCCGCGTCAGAGGGTCACGGCAGTCCTCAGTTTGGCCACTTTCATGGCTCAAATCTGCCATTCACTCAGTTAGCCTCATCACTGGCCCACATGGGGAAAGGAAGAAGAACAATCCCCACAGTCTCTGCTGATCCACCTAGTGGATCGGGGAACAAGCCAGAGATCTTCCCCTCTGGTGGAACCCACAGTCCAGTTCAACTCCTTCGCTATCAAGTAGGGAGTTGGAGGGATGGAGGGAACCCAGGAAATATATCCAATATTTCCAGCCCAGGGCCCTGTGGATTGCAGCTGTCTACGTGGCTCCTGTAACAGCTGCGTGACAGCTACAACTCCCTGGGCTACTTCCCCATGGCCTCCTCCCAACACCTTCCTTATTCTCACCACAGGACCTTCCTCCTGATGTCTGATAAAGCTTGTACTCCTCAGTCTTCCTGTAGTATGCCTTCTCACTCTCAGCTTCTTGTGCCTCTTGCTCCCAGCTCCTCACATGCACGCCACAAACTGAAGTGAGCTCCTTTTTAAACCTAAAAGAAAAGGAGTACTTGTGGCACCTTAGAGACTAACAAATTTATTAGAGCATAAGCTTTTGTGAGCTACAGAGCTGAAGCTCACGAAAGCTTATGCTCTAATAAATTTGTTACTCTCTAAGGTGCCACAAGTACTGCTTTTCTTTTTGCGAATACAGACTAACACGGCTGCTACTCTGAAACCTGTTTTTAAACCTAGGTGCCCTGATTAGCCTGCCTTAATTGATTCTAGCAGCTTCTTGATTGGCTGCAGATGTTCTAATCTGCCTGTCTGCCTTAATTGTTTCCAAACAATCCACTGATTTTTCTGGAACTTTCCCTGTTACCTTACCCAGGGAAAAGGGACCTACTTAACCTGGGGCTAATATCTGCCTTCTATCACTCTCCTGTAGCCATATGGCCCGACCCTGTCACAATACACTTTATAATGACGAGGGGTGGGAGAGACAAAAAGAATCCTGACAATGGTACTGGTCCATTACTAGACGCAAATGGTAGAAGTATCAATAATAATGCAGAACAGGCTGAAATTTTCAATAAATATTTCTGTTCTGTATTTGGGGAAAAAGCATATAGATTCATCATATGTGATGATAACACTCTTTCCATTCCACTACTGTCTCTGGAGGATGTTAAATGGCAGCTACTAAAGTCAAACATTTTTAAATCAGAAGGTATAGAACCTTGCATCTAAGAGTCTCAAAAGAGCTGGCTAACCATTAACATTGATTTTCAATAAATTTTGGAGAACGGGGAAGGTTCCAGAAGACTGGAATAATGCTAATGTTATGCCAATTTTTTAAAAAAGATAAGCTGGATGACCTGGATAATTATAGGCATTTCAGTCTGACATCGATCCTGGACAAGATAATGGAGTGGTTGATACGGGACTTGATTAAAGAAGGGCAATGTAATTAATGCAAATCAACACAGGTTTATGGAAAATATATCCTGTCAAACTTTTTTTATGATCTTATAAGTTTGGTTGATAAAGATAATAGAGTTGATATAATATACTTAGTTTTTTATAAGGCCTTTGACTTGGTACAGTACAACATTCTGATTAAAAAACTAGAATGATTTAAAATTAATGTGGCACACACTACATGGATTACAACTAACTGGCAGGTCTCAAAATGAAATTGTAAATGGAGAATCATCAACTAGCAGGTATGTTTCCAGTGAGGTCCTGCAGGGATTGGTTCTTGGCTCTACACTATTTAACATTTTTATCAATGACCTGGGAGAAAACAAAATCATCACTAATAAAGTTTGCAGATGACACAAACATAGGGGGGAGTGGTAAATAATGAAGAGGATAGGTCACTGACACACAGTGATAAGGGGGGCACAAGCAAACAATATGTGTTTTCATATGACTAAATGTAAACGTCATACATCTAGGAACAAAGAATGTAAGCCATACTTACAGAATGGTGGACTCTATCATGGGAAGTGATGACTCTGAAAAAAAATTGGGAGCCATGGTGAATAATCAGCTGAACACAAATTCCCAGCATGATGCTATGGCCAAAAGAGCTAATGTGATAGTGGGATGCCTAAACAAGGGAATCTCAAGTAGGTGTACAGAGGTTATTTTACCTCTGTATATGGTACTGGTGCAACTGAAGCTGGAATATCATGGCTGTTTCTGGTGCCCACAATTCAAGAAGGATGTTGATAAATTGGAGAGGCTACTTGTGTTTGATGGATCTATTCTACCATTACCTCTCAGCACATAACTTCAGTTTTTATGTTTATATGTTTATATATATATATATGTTATATGTTTAAGTTTATATTTGCATTAGCCAGACACACAGTGCCCTTCAATGAAAATGTACTTTTGAAGACAACATACAGAAATTTTTTTCATGAGGACTTTGTTTACTAACAGAATGTAATGTAAGAAAATATGCTTTAATGTTAGCCACACAAAGTAGCTCTTAAGGATGGTGATAAATCTGTTTGTGGGAAATAATTGAGAATCTGGATAAGAAATAATATTTTATTGAATAATGTACTATCCTTATGTCTGTGTGTAATTTGGATTTAAATTCTGCAGTGTGGATAATAAAAATATTCAGACCAAGCAATATCTTTTAGACCTAAGAAGGCAAAGTTAGTTATGTTTGCTTTATAACTCCTATTGGTGGTCAGTCACCTTATATAGTGTTTGTTAGGACTGTTTTTTAATGGATGTCAATTGAGGACACTGACACTGATATGAATTGGTCAGATGTTTGCATTAGATAACACATCTTTAATGACTGTATAATACCAGGAGGTATAGCTCAATAACTATGCATTAACTATGCCTGCGGGGTGACCCATTGGGTGCAAGTCACTTCACCTCTCTGTGTCTTAGTTTTCACAGCTGTGAAATGGGGATAATGATACTGATTTCCTTTATAAAGTTCTTTGAGATCTACTGATGAAAAGCGCTGTGTCAGAGCTAAGTATTGTTATCAATCATAATCATGATAATGAAAAGGAGTACTTGTGGCGCCTTAGAGACTAACAAATTTATTAGAGCATAAGCTTTCGTGAGCTACAGCTCACTTCATCGGATGCATTTGGTGGAAAAAACAGAGGAGAGATTTATATACACACACACAGAGAACATGAAACAATGGGTTTATCATACACACTGTAAGGAGAGTGATCACTTAAGATAAGCCATCACCAGCAGCAGGGGGGGGAAAGGAGGAAAACCTTTCATGGTGACAAGCAAGGTAGGCTAATTCCAGCAGTTAACAAGAATATCAGAAAGAAAAGGAGTACCGGTGGCACCTTAGAGACTAACAAATTTATTAGAGCATAAGCTTTCTTGAGAGCTCATTCTTAATCTTTCCCTGTTTGCTGTAGAGGATGTTGATCAGGTGGTTCCGCAGTTTCTTTGAGAGTGTGTGGCACAAGCTGTCAGCATAGTCTGTGTGGTATGTAGATTGTAATGGATTTTTTACCTTCAGTCCTTTCGGTATGATGTCCATCTGTTTGCATTTGGAGAGGAAGATGATGTCTGTCTGTATCTGTGCGAGTTTTTTCATGAAGTTGACAGATTTCTACTCTATACGGCTAAATTCAGTGCCTTGCATAATCACAGGTTTCAGAGTAGCAGCCGTGTTAGTCTCTAAGGTGCCACCGGTACTCCTTTTCTTTTTGAGAATACAGACTAACACGGCTGCTACTCTGAAGAATATCAGAGGAACAGTGGGGAGTGGGGTGGGAGGGAGAAATACCATGGGGAAATAGTTTTACTTTGTGTAATGACTCATCCATTCCCAGTCTCTATTCAAGCCTAAGTTAATTGTATCCAGTTTGCAAATTAATTCCAATTCAGCAGTCTCTCGTTGGAGTCTGTTTTTGAAGCTTTTTTGTTGAAGTATAGCCACTCTTAGGTCTGTGATCGAGTGACCAGAGAGATTGAAGTGTTCTCCAACTGGTTTTTGAATGTTATAATTCTTGACGTCTGATTTGTGTCCATTCATTCTTTTACGTAGAGACTGTCCAGTTTGGCCAATGTACATGGCAGAGGGGCATTGCTGGCACATGATGGCATATATCACATTGGTAGATGCGCAGGTGAAGGAGCCTCTGATAGTGTGGCTGATGTGATTAGGCCCTATGATGATATCCCCTGAATAGATATGTGGACAGAGTTGGCAACGGGCTTTGTTGCAAGAGTTTCACTCTCCTTACAGTGTGTATGATAAACCCATTGTTTCATGTTCTCTGTGTGTGTGTGTATATAAATCTCTCCTCTGTTTTTTCCACCAAATGCATCCGATGAAGTGAGCTGTAGCTCACGAAAGCTTATGCTCTAATAAATTTGTTAGTCTCTAAGGTGCCACAAGTACTCCTTTTCTTTTTACGAATACAGACTAACACGGCTGCTACTCTGAAACCAATCATGATAATGGATTCTCTGTAACTTGAAGTTTTTAATTGATGCTGTGAGGACTTCAGTAACTCAGCCAGAGGTTAGGGGTCTATTACAGGAGTAGGTGGGCAAGGTTCTGTGGCCTGCAATGTGCAGGAGGTTAGACTAGATGATCATGATTGTCCTTAAAGTCTATGAGTTTATGATCCAGAATCACTTGCACATCCTAAACTCCTGTTGAGTTCATTGTGCTCATCATCATATTTATTTCCCAACAACTACATTCATTATGAATATCTGAGTTTAACTAAACCATTAACTAGAACACACTTTACATCATAATGTAAACTTGATTCACATAAGGGTCCTTCCATTACTAATAGAACTGTCCTGCCAGATATTGAGACACTGGGTTTGGAACACGTGGGTCTACAACAGTAAACAACACTAATTATTGACACTATTATACTAGTGCTGTATTAGAGATCAAAATGGGTTTACAATGAAAATGATATTCTTGTCCACTCCAGAGCATTCATGAGATCATTTGCCGCGACCATGGACGATGGGGCAAGAAGAACATAGATGGACAGGAACCATTGTAAATCTCCATTTTATATTGCCACATGTGTAGGCTATGGCTGAGAAGCCAGGGGAGCCCAAAGGGAAAGTAATGGAGCTTTTTGTCTCACTCTAATTTGCTAGTCATTTATTTATATGCCCTATTTTCTTGTGCCACCTAAAACTGATCTTGTTTAAGCATAAAAAGACGTCAGAGCCCTCCATGAACAAGAAACACAGAGTGCATTCTGCATGTCGCTGCTCTATTTTCACTCCTTGGTAATGCCTTTTACAAATGGCATCCCATTTTAAATGCATAATTCTTTCTAATCCCCATGAATGTACAATGATCCCCCCCACTGGAAAGGAAATGAAGTCGCTCTGAATGATCCATATGTTGAAGTAGTGTATTCTTATCATTTAAATTATACACTCTCCATCAAATATCTATAAAAGTACACTCATGACACCCATCCAATGATCTCTTGGCCAGAGGCACAGACATCGTTTTAATTTATTTTGGAGTAAAGGTGCTTTCCCTGCAGGGTTTGAATAATCTTACTATGAATTAAACAGATGTTCAATAAAAGAGAGACTTTACTAAATATGATACGTAAACATAGTAAAAGGGGATGAAGAAGGGAAAATTGCGGAAAATATGGTTTCCTAGTTCATCATACAACATGCCACAATTTTAACCAAGGTCTTTTTTTTATAGATGGAGCTATAATAAAACAGAGGGACACAGTAGTAACTTCTTCTACACTTCTCTCACATCTTAGCTTCACTGGAATGAAACCTCTGTAACAATGCATGGTTTCTCCCTCCTTTGGAACAGTGTGAAGCCCTGCAGGGATGCTAACATGGAGACTATTCATCTCTATCCTACAGCAGCAGATGGGATAGCTTTCTCCCAGTCCTGCTGCTGCCTTTTCACAGGCCCCTTAACTACCTCTAGAGCTGAGAAACCCCAGACCATTGTACAAAGATATTTAAGCAAAAGCAATAGGAGCAGACAACTTTTCTATTGACTTTCACCAGTGTTATCAGCCAACACAGACAGTAACCAAAGGAGGTGAAAGAGAATTCGATGCTTTCTTCCAAAGAATCTGGACAGGAGAAGGATGACCGGCCAAGCTGCACTGCATTGCAGATTAGAGTAAACAAATGAAAGTCAGTGGGTAGTGGGTAGCTTTGGTGCACCAGGGTTTAGGATAGGACCAATACACTCACTTCATTAACAGGAAGACTGCTTTCAGTGGACATTGCTAATGCCCTGTCTACACCAGCAAGTTTCTGCAGTAAAGCAGTTTTCTGCACTGCAACTCCCGAGGTGTACGCTCTGCCAAGCCACTTAGTGCGCAGAAACTGCGAAGTTGCAGCACTGTGAAAAAAGCACCCCAACAAGAGGCGTACAGCTTTCTGCGCCAGGGGTACAGCACTGCAGTGCCAGCATACACACCGTGGTCGATTACAGTGCTGCAATTGGTCTCCGGGAGGTGTCCCACAATGTCTGTTCTCGCATCTCTGGTAATTGGTTTGAACTCTACTGCCCTGTCCTCAGGTGACCAACTGTCAGCCCTACCCCGTACATTCCTTTGCAAATTTGAAAGTCCCCTTCCTGTTTGCTCGGTGATGCGTGCAGTGGTCTCAGTGCATCTTTCCAGGTGGCCATGCCTGCTCCACACACCAGGTGATCCGCTGCTTGGGGCAATGCTGAGCTGCTGGACCTTGTCAGCATTTGGGGAGAGGAGGCTGTGCAGTCCCAGCTGTGCTCCAGCTTTAGGAATTTTGATACCTATGGACAGATTTCATGACACATGACAGAAAGTGGCCATGACCAGGACACACTGCAGTGCAGGGTCAAAGTGAAGGAGCTGCGGAATGCCTACCACAAAGCGTGGGAGGCAAACCGCTGCTCCGGTGCTACACTCACGAGCTGCCAGTTCTACAAAGAGCTGGACGCGATACTCAGCAGCAACCCCACCTCCACTGCAAAGACCACTGTGGATACTTTGGTGGCTCATGTGCTAGTCCTCCTGGACCGAGCCAGGAGGAGGAAATCTTGGACAAGGATGTGTAGGGGGACCCAGAGGCAGAGGATGACTCAAAGACCATAGATGCATGTGGCCAGGATCTCTTTTCTACCCTGGAGGAGCCTAGTCTGTCACAGCAGTCGGATCTTGGCAAAGCGCAAACAGGAGAGGAGGCCCCTGGTAAGTGGATCTGATTTTGGGAATTGCTGAAACAAGTTGTTGGGGGCAGGAGGGTTGCAGAAAGCAGACTTCTCTCCCACCGCATACCTAATCTGAGCCATGGAACAGGCTGTTGATTGACTCCCTCAATTCATGGAAATCCCCTCAGAGATCTCCAGGAAACTCTTGTGGAGATACTGGGCAATCCGCTGCCACAGGTTCTTCAGCAGAGCTGCTTTGTTTCTTGCCCCATTAACAGTAACTTTCCCATGCCACTGTGCCATCACGGGGAGGCAAGGAGGGACCATTGCTGCACACAGGCGAGCCACATAGGGGCCAGGGCAGAAGCCACAGTTTTGGAGACCCTCCCTTGATTCCCTGCTCACCCTCAGCAGCAAGATATCTTCCATAATGATCACATCCTGTGGAAACTGTGGGGAACAGGAATGATTATCAGGTCACCCCTACAGTGCTGGATCTCTCCAAGAGCCATGAGCCCAGTGTACAGCAGGGTCCAGAAAGAGTGATTTACCCTGCCCCTGAGGCTACTCACCATTTTGGGGGTCTTGTGGCTCATTTGTGCTTGCCTGGGGTCAGTACTGGCTCTGTTTTAAATCACCGAATCAGTGTTGTCTATGTTGTGAATGATACTGCTTCTGTAAAATGTTGCAAAATGTTGTAAAATGTAAAACTTCACAGAGATGACCTTGGGAGCACAGCCTCCCTCTTTGTTATCGGCGACTGAATGGCTATGCAGAATTAGAAAGCGTCCAAGAAGATCTAAGTAGGACTTTCTGTGTGATGTTATGATGCACTCCACTGCCGAGAAACAGGAATTGAAGGCGTGGCGGGACAGCGAGAAGAGGGACTGAAAGGAGAATGCGGCATGCCAGAATGAAGCCACAGAGTGGCTCTTAAAGATTATGTAGCGCCAAGCAGACACACTCCAGGCGATACTAGCTTTTCAAATCGAGCAGCTCCGCACCTGCCCTCCCCTGTAGCCGCTGTCGCACAACTCTTTCCCTTGCTCTCTACAGACACTGCCAACACACTGTTATCAACTTCCTGGCTCCAGTCTATACCCATGACATTCCACTCCTCTCCACTCACTGTCCAGCACTGCGGACTCCCACTACCCACTGCACTCAACACCCATCCCTCTGCAGTGTAGTCCTCCTGAAGTACAGTACCCACTGCATTATACCCCAAAGGAGAAGGTTAGATATGACCCATGGACATACACAAATCTTTAGCCATCCCGGGATCCCACCTCCTCCTGGGACCTTCCCTTTCCCCATCCCCCTCTGTGCTGATGTGTTGGGTTTTTTTGTTTGACTCTCTTCTCCAGTTGTTGTTTTTTAATAAAAGAATTGTGTTGGTTTGAAACTAATCTTTATTCTATTAATTGAAAGCAAAAAGAGCCCTGCAAAACAACATACAATTATGTTAAAGCCACATATTGTGTTGTCTGTACCAATCACCTGCTAGCATTACAAGCACTGCACTCCTGAGCATAGCAACAAATAGTAGTGGCTTTCACCTTCAAATTGCTGCCTCAGGGCATCCCGATCCTTATGGCCCTGTGCTGCGCCCCTCTAATAGCCCTGGTCTCTGGCTGTTCAAACTTGGCGTCCAAGCGCTAAGCTTCTGTGGTCCAGCCCTGAGTGAAGCTTCCACACTTCCTTTCATAAATATTATGGAGCATACAGCATGCAGCTATAAGCATAGGAATATTGTCATCAGCCAGGTCCAGCTTCCCATAGAGGCAGCACCAGCAGGCTTTTAAACGGCCAAAAGCACACACAACAGTCATTCTGCACTTGCTCAGCCTGTTGTTGAACAGTTCCTTGCTGCTGTTAAGTTGCCCCATGTATGGTGGAGTCTCCCAGGATCACAATGGGCATTTTGACTTCCCTTTTGGTGATCTTCTGATCTGGGAAGAAAGTCCCTGCTTGCAGCTTCCTGAACAGGCCAGTATTCTGAAAGATGCATGTGTCATGCACCTTTCCGGAGCAGCCTACATTAATGTCTGTGAAACGTCCACAGTGATCCACAAGCTCCTGGAGAATCATTGAGAAATATCACTTGCGATTAATGTACTCGGTGGCTAGGTGGTCTGGTGCCAGAATTGGAATATGCATGCCATCTATCGCCCCTCTGCAGTTAGGGAAGCCATTTGTGCAGAGCCAGCCACAATGTCATGCCCGTTATCCAGAGTCATGGTCTTTCGGTGCAGGATGTGATTAATTGCCCTGCAGACTTCCATCAACACGAGTCCAACAGTAGACTTTTCCACTCCAAACTGATTAGCAACTGATCAGTAGCAGTCTGGAGTAGCCAGCTTCTACAGTGCAATCACCACGCACTTCTTCAATGGCAGGGCAGCTCTCATTCCCATGTCCTTGCGCCACAGGGCTGGGGCAAGCTCATCACATAGTCCCATGAATGTGGCTTTCCTCATGTGAAAGTTCTGCAGCCATTGCTCATCATCCCAGACGTGCATCACGATGTGATCCCACCAGTCAGTGCTTGTTTTCCGAGCCCAAAAGCAGTATTCCACTGTGGTCAGCACCTCCGTGAATGCCACAAGTGATCTCATGTCATAGCTAGTATGTGTGGCAAGATCAATGTCGTACTCCTCTTGCCTTTGTAGTTTAAGGAATAACTCCACTGCCACTTGTGACGTGTTGGTCAGAGTGAGCAGCATACTGGTCGACAGTTCGGGATCCATTCCTGCAGACGGAAGAGACAGAGCACGCAGAACACGAACCATTGAAAGATGGCACCAAATGCGGACGGAAGCACCGGGATACAGTAATCTATTCCAATCTATTCAGGGATTGCTGAGATGCAAAGCAATGCACCACGGGGCATTGGGACAGGACCCAGGATTCCCTGTGACCCCCTCCACCTTCCCACAACTCTTAGTGGCAGAAGAGGAAGAGATGCTCTGTGGGATAGCTGCCCAGACTGCACCGCTCCAAATACCACTGCAAGTGCCACAAGTGTGAACATGCTATTGTGCAGGCAGCTGACATTGTGAACACACAACAGTGGTTTCCTTTCAATGCTCTGCGCGGTGCTGTAACTCCCGGCGCTGTAACTCTGTCAGTGTAGACATCCCCTAAGTGAGAGTAGGATGGCCAGTTAAGTTAGGAATCAACACATAGGGTACTGTTTCTCAGCCGGTAGGTTGTGACCCCCAAGGATGTAATAAAAGACAATCAAGGGGATACAAGGGCTTGAAAAAATTATTTCATTCTAGTGCAATGAAAATCTCGCTCCTTAGCTCACCACACAATCGTACCCTTCATGGTCAAGTATTTTCTGTCAATAACACTGCACACAACTTCTCAAAACACACACACCACACTTACACTCACACAACTACACTCTATAGGCTTATCACTGGACCTTTTTAACTCTTATTTTTATAGTAAATTTATGGGGGTCATAATATTTTTTGACTTTGAAAGGTTGAAAAACACTGCTCTAGGGCATCCTTGGTAGTGACAGTCCAAAGAGCAAAGTGTTTCTTACAAGTCCCAAATCCTGCATCTCCTAAGACTCCCTATGCAGGGAAAATCACAAAACAGGAAATATTTCAAGAGCCATAAACAGGTTCAGTGATGCTAATGTCTCCTGTGTTGCTATGGGAGACGGGGGGGGGGGGAAGAGGAGGTATTATGACAGCTCCCCAGAAGACAATAGTGCAGGGACTTTCTTTTAAGTGGACTCTTCTTTGTTTTCAGTGTGTTTTGCTGGGGACCTCCCCAAAGAAGATAGTGTAGGAAAGGTCTTCCAGTCCTCTTCCATCTCTCTCCTCTCCTTGCTAGAACCACCAAGAGGAAAAGATAGAGGGGCTGGGAGGAAAGGGAAGGAAGAACAAACAATCCTACTCAGGGTTTATTCAGTGATCATAGCCTTTAGAGACACCATCAGAACCTTTGGATATTTATCTCAACTAAGTCTAGACTCCTGGCTTTTTTATGATCACCCATCTCTGACATTCTCTCTGGCTTTTTTGGCAATCTATTATGCAGCTGAACTCAGCCACAGCAAGGCCAGTATGTTTATGATGTGCCCAAGCTTTCCTGACAGATAATTAGACTGTAACTTGGATCACAGAGAATTTTAAGAGCCAAATGAAAAATTCCTTATTTGCAAATGTTCACAGCTATGAATCCCAGGGCTGATTTGTTAAGGAAGATTTATTGTATTTTTAAGGATAGCAATTTGCCATGCTTGCACAAGGGACACTGTATAAGTGTCTGCGCCTCACTCTACCTGGCTGTACTAATGTATCAAAGTGGTAAAATCTAGAAATATTTCTACTATATTTATGGTACGTATTTTGGTAAAATCTGATGACACAGAAGGTTGAGAGTGACTTCTACAAATGCTACAATCAATGCTCACCACCCGCATTAGTTAGTACTTTCAATATCCATCCAATAGTAATAACACTTGGAATGCAGTCTGAACTCTCAGGGCTGAAACAGTCTACACAAATGTCTTTAGCTGCAGAGGATTTCCACAGGAGAATAACAGAATGAGCTTATGCTGAAGACTAATAAAACTTGTACATTCAATCTTCATTTGTGTTTGCATGCAAACGTGCTTCAGTTTTTTGTTTGGAAAAGATTGGTGTAGTAATTTGGAAAGTGCTGGATCTACGACTATTCAGACATTATTGATAGCTCTTAAGTGCTGGTGTTTTTCATACCATCATGACTCACAGAATAGCACATGCAAGCCAGGCATGTGATTTTTCTCTGTATATGAGAGAGAGAAAAGATGTGGCATATACAAGGTGCAGACATTATTTCTCATTATATGGTTTAAGTGGATTAATTTATTAGAGAACAAATCCTGTGCCCTCCCCCACCATACTCAGCCAGATCAGCCTTTTAGGGTGGTGATGCTTGGCTGCCTTGGGCAGCTACGACTAAATTGGAGCAGCCCTGAGCACGCTCTCAGTTGCATCAGTGGATGAAGTAGCACCAGGATGAGAGCACTGCAAAGATGGCATAAAGACACCTTTACCCCATTGCCCATATCCCCAGGTCCTACACTGAGTACAATTCAGCTGAACTAAACCCAAAATATTTCTTCTTTCCCTTCGCTATAGCCTTTGGTACACCTGCACTCTAACTCAGAGGAAACATGTGGCCATTCTGGAGCTCCATTGCTCTGTTCCTGTGCCCTACTCTCCTTGTCATTTCCCAGAGTTCAGCCAAAAACTTTGAGCATAAGAAGTGGTAAAGATAGATAAGTCTTTTAGGGTCAAGCACTGTGTGTAAGGCCAAGAACCACTAGCTGTATCTCATCCCACACCACTGAAGGGTAGGGTGGGTTGTTCTCAGAAATTCCTAAAATCAGTTTGGATCCAGAAGTCACTGATGGGGGAAAAAATCACTGCCGATTATAATGCTTGGTTGATTATATTTTGGTTGCCCTGATTTCAAAGAGGCTCTAATCTAACTGTCCCAATTACAGTCTGAAGGGCTCAAAAAGTAAGAGAACTGTTTAAATATCTTTAATTTTATTAGCCACCTAGCTGCTCTGTCCGTGAAGTCCTCCATCCCATTCCACCTGCCATCTACTAATGGCAGTTTCTCTGTTGAGTTCAGTGGAAGCTATGTTGGGCCCTTTGTGATGATTGTGATTCCAGTTGCCTATTCAAGGAAAAGAGAACTTGAATGACTGAAGGAGGTCCCTAATGAGACTGAAATTAGTAGTTGTATATTTTAACAGTTTGAATAGTGCTCCTAAGTTTGAGTGATAAGATGAAAAGCCTGGAGAGTGAAGGAATCAAGAGCTCTCAAACTAGAGACTGATATGCAAGTGTTAGCAGATACTAGAGAATTTGGTGGGTCCTACACACCTTTATCTTTTTCAGCATTTTGTCAAACCACAAAAACTCAAATATTCTTTCTGCTCTGACTGCACAACCTCTTTGTCACCTAACACCCTACCCTGGAACCTATACAGATATCATTAAACAATCTCATGACTGTCCAACTGGCAGCTTCGATCCTCTTAGGGAGCAGCGCTGGGCTCTCGCTGTAACGAGATTACGGGCAGCCGCCCCAGCCCTCCCCAGGGACCATGGGGGATGTGCGTGTGCACATCTATATGGCACCCTGGTGCTGCGTGAACACGCATGGCCACAGCTGTGGGGGGGGGCCCAGACATGCACAGGTGTGACTTGGAAGGCTGTGTATGAAACACAGCAGAGCTTGCACACGTGAACATGTACAGACCCCGGTGCTCACCAGTGCACGTGGAGTTCTGTAGTATGTGGCTGTTGAATCTTGCCCATATGCTCAGGGTTTAGCTGATTTGCCATATTTGAGGTCGGGAAGGGATTTTCCTCCAGGGCAGATTGGAGAGGCCTTCCTCTGTAGCATGGGGCATGGTTGACTTGAGGGAGGCTTCTCTGCTCCTTGAAGTCTTTAAACCATGATTTAAGGACTTCAATAGTTCAGACATGGGTGAGGTTTTTCATAGGAGTGGGTGGGTGAGATTCTGTGGCCTGCACTGTGCAGGAGGTCAGACTAGATGATCAGAATGGTCCCTTCTGACCTTAGTATCTATGAATCTATGAATCTATTACAACCCACACTCGATGGAAACACATCCTGAAAGAATTCTTTCCTGAACCCCCTCTTCTGGCCTTCAAACAACCCCCCAACCTCACCAAGTTCATCATCAGAAGCAAGTTTCCCACAGACCAGGACCAACCAACTCAAAGCGACACCAGATCCAACCATAACAACAGATGTAAAACCTGCAGACATATCTCTACTGCTACAATGATCAATTCCCCACCCCCACAATACACCTTTCAAGATCCACCAGTTCTACCATGTCTATCACAACATGTGGTGTACCTCACCCAGTGCACTAAATGCCCCCATAACACCTATGTGGGTGAAACCAGACAACCACCACACTCTTGAATGAACTCACACAAAAAATGATAAAAGACAAAAGCACACTATCACCCAATGGGTGAACACTTTTCACAAAATGATCACTTCATATCTGCACCTTCTCTGCGATCTTGCACCTTCAAAAGACAAGCCTGCAAGCGTAAATTCAGAACTTTGCTAGGCACTAAAAATCATGGTCTTAATAAAGACACTAGATATATTACAATCTGTAACCTTCTAACCCCCACCCCTTTTTGTCCTATGACTATAGAGGTGTTAACAGGCCACTTCACCTTGAATGGTCCCTTAGATGTGATGCATCCGATGAAGTGAGCTGTAGCTCACAAAAGCTTATGCTCAAATAAATTTGTGAGTCTCTAAGGTGCCACAAGTCCTCCTTTTCTTTTTGCGAATACAGAGTAACATGGCTGCTACTCTGAAACCCGTTTTGCCTTGTATTGAGCTGTGATACTCTGAGTCCTTTCCCAGACCTGAACAAGATCTCTGTGTAGCTCTAAAACTTGTCTCTTTCACCAACAGCCAAAGCCTGGCAAAGGGCCTTTTTGAATTCATGTGAATGAAGACTGTTAGTGATTTTAAACATCAGTGTTTAAAAAGAAAAAAGTCAGTCAATAATGTCTACGTTCAGTAGCAATTAACTGTATCCTTTCAGCCTCTGTGGCCCAATTATTCTGCTGCAAAGGAGTAGGGTTCTGATGCAGATTCAAAGCATTATTATTAATGATAGTTTGAGGTAAATCTCATCAAATTTTATACCACAAATAGGGACACACAGCTAGTTAAAATAACAGAGCTTGTGTCAGCAAAATTCTCAGTAACAACAGGAAAATTTCCTCTCCCAGAAGGAGAATACTCTGAGCCTTTTTGAACATCCTTAACACCTCTTACGCTCTTTTAATTAAGAGAAGTGAGGTTTCTGTCTGCCAGTTCCAATCTCAGTTTTTATGGCTCGCTTTGTATGTGTTAGAAAGACTCAGGTCATTTTTCAAAAGCCTCCTTTCTGGCACCTGTAAAATCTGCATCCTCATTCTTGCACTTGCAAAATGGATTGTAAGTCCAAACTTGGGCATGTGCTGCTCTGACCTGTTAAACCTGCAGGTTCAAAAATTCAGACTCGTATTTTGAAGGGGCGAATTGCACCAACAAAAGGAAGCTCACCCTTTTGAAAGTCCTGCCCTAAATGTATCCGCTTTTTTCATCCTCCCCTCATATACAGCCCACTTTCTGCTTCAACAGTGCCTGGCTCCAGGGTCAGATTGAGTAGATGAGCAGTTCAGAAGCACTCAAAGATGACAATTTTTATTGCTGCCACCCCAATTCAGACACACGGTACAGGAATATTCAGGAATACATGAGGCTCTTCTACTCGCTGCCAACAAGTGTATGGGCTTTCAGTTACAGAGAAAATTTGTGAGTTGTTGTCACATGGGAGCATGAAGCAGTAGATAATGTATGTTGCAACGTCTGAAATGTGCCCTCAGGACAGACTTCAAGTCCAAAACAGAGAGAGGCTTGGTTTACATTACCAGTTTATGTTGGTATAACTACGTGACACTGTGTATGGAAAATCCACACACCCCTGAGCAACATAGTTATATCGACCTAATCCCCCGGTATCAACAGCATTATGTTGATGGGAGGGCTTCTCCTGTTGACATAGCTACCACCTCTCGGGGAGGTGGAGTACTTACGCAGACAGGAGAAGCTCTTCCACCGGCAGAAGTAACATATTCACTAACCACTACAGTGGTGCCACTGCAGCACTGTACGTCCAGACAAACCCTAAGACAATGTGTATCTCTTCCTCAAAGAAACAACCATGATTTCTTACTCAGTTCCCCCTCCTCCTAGAATGATCCTGCGGAATTTATCCTGTAGCTCTGATAATCTAATCTTCTGACCACTGACTGTATATGAATTAATTCAGTACTTTTCAGTGATTAAACTGGAGCCAAAGTTTTCTGAATGGATAGGGCCCTGCTTAATGGAGAACTCAGCCAATGTGTGGCATGTTACAAACAGCTTTCCCTCTCAGTTTTGGTTCTCAGCTATCATTCAGAACACCAGCTAAGAGGAACGTAAATAATCTGATCAAAGCCTGATAACGAAAGTGGAGCTGAATTAGTATATAAGGCACCAAGCGAGGGTTGGGGCTCAGACAGGCAAATTTGCAAAAAGACAACCAGTACAAACCCATGTGACAGATATTTGAGATTAGAGGTGATATTTACTGTCAGCCAGCTCTGTACTAAGGTATTAGATAAGCTATGAGATATTCATAGCTCCTAAAAAATGAAAATCTGAAGAGGTCAGCTTTCACCATACTCTGAATGTGCTGGCATGAAAAACAAAAGGGCAAGTGAATGTGGGTGAAACCCAAATGTTTAAGATGTGTTTAGGGGAGTAGAAAGGCTTAAGAGATGAATATCAGCTTTACCCTGAAGGTCAGTCAGTACCTTCAAAGTAAGAGCTAATCAACCAAAGTCTTAACAAACAAACAAACAGCTTCAAAATAAAGTCCTGCTAATGTTGGCAGTCAGTGGGAGGATTTGAATGGCAAGATGATAATAGCAGACTGCTGAGGAGAGTCAGCTCAAAGGACAGCCTAGAGAAGGTAGCAAAAATTAAAAGGTGGAATGAGAGGAAAAAAAAGAAAGGGTCAGATTCTTATTTACACTAAGGTCCCTTTGAGCAAGAATGTATTTACTGTCAGTTTAAGACCTGTTTACACTGTCAGAACAGTACAATTTAAGGCCCCATTACACTGCCTCCAGCAGTAGAAAGAGGCCTTAGTGTAAATGGGAATTGGACCCAAAATGTACAAAACAAATAACATTTAAAATTAAAAAAAATGTAGCTGAATTTATCGAATACCCTACAGTGGGAAATGATTACAGGCAACAAGCTAGACACTTTAGTAAGTCAGGCATCAGAAATCTTCTGGTATTGGGCTGAAATCCCTTGATGAAAGCACAGAGGGAAATGAGACAAAGAGCCTGATTCTGAACTCAGATTGATATCAAGCAGGGATAGCAACATGGGCATCAATGCAGTGAGTTCATAATCCAGCCTAAAGATTTACTAAAGGGCTTCAGTATGTAAAATTAAATGTGTAAATAATCTGGTGCAGAATTGTGTCCTTTCTAACCTGCTGAGCAGTTGGGGTCTTTTTGTTTGTTTTTGGTCCAGGGGAGGTTTCCCCTTGTATAGATGGCATTTGCGTGTTTAAGAGGCACTACCAGTTTCACGACCGGAACTTTCTGTGTATAACTGTACATAACTTCTGTGTATGAGAACAGTTGGGATGTGAGCCATGGCACCATCAGCTCTGCTCAACACGTCTGAACTCAACACACAAGCCCAGATCCAAACACCTGCAAATCTTTGGGAAGTTTGGATGTGGATTCAGATCCAGGTTGTGCGCCTTGGCCCAGCTCTAATTTCCAAAGTACCAGTGCAGTTTCTCTCTGCCAACATAATTCATTGATAGTTATGAGTGTTCCTCTGAAAGGTTTGATAAATTGTGGAGGAGGAAGCCACTGACGAGCTGACCCAGTAACTTGTAAAACTATATTATGCTGCATAACAAAGGAGTTTAATCCCTGTTTTAAATGCAAAACTCAACTCACCCTCAACTCTTGGAGATGTTGATCACAACTCCAAATATACAACATCTTAATATTTTGCATTATGAAATCAGTTATCATGTCTTGTTCTCACAGGAGGGTGGTGAAGCACTGGAATGGATTACCTAGGGAGGTGGTGGAATCTCCATCTTAGAGGTTTTTAAGACCCTGCTTGACAAAGCCCTTGATGAGATGATTTAGTTGGGGTTGGTCCTGCTTTGAGCAGGGGGTTGGACTAGATGACCTCCAGAGGTCTCTTCCAACCCTAATCTTCTATGATTCTCTAATTCTATGAATACCAACACAATATTTATATCCAGATCATGAACATGAGCTATGCACCTTCCAATACTTTCTATTGAACTAGTATGAATTGCAACCCTTCTCATGTAAACAATGGCACATATAGGCCTATTTCGTCATATGTACATTTACAAAGTACTTACAGTCAAGAAGGCTTCATCTACTATATTGACTGATAGATTAAAATGTAATATACAGATTTAAAAAGACTGAAGCCAGAACTATTTTTTGAAAAAGGTATGTTCACAATTTCAGCAATTCCAGAAACAAATAAAATGAGTCCTTAATGACTGTGGTCTATTATAAATAACTTGTGTGAAAGTAGCTTTTAATATCCATTCAACTCTTTTTTTCAAATCAGCTTTAGACCTTCAAGAGGTTTCAAAAGAAGCCTAAAACAATAAAACAGTTTGATTTAATTTTGCTGGATGTTTGATATAAAACATTGGACATTAAAGGATACAAAACCAGCAACAAGTGCAAATAATTTAAATCAAATTACAGAGCCCCTTGAAAATAATGAAATTAAAACCTTTTCTTCATATTGGTATTCATCTGCTCTTCATTGCTATTTGCAGCAGCAATTTGTTTTTATCTTCTTCACTTTGAAGAACAAACTTTCTCCAAGATAAAAGCTTTTGATTTTAATCAGTAACTGAAATGTCATTCTATCGGGATGCAGATTCTAAAGGCCAATCAGGAAGGAAAACGCCATCAGTCTAAACCAGCATGACAATCATGTAAATATATGGCCTTTGATTATAAAGTTCTGTGATACAACATCAGATATCAGACTACTTTGTGCCCCATTATAATGATCCTCACTAACACTCCCTCATGCCTTATAATGCTCAAAGCAAAGAGATGTTCTAGAGTTGTTGTATACAAGCTCTTATAGCTTCACCTCTACAAATCTGATCTTTAGAATCTTTGTGGATGAACAAACTAAATGGATATTTGGTTTCTAATCCAGTGAGTTGTTCAAGAACAGGTTTCCCCCCTAATCAGCCAATTTTGGCTGTGATTCATGAAAGCCTCCTTAATAGGATGTAAGCAAGTGCATAAGTGCTGTCTTGAATAGAGATGGACTTCATTTAAGATCATGCTTAACTGTTTTTCTTTCCTGAATCAGGGCCAGAATCAGGTGTAACTCCAATACAGTTAAACTGGTGTGAAATCAAAATGTGCCTACCCTATGTAAACATTTAGCATTATTTGTGTATTATTCTATATTATGTAGTGCAATTGGTGAGCATGTTGCTATACCATGACAAATAAGAAGAAATGGTCCCTGTGCAAAAAAGTTCCCACCCACTCTGTTATTTATCTTTTCCCTCCCACTCTGCTATTTTCTCTCTCTCTTTTCATCACTATTCTCCTGCTCACTTTACATCACCTCTGTGCTTTTATTTTACCTGTACGGTGTCACTGGACCAACACCCCACATCTGCTATGCCTCCTTTGAAATGACTGAGCACTTTGGGAATCACTACTTTATAGTGTATGGAGTTCCATGAGTTTTAGATGGGAGGGACCGTTTGGCAACTACTCAAATGTACCTTTAAACAATGGGCCTGCCAAAGCCAGGAAATTGCAGAGTGCTGAGAAAATTGTTGAGTAGAATGCAAACTGTGGAATTCACCATTTAATTGGACCTGCATTTTTTTGATGGCAATGCTTATTACTGACAGCCTTTGAGTAAGGGGAATACTTTTAAGAGTGAGAACTAAATCTGAGACCACCAGTTTTGATAAACAGCATGTTTCACAAAGAAAAGGTGTATTCAAATCCCTTTACCATTAGTGTTCAAAAAGTTAACTCCCATTCTAAAAGAAAACTTACATTCACAACACCCAAACTGGGATCAGAAAAAGTCAGCCACTCTGCTCCAATCTGGGTGAGCAGCACAGCAGTTAGGTAGAAAGAAATATCCCCATTTGGGATAATATGAGAGTTAATTGTTATGAAAATTATTCTGATTTTCTTCACACTACACATAAGCAAACCAACGTTGCACCCTTTATTGAAGGCAATTCTTCATATCAAACAATGCAACAGAGTGAAAAAAATCAGGATGATTTGACTGCGGATTTTAATAAAATCTTTAAAATAATTATTTCTGTGCACTGCTGTTGCTGCTTCTTCATTAAAGGAAGAGGAAAGCTGCTTGAAATTGTCCAATGCCTAGCATTCATGAGGAACCTGCATAAACAAATCATTTGCTGGACTAAAAACCAAACTGTCACTACTCACCATTCCTTAAGTTTGGTGAAATATCCAATCAGTCTCAGTGGGGGGTTTTCAGGAAGAAGAATTAAAAAAACAAAACAAAACACACCATACACGTTCCCATAATGAAGGGTCTAAAAATGCCCTACTCATTGATGCAAAATTACAGTTATTGTTTATCCTCCTTCTACTTCACGCAGCTTTATACAAAACGCACCACGAAAAATACAACCAAACAACCGACACATTAGTTAAGAGACCTTCCATTTTACTTTGACAGTTCACGATAATGGAATTTAATTGTGGAAAAAGCTGAATAATTTTAGCTGAATGTCATTTGGTTCATTCAAACTGGGAATCAGGGACATTTTTAACAAAGGTTTTCAAACTTCTTTTGAAATCAGGAAGCTGCTATGCACAGATAAGGGGAGAGGTTTGAGGATTCTCTATCAGAAATTTCAAGGTTTTTTCCATCTGCTTTTTCACATTAACTGGTAATTATCCAGAAAGGCACATAATAGTGCAGAAATGACAGAAGCTGACAAAGGTTTTCCTAAGATATGTAAATTGTCAGTGATAGGCAAGGTGCAACAGAAAGGCTTTCTACAGCACAATTATTTATGCCAGTTTCATTTGCTTTTAGGTAGCAATGATGGCATGCTACACGGCAGCTTCTTATCATATTCACTGCACATTAGCTTCAGTACCAGGCACTAAGAAAATATGGCAAAAAATGTAGCTTTAAGGTTGGTGGCCTCCTCTGGCTTGGGTTTTTTTATTTCTGAGATCTCTCATTTATTTTTAAGAATTTTCAACTTAATTTCTCATACTGCAATAATAAATAAATAATTTTATATTGAAAACTCTGTCACACATTTATTACATTTTGCATATGAATATACATTCCTGAAAGATGGATTATTTTAGGTATGATGGCTTTAAAGAAGTACTCAGCTGTTTGTGCATGACCTTCATTAGCCATTTTCACTGACTGCATATTTTCTGCAAATAGGAGAGTCCATGAGAGATGCTAGGATGACAGACTATCTACTCCAGTTGAAGAGCAAAGCCACCATTGCAAAATTCGCATCTGCTCTTCTGTAGTCTGTTTGTTAAAGACATGGTGGAACATTTAGGATGAGCTGTTATTCTGTCTCCTCTTAAAAATTTAACACACTTAAGGCCAGATTCTGACACCCTTTTCTCATGTTTAGAAGCACCTTTCTCCACAAATAGTCTCATTGGTACTATTCAGTGCAATATAATCAGAATCTAACCCTCAGTAAGTATGCTAACAATATAAGGCGATGCATAGCTTTTGAGCAGTACTTTGTACGTGGGTTACATAATGACTCATCTGCCTGTATCAAGCTGAGCAGAGGGGGACAGCATGAAGGCTGGACAAATAGCCCCCCCCCCTTTTAAAATGAGGTTTTGAGGTTGTTGGGTTCTCTTGGGATTTATTGATTTATTTAAGTAAAACACAGCAGAGAGCAACATCCTTTCCCTGGTGGCCTATAACTAAGGCCTTGCTTTCGGTGGAAAACATATAAATCACATAGCCATTGTGCAGTGGTGTGCATGGAGAAAAATTCCTTCCTGAACCTTGCAGCAATCAGCTCATACCGAGAAGCATGGGATTTAATTGCCTTTTACTGAGCATTCACTTACAAATATTATTAGAGTTTATAATGTGTGTTGACAGCTGAGGCGCTATTATGTATTTATCTATGAATACCGGTGTATAACCATAGAATCATAGGATTGGAAGGGACCTCGAGAGATCATCTAGTCCAGTCCCCTGCACATACAGCAGGAGTAAGTATTATCTAGACCATCCCTGAGAGGTGTGTGTCTAACCTGCTCTTAAAAATGATATG
Source organism: Dermochelys coriacea (assembly GCF_009764565.3). Classification (NCBI taxonomy): domain Eukaryota; kingdom Metazoa; phylum Chordata; order Testudines; family Dermochelyidae; genus Dermochelys; species Dermochelys coriacea. The sequence goes on from NC_050076.1 coordinate 76,631,291, forward strand.
ACTATTGTAAGTGTCCTGGTTAGCGAGGTAAAGTTACTGTAAAATTATGGTGGGTTAATAATATTTCCAGAATGACTGTATTGATCTAACTTAGCAGGGAGCTGTGGGAAGAGTTAACAGGAAAACAACACAACAAGATCCCCAGCACACACTTAAAAGACACTAGGGCTAGCTGTTAGCTTAAAGGATCCTGCCTTCTTTCACCAAAATGAGGAGGCTGTAAATCAAAAGAACACTAAAGAGTTAAAAAGCCTTCTAAGGAGAAGACGAGGGGCACTTGCCCGAGAAGATGTCTAGGGAGATAGGCTGACAGACTCAGAGAGAGGCTCTGTGTAAGAGTCTATAGGGACCTACTAGTACCAGCATCCCCATGGTAAAAATGGCTAAACACCCAGTAAGCTAGACATGTATGTGGTCTGTTTTATTGTTTTAGCATCTATTTTCCTATTAAATGTTTTTGTTTTAAATAAATAATACACTGCTTTGAAGGAGGCTGTCAGATCACTGATGATCACTGTCAGTGCCTCAGAGAGAATAAAACTGAAGGGATATAAGTCAGACTTGCGGAGATAAATCGGTACGCAGAGTACTGTAACCTAAGGCCTGATCTAACAGTAAGAGAATCATGTGATTCCACCCTGAGAGACAACTAAGTTAGAGGAGAGATCATAGGTGCGGTTCACCTGGTAACTGTGTCATATAATCTAGCGCTGTCTAAAAAAGCAGGATGTCCCTATGCTTGTATCACTTTTTGATTATTAAGTTTCACCTTCTCTTCTCAAGTTTTACCTTTCTTTTCTCTTTCGCTTATGGACGGCTCTCTCTGTAAAGCATTGTGTGGAAGTGTATATGGAGAATGCAACATAAAATAAATTGCAATTATCATAGTTCACATAGGCCATTTGGAGAGTAATCAAAGAATTTCAGTTGCTGCTGAGCTGAGCTTCATAGCCCATTATTAAAGTCCTGAACCATTTATCTTCCTTCTTGTGCTTCCCGTACCATCTCCAATACTTCCTCTCAATTCTCAGCCTCGTCCCTTACAATCCTGGCACAGACTGTGAACATTCTAATTGTAGTGACGATGCTTCTTGTGTGTCTAAAACCTTAGGCAACCAGGATGAGGTTAAATTAAGTGACTGTATATACATCCCTGCAGGCATATCATATATCCTGAGCTACAGAGAGTCCCCCTCACTCCCGTTGCCTGTTAAACTGATGACGCTATGCAGCCACATAAAAACCACACACATACTTGTCTATTTTTTCTAGCAAAGAGAATTTCTATCATAAAATAAGTGTCTAACCAATGAATAGAGTGAAGTATAGGCACTCGCCGGCCAAGTAGCAAGACCCAGACATGAACACAAACTTTCTGCAAAATTCCATGAAAGCATTCACAATTGAACATATCAATCTTAAAGTAGCAGGCCCCCTTCTCAGCACATACTCCTGAGATCTAATTGCTTCAATAGTGACCTGGAGAGACCAACTCTAGGGCTCAAAGAATACATCATTTTCCATGTCCATTCAGTCCTTGACCTCTGATCAAAAGGTTAGCCAGGTCTCCAGTTAGAGGCAGTTATAGTAGTGTTTTCTGTGATATGCACAACTATACAGTAAAAAGGGATGAGACCATGAATATGTGTCCAAAAAGCCCTCAAATAGCCATGAGATAGTGGCAACTTTTGGTCACTATTGGCATAGGCTGGCTTCAAAAATGCTAAAGTCCTGGAAATACTAAACAAATCCAATTTACCACATCTCTGTGGAAGCAATCGGAGGAGCAAATGGCAGGACAGAACTTGAATGAACCTCTGAATTCCTCAAGCAAATCCTTACAACAAATACTGGGTTTTTGCAGGAAGAATTGACGTTAAACCTTGGATTAATTTTCTTTTAGTAACCATGTGGTATTTACTTAACTTCTTACATCCTTTTGCATTCAGAGAGATGTGTAGCTTGGCATATTATGAGCTAACAGCTAAAATGTTACCTAATATCCTCACACTGGTCTACAAGGGCAACTAGACACATGTGCCTTGTTTTGCAAACTGACTGGACCTGTTGGTCAGGGTCTTTCTTGGTAAAATCTGCCAACCAGAAGATTTCACTGGAACTGTCAAGAAATCCATCACTTGCCTCCCGCAACAAAGGCACGAAAGAGTCTAATAGCTCTGCAGTCCCTGGACAGTCTCTAAAATAACACGGTGCTGTTCCTAGCCATCGCAAGGTAGAATTTCAAGGCCAGACTCTCAGCTGGTATAAAGTGGCAGAGGCTCCTTTGAAGTCAATGGAAATATGCTGGTTTACACCAGCTGAGGATCTGAGTCCACACACATTATTCTTTAACTAGGCTTCAGGAGCAACAACTGGAGCTGCATAATTACCCTCAGAGCCACAAAATTCAAGGACTGGACATTATGTTTTCAGTAAAAAAGTATGAGCTGATTAAAAATCTTGTTATCATTCTGGAGCCCTTTGAGGCAGTTACTTGGCAGGCCAGTTCAGAATGCCAGATTCTAACCCATATGCAGTATTTATTCTCTCCCTTTGACTTAGCTGCCACGACCTCTTGGCTGGATATCACTGGCTATCTTTAAACACGGTTTGTGATTAACCCTTCTACTGCTGGCAGTGGCGAGCTATTGTAGGCTCAAGGAAAATGGCTCAAGGAAAAAGGCCAGAATCATCTTTTCTAAAATGCCTGTTAAAATGCAGGCAATTGCTTAAAACGAAAAAATCCTAGCCTTCCTGTGTGTGGAAAATGAGAGATTATCAATGTAACTTGCCAGAAAATAAATAAATAGGTAAATCAGAGAAGGGAGATAAAGCAATAATATAATACTTTGTACTTCTCTAGTGCTGTCCATCACTAGAGCTCAAGGCATTTTACAACAATGAAATAGACTTCACCACATCCCTGTGATGTAGGTAAGTTAGATTGGCCACATCTAACACATGAGGAATTGGCACACAGAGAAGTTATATGACTTGTCCAATGTCAAGCAGCAGCTGAGACAGGAATCAAACCCATGTCTCTCAATTCCCACTCTGATTTATAGGCTTTGCATTCTCTGTGATAGTTCAGTAAGCAGGAAAACAAAAAAGAGAGAGATAGCTGAATCTCAAAACCTTCTATATTTGCCTTTCACCTACATTCTCTGACTGTTCCACCGAAAGTATCCAAGGGGCATCTTATCTTCAGGATTAATATAGTAGTAAAAGCACTCAGAAAATTATTACAGCCCATAACAAAGTGAAAGTGCAAAAGAGCCAACTTTGCCCATAACTCTGCCCAAAATGTCAGCAAACCATCACTTTTAAGAGTGCTATTTTTACACAAAGAGCAACACTTTGTGGGGGAAGTCTGCTGGCATAATGAAATTCCTCAGTGTTACCTCAATGGACACATGAGTTCAGTTGGACTTAAAGCATCCACCTTCTGAAATTGGTGCTCTGTGGCTGAGGTTTGGTCAATATGGAAGTCATTGATAGTCTTTCCACTGACTTCAAAGGCTTCGGGACTTGGGTCAGGCTCTCACAGGCCTTGTTTACACTACGAAATTAGGTCAAATTTATAGAAGTCAGTTTTGTAGAAAGAATTTTTATACAGTCGATTGTGCGTGTCACCACACAAATGCTCTAAGTCCATGTATTCGGCGGAGTGCGCCCACAGTACTGAGGCCACTGTCAGCTTCCGGAGCGTTGCACTGTGCGTAGCTATCCCACAGTTCCCGCAGTCTCTGTTGCCCATTTGAATTCTGGGTAGAAATCCCAATGCCTGATGAGGTTAAAACATTGTTGTGGGTGGTTCTGGATACATATCTTCAGGCCCCCCTTCCCACCCTCCCTCCATGAAAGCAACAGTAGACAATTGTTTTGCGCCTTTTTTCCTGGGTTACCCGTGCAGATGCCATACCATGGCAAGAATGGAGTCCGCTCAGCTAACCATCACCGTATGTCTCCTGGGTGCTGGCAGACACAGTACTGCATTGCTACACAGCAGCAGCTTATTGCCTTTTGGCAGTAGATAGTGCAGTATGACTGGTAGCCGTTGTCGACATGGTCCCAGGGTGCTCTTTTAACTGACCTCAATGATGTCAGGGGCGCCTGGGCAAACATGGGAGTGACTCAGCCAGGTCATTACCCTTTTAAGTTTCGTCTCATGGTGATTCAGTCCTGCCAGCAGTACTACTGCACCATCTTTTAATGAGCAGCCAGGAGATGACGATGGCCAGCAGTCATACTGCACTGTCTTCTGCCGAGCACACAGGAGGTGATGATGGCTAGCGGTCGTACTGCACAGTCTACTGCCAGCAAGATGTATAAAGATAGATGAAGTGGATCAAAACAAGAAATAGACCAGATTTGTTTTGTATTCATTTTCTCCTTGCTTCCTTCCTCCCTCCCTCCATGAAATCAAGGGCCTGCTAAACCCAGTTTTTAGTTCTATCCTTGAGGTTTTGAATTCTATCCTTGAGGGGGCCATTCTGTTTCTCTCAAAGCCACCCCCTTTGTTGATTTTAATTTCCTGTAAGCCAACCCTGTAAGCCATGTTGTCGGTCGCCCCTCCCTCCGCCAGAGCAATGGCAAACAATCATTTCGCTCCCTTTTTCCTGGATTGCCCAAGCAGGAGCAGATGCCATAGCACAGCAAGCATGGAGCCTGTTCAGCTCACCGCAGCAGTTATGACCATTATAAACACTTCGCACATTATTGTGCAGTTTATGCAGAACCAGCACCTGAAAAACCAGGCGAGGAGGCGACGGCAGCATGGTGATGAGGACATGAACACATTTTTCTCTAAAACCACATTCCCCTGCAAGAACGGAGATCATGGTGTTACTGGGGCAGGCTCATGCCATGGAACACCGATTCTGGGCACGGGAAACAAGCACAGAGTGGTGGGACCACATAGTGTTGCAGGTCTGGGATGATTCCCAATGGCTTCAAAACTTTCACATGCGTAAGGGCACTTTCATGGAACTTTGTGAGTTGCTTTCTCCTGCGCTGAAGCACAAGAATACCAAGATGAGAGCAGCCCTCACAGTTCACAAGCGAGTGGCTATAGCCCTGTGGAAGCTTGCAACACCAGACAGCTACCAGTCAGTCAGGAATCAATTTGGAGTGGGCAAATCTACTGTGGGGATTGCTGTGATGCAAGTAGCCAATGCAATCATTGAGTTGCTGCTATCAAAGGTAGTGACTCTGGGAAATGTGCAGGTCATAGTAGATGGCTTTGCTGCAATGGGATTCCCTAACTGTGTTGGGGCTATAGATGGAATGCATATCCCTATCTTGGGACCAGACCACCAAAGCAGTGAGTACATAAACCACAAGGGGTACTTTTCAATGGCGCTGCAAGCATTGGTGGATCACAAGGGACATTTCACCAACATCAATATGGGATGGCCGGGAAAGGTTCATGACACTCGTGTCTTCAGGAACTCTGATCTGTTTAAACGGCTGCAGGAAGGGATTTACTTCCCAGACCAGAAAATAACTGTTGGGGATGTTAAAATGCCTATAGTTATCCTTGTGGACCCAGCCTACCCCTTAATGCCCTGGCTCATGAAGCCGTACACAGGCACCCTGGACAGTAGTAAGGAGCTGTTCAACTATAGGCTGAGCAAGTGCAGAATTCAGAGTAGCAGCCGTGTTAGTCTGTATTCGCAAAAAGAAAAGGAGTACTTGTGGCACCTTAGAGACTAACAAATTTATTTGAGCATAAGCTTTTGTGAGCTACAGCTCACTTCATTGGATGTATTCGGTGGAAAAATGCATCGGATGCATCCGATGAAGTGAGCTGTAGCTCACAAAAGCTTATGCTCAAATAAATTTGTTAGTCTCTAAGGTGCCACACGTACTCCTTTTCTTTTTTGCAAGTGCAGAATGGTTGTAGAATGTGCATTTGGATGTTGAAAGGGTCGCTGGCACAGTTTACTGACTCGCTCAGACCTCAGTGAAACCAATATTCCCATTGTTATTGCTGCTTGCTGTGTGCTCCACAATCTCTGTGAGAGTAAGGGGGAGACGTTTATGGCGGGGTGGGAGGTTGAGGCAAATCGCCTGGCCACTGAATACACACAGCCAGACACCAGGGCGGTTAGAAGAGCACAGCAGGAAGCGCTGTGCATCAGAGAAGCTTTGAAAACCAGTTTCATGACTGGCCAGGGTACTGTGTGACACTTCTGTTTGTTTCTCCTTGATGAAAACCCACCCCCTTGGTTGCCTCTAAATTCCCTGTAAGCCACCCGCCCTCCCCCCTTCAATCACAGCTTGCTTGCAAAGGAAATAAAGTCACTATCGTTTAAAAGAAAGTATTCTTTATTAATTGATTATAGAAATAGGGAGATAACTCACAAGGTAGCCTGGGTGGTGCGAGGAAGGTAAGAGGGAAGGAAAAGGCCTTCTTGAATGACAGTCTTCTGTTGCTTGGGCTATCCACTGGGGTGGAGTGGTTGTGTGCCCGGAGCCTCCTCCTCCCTCCCTCCCCCCACCCTGCGTTCTTGGGCATCTGGGTGAGGAGGCTATGGAACTTGGGGAGGAGGGAGGGTGGTTAAGCAGGGGCTGCAGCCGCAGTCTGTGATCCTGCTGCCATTCATGAACCTCCACCAGATGCCAGAGCACATCCGTTTAATCCCGCAGTAGCCCCAGCGTTGCCTCATGCCTCCTCTGATCTTCCTGCCGCCACCTCGCCTCACGTTCATTGGCCACTGTCCTGTACTTTGCTATTGTGTCCCTCCACACAGCTCTGTCAGTGCCGGACAACTGCATGAGCTCAGAGACCATGTCATCGCGTGTGCATTTTTTTCATAGGGCCGAATCACGTCAGCCACACTATCAGAGGCTCGTTCACCTGCGCATCTACCAACGTGATATATGCCATCATGTGCCAGCAATTCCTCTCTGCCATGTACATTGATCAAACTGGACAGTCTCTACGTAAAAGAATAAATGGACACAAATCAGACCTCAAGAATTGTAACATTCAAAAACCAGTCAGAAAACTCTTCAATCTCTTTGGTCACTCGATTACAGACCTAAAAGTGGCAATTCTTCAACAACAAAATTTCAAAAACAGACTCCAACGAGAGGCGCAAGTGGTGTTCTCGTCCATCCTCCCCGTGGAAGGAAAAGGCCTGGGTAGGGACCGTCGAATCGTGGAGGTCAACGAATGGCTACGCAGGTGGTGTCGGAGAGAAGGCTTTGGATTCTTTGACCATGGGATGGTGTTCCATGAAGGAGGAGTGCTGGGCAGAGACGGGCTCCATCTTACGAAGAGAGGGAAGAACATCTTTGCCAGCAGGCTGGCTAACCTAGTGAGGAGGGCTTTAAACTAGGTTCACCGGGGGAAGGAGACCAAAGCCCTGAGGTAAGTGGGAAAGCGGGATACCGGGAGGAAGCACAGGCAGGAATGTCTGTGAGGGGAGGGCTCCTGCCTCATACTGGGAATGAGGGGCAATCAACAGGTTATCTCAAGTGCTTATATACAAATGCACAAAGCCTTGGAAACAAGCAGGGAGAACTGGAGGTCCTGGTGATGTCAAGGAATTATGACGTGATTGGAATAACAGAGACTTGGTGGGATAACTCACATGACTGGAGTACAGTCATGGATGGTTATAAACTGTTCAGGAAGGACAGGCAGGGCAGAAAAGGTGGGGGAGTAGCACTGTATGTAAGGGAGCAGTATGACTGCTCAGAGCTCCGGTACGAAACTGTGGAAAAACCTGAGTGTCTCTGGATTAAGTTTAGAAGTGTGTGCAACAAGAGTGATGTCATGGTGGGAGTCTGCTATAGACCACCGGACCAGGGGGATGAGGTGGATGAGGCTTTCTTCCGGCAACTCAGGGAAGCTACTAGATCGCATGCCCTGATTCTCATGGGTGACTTTAATTTTCCTGATATCTGCTGGGAGAGCAATACAGCGGTGCATAGACAATCCAGGAAGTTTTTGGAAAGTGTAGGGGACAATTTCCTGGTGCAAGTGCTAGGGGAGCCAACTAGGGGGAGCACTTTTCTTGACCTGCTGCTCACAAACCGGGTAGAATTAGTGGGGGAAGCAAAAGTGGATGGGAATCTGGGAGGCAGTGACCATGAGTTGGTTGAGTTCAGGATCCTGACGCAGGGAAGAAAGGTAAGCAGCAGGATACGGACCCTGGACTTCAGGAAAGCAGACTTTGACTCCCTCAGGGAACAGATGGCCAGGATCCCCTGGGGGACTAACATGAAAGGGAAGGGAGTCCAGGAGAGCTGGCTGTATTTCAAGGAATCCCTGTTGAGGTTACAGGGACAAACCATCCCGATGAGTCGAAAGAATAGTAAATATGGCAGGCGACCAGCTTGGCTTAATGGTGAAATCTTAGCGGATCTTAAACATAAAAAAGAAGCTTACAAGAAGTGGAAGGTTGGACATATGACCAGGGAAGAGTATAAAAATATTGCTCGGGCATGTAGGAAAGATATCAGGAGGGCCAAATCGCACCTGGAGCTGCAGCTAGCAAGAGATGTCAAGAGTAACAAGAAGGGTTTCTTCAGGTATGTTGGCAACAAGAAGAAAGCCAAGGAAAGTGTGGGCCCCTTACTGAATGAGGGAGGCAAGCTAGTGACAGAGGATGTGGAAAAAGCTAATGTACTCAATGCTTTTTTTGCCTCTGTTTTCACTAACAAGGTCAGCTCCCAGACTGCTGTGCTGGGCATCACAAAATGGGGAAGAGATGGCCAGCCCTCTGTAGAGATAGAGGTGGTTAGGGACTATTTAGAAAAGCTGGACGTGCACAAGTCCATGGGGCCGGACGAATTGCATCCGAGAGTGCTGAGGGAATTGGCGGCTGTGATTGCAGAGCCCTTGGCCATTATCTTTGAAAACTCGTGGCGAACGGGGGAAGTCCCGGATGACTGGAAAAAGGCTAATGTAGTGCCCATCTTTAAAAAAGGGAAGAAGGAGGATCCTGGGAACTACAGGCCGGTCAGCTTCACCTCAGTCCCTGGAAAAATCATGGAGCAGGTCCTCAAAGAATCAATCCTGAAGCACTTAGAGGAGAGGAAAGTGATCAGGAACAGTCAGCATGGATTCACCAAGGGAAGGTCATGCCTGACTAATCTAATCGCCTTTTATGATGAGATTACTGGTTCTGTGGATGAAGGGAAAGCAGTGGATATATTGTTTCTTGACTTTAGCAAAGCTTTTGACACGGTCTCCCACAGCATTCTTGTCAGCAAGTTAAGGAAGTATGGGCTGGATGAATGCACTATAAGGTGGGTAGAAAGCTGGCTAGATTGTCGGGCTCAACGGGTAGTGATCAATGGCTCCATGTCTAGTTGGCAGCCGGTGTCAAGTGGAGTGCCCCAGGGGTCGGTCCTGGGGCCCGTTTTGTTCAATATCTTCATAAATGATCTGGAGGATGGTGTGGATTGCACTCTCAGCAAATTTGCGGATGATACTAAACTGGGAGGAGTGGTAGATACGCTGGAGGGGAGGGATAGGATACAGAAGGACCTAGACAAATTGGAAGATTGGGCCAAAAGAAATCTAATGAGGTTCAATAAGGATAAGTGCAGGGTCCTGCACTTAGGATGGAAGAATCCAATGCACCACTACAGACTAGGGACCGAATGGCTCGGCAGCAGTTCTGCGGAAAAGGACCTAGGGGTGACAGTGGACGAGAAGCTGGATATGAGTCAGCAGTGTGCCCTTGTTGCCAAGAAGGCCAATGGCATTTTGGGATGTATAAGTAGGGGCATAGCGAGCAGATCGAGGGACGTGATCGTTCCCCTCTATTCGACACTGGTGAGGCCTCATCTGGAGTACTGTGTCCAGTTTTGGGCCCCACACTACAAGAAGGATGTGGATAAATTGGAAAGAGTACAGCGAAGGGCAACAAAAATGATTAGGGGTCTAGAGCACATGACTTACGAGGAGAGGCTGAGGGAGCTGGGATTGTTTAGTCTGCAGAAGAGAAGAATGAGGGGGGATTTGATAGCTGCTTTCAACTACCTGAAAGGGGGTTTCAAAGAGGATGGCTCTAGACTGTTCTCAATGGTAGCAGATGACAGAACGAGGAGTAATGGTCTCAAGTTGCAATGGGGGAAGTTTAGATTGGATATTAGGAAAAACTTTTTCACTAAGAGGGTGGTGAAACACTGGAATGCGTTACCTAGGGAGGTGGTAGAATCTCCTTCCTTAGAGGTTTTTAAGGTCAGGCTTGACAAAGCCCTGGCTAGGATGATTTAACTGGGACTTGGTCCTGCTTTGAGCAGGGGGTTGGACTAGATGACCTTCTGGGGTCCCTTCCAACCCTGATATTCTATGATTCTATGATTCTATGACTGCTGAATTGGAATTAATTTGCAAACTGGATACAATTAACTTAGGCTTGAATAGAGACTGGAAGTGGATGTGTCATTACACAAAGTAAAACTATTTCCCCTTGTTTATTTCCCCTCCTACTGTTCTTGTAAAGTGCTGGAAATGGCCCACCTTGATTATCACTACAAAAGGTTCCCACTCTCCTGCTGGTAATAGCTCACCTTTCCTGGTCACTCTTGTTATAGTCTGTATGGTAACACCCATTGTTTCATGTTCTCTGTGTATATAAAATCTCCCCACTATATTTTCCACTGTATGCATCCGATGAAGTGCGCTGTAGCTCACGAAAGCTTATGCTCTAATAAATTTGTTAGTCTCTAAGGTGCCACAAGTACTCCTTTTCTTTTTACGGATACAGACTAACATGGCTGCTACTCTGAAACCCATCATGATAAACAGTGGAAGTTTTGCCATTGACTGCAGTGGGCCCAAAGACCGTGTCCAGACTTAGACATGAAAATAACAGTGGCTTGATTTGTATAGGTGCAGGGCACCCACAGATCCTTCACAGGCCAGTGGCACCTGTGAGTGCTTAATAGCTCTGAAAATCAGATAATTTTATTTAGGTCCTTAAATATGTATTGAGGCCTAACTTTAGGTTCTCAGCTCTGAAAAGTTAGACTACAATATACAGTAGAGGGGAAACATAATTCATACACAGAATTTTGTGCAGCATCTTAATTGTAACCATTTTATATACTCCAAGGCAAGATCCATAACGTTATAAGGATGTTTCTCTTTATGCATCACTTTTCTTTATAATGACCCATGCACTTTGAAGATTAAAGTGGTAGATCCACCTGCCTATAAGGAGTCTGTACACAGTTTGTAAGACTGTTGAAACTGACCAAGCAAGTTAATGAATGAAGAAACTCAGTAAGCATATATTGTATAAATACCTCTATCATCTTAAAAAAAAAAAAGTAAAATAACTTCTTAGTAGGATAACACACATCCAGATTTTCTGTATATTTTAGATGTTCTAGATGCTAAAAGAGGATGAGTTCTGATTCTAAATATCATGATTAATTAACATTAATTAAAACAGATACTGTTTTTAAAACTGTGTCCTTGTATCCAGACTCTGATAGATAGTACACTGTCCTATTCTATTTCCCTCATGCTATCTCTCTAGGTTACACTGGTCAGAGATTCAGAAATTCAGAATTGTTTGTAAATTACCTGGAATTGCAATGTGGGCTTCAAAATCTTAACAAACAGGATTGCACGGAGTCTTATCATCTAGTAGGTTATGTATTTCTTGATTAGAGTGACCAGACAGCAAGTGTGAAAAATCGGGACGGGGGTGGGGGGTAATGGGAACCTATATAAGAAAAAGACCCAAAAATCGGGACTGTCCCTATAAAATTGGAACATCTGGTCACCCTATTTGTGATATCCCTGAGTACTGCACTAAAAATCTTAGGGGGATCCCTACCCCACCTCCTACAGGAAAAATCACTCACTGGGAAACTGAAAATCTTATAGGTGGTGGACGCGTGTGAAAGAGTTCCAAATCTGTCAGGTTAAAGAGCTTTGGTAAGCAAGAAAGGAGAAGAGAACCGAGTAGGTAAAATGTTCTTAAGTGGCACAGTTTCAGTGAGGTAATCGAAACTGTCCAGATTCTGTGTTAATTGACCTCTACAAATTACTCCCCACAAAAGCCAGAATTAGCAAACTTGAAGCTTTGAATATACAGAAATTGATTGTATGTTTCTGTCATAAATATAAAGGGAAGGGTAAACACCTTTAAAATCCCTCCTGGCCAGAGGAAAAACCCTTTCACCTGTAAAGGGTTAAGAAGCTAGGATAACCTCGCTGGCACCTGACCACAATGACCAATGAGGAGACAAGATACTTTCAAAACTGGAGGGGGGGGAAAACAAAGAGTCTGGGTCTGTCTGGGTGTTGCTTTTGCCGGGGACAGAACAGGAATGGAGTCTTAGAATTTAGTAAGTAATCTAGCTAGATATGCGTTAGATTATGATTTCTTTAAATGGCTGAGAAAATAAGCAGTTCTGAATGGAATGGATATTCCTGTTTTTGTGTCTTTTTGTAACTTAAGGTTTTGCCTAGAGGGATTCTCTATGTTTTGAATCTAATTACCCTGTAAGGTATTTACCATCCTGATTTTACAGAGGTGATTCTTTTTACTTTTTCTTCTATTAAAATTCTTCTTTTAAGAAACTGAATGTTTTTTCATTGTTCTTAAGATCCAAGGGTTTGGGTCTGTGGTCACCTATGCAAATTGGTGAGGTTTTTTACCAAACCTTCCCCAGGAAGAGGGGTGCAAGGTTTTGGTGAGGATTTTTGGGGGAAAGACATTTCCAAACGGCTCTTTCCTAATAAAAAACCCGGTTAGACATTTAGTGGTGGCAGCGAAAGTCCAAGGGCAAAAGGTAAAATAGTTTGTACCTTGGGGAAGTTTTAACCTAAGCTTGTAAAAGTAAGTTTAGGAGGTTTTCATGCAGGTCCCCACATCTGTACCCTAGAGTTCAGAGTGGGGAAGGAACCTTGACGTTTCATCCAGATTATTTTGTTTTTTCCTGCAGCCTCTTGCTACACTTTCAGATTAATTTTGAACTGCAGTCATATTAACTTACACTAAACTTGTCTTTAATTAAATGAACTTTCCTTGTTTGTAGCTGGAAGGTACTTATGCATGATCAAAACTCCATTCTAATAATGTTCAGACTCACCACTATTAATTAACATCACCGTTCAAAATGAAGACTCAATGAGGCAAGTGCAAAGAAATTTAGAGGCGAAAGCTCCCCCTGGTGGCAGAACACCTGTGTGCCATAACGAGCCTTTGTTGTGTATATTATCGGCAATCAATTATATGTGTAGCCCTAACGACACATATAATTTATACCCTATGAGTTTTTACATGTTATATGAGATACACTCCGAACAGAAATATCAAGTATTTTGCACAATTTATGGCAAAAGCAATTATAATTAACATTATATTAAATATTAAGTGAAGATCATAAAATGTTGATTGGTACTGATTAGTTGTATTATCTGTAATTAGAAATCACTGCATCCTTCACCAGGTACTGCAGTGCTTTGCTTATGATTTCTGTACTAAATTAAATAAATGATTCAGGTTTTGCTTCTGCATTTAAGTTAGGCCACAACCAGATTCACAAAATCCAGGCACAAGTCCTACAGCTGCTGTAAATGTTTATAGGCCAACAATCCTTAGATAGCTTCTCCATGGCCTAAATTGTGACTTGGACTGTGCTCCCATGTGAGAGAAAAAGAGGGAGTAAGAACTCCTCTTATATAGCTACCCAAGCTACCAAAATCCTGGGTCTAGGACATGGGAATAAGTGGGGCTACTTGCCTATTTACTCTATCTCCAGAGCAAGTGGCTGGCAAGGAGTAAGGAGTGGGTGGAGCCTTGGCTACAGCTCTCCCGATGGTCACAGTAACTGAGCCAGTGTGTGGCGGGTATTGAGTACTAATATACTGTTGGTATAAACTCAAAATAAATGCTTACCCACTTGGGCTGTCGATTAATTGCAGTTAACTCACGCGATTAACTCAAAACAATGAATCACACCTTTAAACAATAATAAAACACCATTTATTTAAATATTTTGGATGTTTTTTACATTGTCATATATACTGATTTCAATTACAACACAGAATATAAAGTATATATTATTTTTATGACAAATATTTGGCCTGTAAAAATGATAAACAGAAGAAATAGTAGGTTTCAATTCACCTTATACAAGTACTGTAGTGTAATCTCTTTGTCATGAAAGTGCAACTTACAAATATAGTTTTTTTGGTGACATAACTGCACACAAAAACAAAACAATGTAAAACTTTAGAGCCTACAAGTCCACTCAGTCCTATTTCTTGTTCAGCCAATCACTAAGACAAATAAGTTTGTTTAATTTACAGAAGATAATGCTGCCCTCTTCTTATTTACAATGTCACCAGAAAATGAGAACAAGCATTTGCATGGCATTTTTCTAGCCAGCATTGCAAGGTATTTATGTCCCAGATATGCTAAACATTCCTATACCCATTCACGCTTCAGCCACCATTCCAGAGGACATTCTTCCATGTTGATGATGCTCGTTAAAAAAATAATGCATTAATTAAATTTGTGACTGAACTCCTTGGGGGAGAATTGTATGTCCCCTGCTCTGTTTTACCCACATTCTGTGATATTTATCATATTATAGCAGTCTTGGATGATGACCCAGCATATATTCATTTTAAGAACTCTTTCACTGCAGATTTGACAAAATGCAAAGAAGGTACCAATGTGAGATTTCTAAAGATAGCTACCGCACTCAACCCAGGGTTTAAGAATCTGAAGTGCCTTCCAAGCTCTGCGAGGCACAAGGTGTGGAGAGCATGCTTTCAGAAGTCTTTAAAGTGCAACACTACAATGTAAGAAACTACAGAACTCAAACCACCAAAAAAGAAAATCAACCTTCTGCTGGTGGCATCTGACTCAGATGATGAAAATGAACATGCTTTCGTCTTCACTGCTTTGGATTGTTATCGAGCAGAACCCATCATCAGCATGGACACAGATCCTCTGGAATAGTGGTTGAAGCATAAAGGGACATATCAATCTTTAGTGCATCTGGCACATAAATATCTTGCGATGCCGATTACAACAGTGCCATGAGAACACCTGTTCTCGCTTTCAGCTGGCACTGTAAACAAGAAGCTGGCAGCGTTATCTCCTCTAAGTGTAAACAAACCTGTTTATCTCAGTGATTGGCTGACCAAGAAGTAGGACTGAGTGGACTTGCAAGCTCTAAAATGTTACATTGTTTTATTTTTGAATGCAGGTTTTTTTGTACATAGTTCTACATTTGTAAGTTCAACTTTCATGATAAAGGGATTGCTTTACAGTACTTGTATTTGGTGAATTGAAAAATACTATTTTTTTACAGTGCAAATACTTATAATCAAAAATAAATATAAGCACTGTACACGTTGTATTCTGTGTTGTAATTGAAATAAATATATTTGAAAATGTAGGAAACATCCAAAATATTTAAATAAATGGTGTTCTATTATTGTTTAACAGTGTGATTAATCGCGATTAATTTTTTTAATCATCCCACTGCTTATTCCAACTGCGTCCCACTGCTTATCTTGGGGTGGCGCAGTTTATGCACCACACTTTGCTCAGGGCTGTCTCTAAAGTCAAAATCTAAACCCATAATGATAATTTGCTAATTATCAGATAACTGGCCCTGATATTTAATGATGTCCTTTGCAGCAATAACTCTTCCTTAAGCAGGTATTTGACTTCCAATAGGATGGAATGTAGAAAACCTGACAGGAATGTTATATTTAAAATAGTGTAGATAATGTTTTATATTCAAAAAGTCACTAATGTGCAGTTTGTGCCTCTACTGTTTTTCAGTGAATGTCCCTGGATGTGGTCCTTGTGATTTGCATGGGATGTAGACCCTAGATTTTTCATAATACACAGACTCCTGAGCTCTGTGTTAGGCAGTTGAGAGTTTGCACTGTGTTCTAACTGACAAGCCCATGAGAGGAGATTGTGGGGAGCCAGGAAAGGTTAAGGGATATGTCTAAGTGGAAGCTAAAGATCAAATGGCACTGTTTGAAAACTGCAGGGATAACCCCAGAGTCCTGGCCAACATTTCCCCTGGTAATGAAAAAGTTTCTAATATCCACGTCTGTGTGTAAGCTATTGTTCATCATATAATGGCTACACCATTTGCTTCCACAGTCACTGAACTACCAGTATTTTGCTCTTTTCTTTGTACAGTACTTTGAGATACCTGGAAAATGAAAGTTGCTATATAAAACCCAAATCTATTCAGTTCTGACAATCAAGAGCAAGCCAGCTGTGCCCAGCTGAACTCTGCCACTTTCACTGATAGTTCTCTAAGCTCAGGAATCCCAGAGGGAACTTTGCAAAATCTGTTTAGAGCCTGCTGGCAAACAGTCATAGAAAGGAAAAATACACCGTAGCAATTTTTCTTTTCTGAGGGCAGGCTTAGGAGTTGTCCTATAGAAGAAAGTCCTGTCAATCTTTCTGCAATTAGAATGCACTGTTGTCTTTTGTACCTATTAGTAGTATCTAAGAGCTCAGAAGAGTTGTTGTTGCAGGTGCTAGGCCAGACACTTAGTTGGTATTAATCAGTGTAAGCATAGAAATCTGCTGGTTTATATCAGCTGAGGATCTGGCCTCAAATGCACAGTATGCAGTGTTACATATAACCCTGGAAGGTAATATGTCTAGTGGTCAAACTGGGGAAAAGTACTAATGGTATGCTCCAGTTTTAACTTCCCCGGGCAGTTGGCAGAGTCAGACAGAACCAGATTGCTAGTAATAACCCATCAGCTCTCTTTCTCTCTCTCTCTCTTTCTTACAGTTTGTACATTTTTGTATTAAAGTGAGCTCATCTTGATGTCTACATTTAAGGCAAGGTTGTGGCTTTCAGGGCCTGCAGACAGTGTACAATCTTTTTGGGGGCTGCTTATTGACCAGATTGCTCTCCTCCCCCATCCCCAGTGCACGGTCTATGCAGGATTGCAAGAGGGGTCTAGTTTATGGTTTCTGTCCTCTCCTTAGCCCTCCCACTCCCACTTTATGTGGCTTATACCATGGGTGGATAGCAGAGGCAAGTGGTATCTGTTCTCCCCAGCACAGAAACTGCCATCAATGAGGTCCTTGTGCAGTCAGGCAAAGTGGTGAGCTTTATGATTTCGTTCTGAAGTAACACGCAGTTCCAGTGGCTGTCCCACAGACTGAAATGAGAGACAGAGCTCAAATACATGCATTTACCTCATTGAAATGTTTAAGCAATTATTCCATTATAAGCACAGGAAATAGCACAAATACTGCAAATACTTCCAATAATGTTAAAAACACACCCAGACAGATTTTTAAAGACATACACACACTGTAAATATTGAGGAAAGGCTGTCATTAAAAGCAAGGCATTCTGAGCATCACCCTTGTTTATCATTTCCAGCTCCAATGCTTCCATAGGAAATCAGGTTGCCTGAATATGGGCTGCCTATCTAGAAAACTAAAGTACATCCCCGTTAGGAGTGCAGGCCTTAGGCAGCCAACACTCCCAGTGCGTGACTACAGGATTGCATTGTGAGGGGCATTGTGACTCAGATACAACTGGCTACCCTCAGTCAATCCAGTCCTGCCACATCCGGAGGAAGGAACAGAGTACCAGTTAGAGAACTGCTCACAAAGAAACAGAGCAAGGAATACTCTACTGTCAGCAAGCAGCACTTGTCAGCCCACTCTAGCTCTGAACTGGAAGCCAGGAAGAAGAGAAACACATTGGCAGATTTCAGAGTAGCAGCCGTTTTAGTCTGTATTCGCAAAAAGAAAAGGAGTACTTGTGGCACCTTAGAGACTAACAAATTTATTAGAGCATAAGCTTTGGCATTGACATTGGCAGAGAGGCTCCAAATGGAGTGGCAGGGTGAGAGAAAGGCAAGAAAGCAATCCCATTATTCCACAAGGATGGGCTGTTAAGCATGTACTTAACTTTAATCACATGCTTAAGTCCTACTGAGACTTAATTTGTAACATTTACACCCACTTTATGTTCCCTTTCCATTGCCAGAGCAGTGTGAAGGGTCTTAGTGTAAAGAATCAAGCCCTCTGGCTTTATGCAATCCAAGAACATTTCTTTATTTGCCTGCCGAATACATTATACTGTCAAACTCAGAGGACTGGAGCCACAGTTAGAACCTGATAGAAGTGGCTACAACTCCATTCAGTGGCACACATTAAAGTTGTCAAATGAGGATAGTCCATCATCTGCTGTGAAACCGGAGAACATGCTGGTAATCATGTTATTGTTGTCAAAGAGAGAGGAGCATCCACATTCCAAAATGGCTACTGAATGGGTTTCTGCAGCCACTTTTAAACACTGAATATTTATAAATAGCCTATTTAAAGGGTCGTTTAATCTTAAATTGGCACTTTTAAGTAAAAGAGACTTTCAGAAAATGAATCTTAAGTTATTTCTCTATTTATCTTTTCCATTTTAAGTCACTAAAAGGGAATGAAAAGTGTTTCATGCCCTAAGATCCTGAAACCTAGCGTCAACTTTCAGAGTAGCAGCCGTGTTAGTCTGAATTCGCAAAAAGAAAAGGAGTACTTGTGGCACCTTAGAGACTAACAAATTTATTAGAGCATAAGCTTTTGTGAGCTACAGCTCACTTCATCGGATGCATTCAGTGAAGAATACAGTGGGAGATTTTATGTACGCAGAGAACATGAAACAACGGGTGTTACCATACACACTGTCACAAGAGTGATCAGGTAAGGTGAGCTATTACCAGCAGGAGAGCGGGGGGGTGGGGAGAAGGGTAGTACTTTTGTAGTGATAATCAAAGTGGGCCATTTCCAGCAGTTGACAAGAACAATGGGGGGGGGGGGAAATAAACAAGGGGAAATAGTTTTACTTTGTGTAATGACACTTCCACTCTCAGTCTTTATTGAAGCCTAAGTTAATTGTATCCAGTCTGCAAATTAATTCCAATTCAGCAGTCTCTCATTGGAGTCTGTTTTTGAAGTTTTTTTGTTGAAGAATTGCCACTTTTAGGTCTGTAATCGAGTGACCAAAGAGATTGAAGAGTTCTCTGACTGGTTTTTGAATGTTATAATTCTTGACGTCTGATTTGTGTCCATTTATTCTTTTACGTAGAGACTGAACTGAAGCCAGCACTTCTAGTCTCATCTTCAACCCTAGCTGTGAGCATCTCCTGCCTTTGAAGTGTTTGTGGCATGGGCTGAGGGCACCTACAGAGCAAAACCAGTGGCTTTAAGTATACTTGTGTTCTTGAATCTTACTTACAAAAAAAGCCACTGGCTTCCGTGCTCTGAGAATGGCTACAGCCTGAGTCACAGATACTTCACAAGCGGGGGACCAGAGACTTAGACTGAATCTGAAATTGAAAATGTCCATTGGCTGTGTGCCTTGTGCAGCACCAGTGATGGATTGGGGTGAGCTGAGGTAAGGCCTATAGACTGGGAAAACTGCTTTAATGGAGAAAGAATTAAATCCCCACACTGTAACTCTGAGGAGAGGGCGAGAATTTTGCTCCTCTGTTGCCACGTATTTCACCAGCATAATGTCTGGTAACTTTGGCTTTGGGCTGGTGAAGGGAATTGCACCCTGACAAACTACTGGACAGTGGCGGACATGGACAATATCTGCATTCTTCTTAGCCTTTCTGAGATAGCTATTCCATATATCTTCTTTGACACAGACAGAGCTAGGCTTCCTGTCCATTTATTTATCTCATCAGACTACCCACTGCCAAATGATCCTGCTGAGAAACTAGTAGGAAAAGAAAAAAGAATGGAAATAGTTATATAATGCCTCCCTGGGAAAAGGAAGTTCCCATCACATGAAGTATTAAGAGGTAGCTGCAATCTACATATTACATAACTGCTCTAGGATCTGTGCTTCAAAATTCTATAATCCCACTGCACCTAAAAGTACCAAAAGCTAATGAATGGATTTTTGTTACAGGGATTTTTAAACTCCACTGGCCTGTGGCGTTTCCTCTCTATTTTTTCATGCTTTCTTCTCTCTCAAACCCAGGTATTTTTTGATCTCAGAATCATCTGAACTAAGGCTTTCCCCTCTCATTCAAATTAAACCTCTGAAAAAGCTTCTTACAAATTCTTAATATGTCACTTATTGACCGTAAAACCCAGGCTCTGGTTTTCACATAAAAGAGTTAGGCAACAATATTTTAAGACCATTATCTACATGAGTGACCGATAGAGGTGGTGGTGATCCTAATTTCCAACAGGACAGGATATTCAAATATGTTATTTGAGCTCTCCAATGTGTTTGTCCACCCAGATCACTTGTACTGCGGATGATACTGTATTGAATACTGTGAAGATCATGGCTAGGTTGCCAGAATATGTGGTGTGACTATTAGAAATGCAGGGGAAGTTAAGTTACTGGAGCTTGCAGTACTCTTCCAATATAAAATAGTGAGATGGTTTGAGGAAGGTGGTCAGTATCTTACATCACAATGCGGAGGGTGAGATGAATGCTGGCTGGCTCAAATCACCTTCACAAGTAAAGGGCAATGCTGCTTGCCCTTCCTTCCCCGGGGAGGCCCAAAAGGCATTCAGTAGGGAGAGCAATGTTAATCTGTTTAGGGTCTGTAAGATTCCCAAGAGTGAAGTGTTCAGCCTGGATGCACTGAATCACTGCTGCTCCTTAGTGTCCTGGCCATGTCCCATCCCAATCAGCATTGGAACAGTAGCCACTGGAGTTAGTAGATAGTGACCCACAACAAGTGACAGGGTTATTTGTAACCCTGGCCAATGCCAGGTGACTTCGACCAGCAAAAAGCCAATGAAGTCTCTTTCTAGTAAACCTGTTACACAGGTACTATATTGTGTCCTTGTTACAAGCACTGCCTATTTTTTAAGCACTCTGAGTACCTACAGCCTATATAGACCCCAAGAGAGGGGACAATGGGAAGTTATGGCTGATTTGTGCCACCTCAAAATCCCCCCAGTATA
Source organism: Dermochelys coriacea (assembly GCF_009764565.3). Classification (NCBI taxonomy): domain Eukaryota; kingdom Metazoa; phylum Chordata; order Testudines; family Dermochelyidae; genus Dermochelys; species Dermochelys coriacea. The sequence continues at coordinate 76,652,215 of NC_050076.1, forward strand.
TTTTCCACCACTGGGGACCCTACCATAAGATGGGATAAACCAGTGAAGTTGGGGGGAGGGATAGCTCAGTGGTTTGAGCATTAGCCTGCTAAACCCAGGATTGTGAGTTCAATCCTTGAGGGGGCCATTTAGAGATCTGGGGTAAAAATTAGGGATTGGTCCTGCTTTGAGCAGGGGATTGGACTAGATGACCTCCTGGGTCCGTTCCAACCCTGATATTCTATAAAAAAAAAAAATCAAGCCCAATGACTGCCTCAGGCAAGAAGTAGCTTTTAAACTGAGAGAGGACAGCATGAAGACTGCAGGATTGAGTCTCCTGGTATTAATTTTATAGATTAATTTATTGCTTATAGAAGTGAGAGATTAGAATTGTTCATTTACTTTTGTCTCTAGTTTCAGAGTAGCAGCCGTGTTAGTCTGTATTCGCAAAAAGAAAAGGAGTACTTGTGGCACCTTAGAGACTAACAAATTTATTAGAGCATAAGCTTTCGTGAGCTACAGCATGCATCCGATGAAGTGAGCTGTAGCTCACGAAAGCTTATGCTCTAATAAATTTGTTAGTCTCTAAGGTGCCACAAGTACTCCTTTTCTTTTTGTCTCTAGGTTTCCTTAACACTTTCTTTTGTCATCATCATTTTTTTCTGTAAAAGCGTTCAGCAAATCATGTTAGTGTGAAAGCAAGAGAGCCACATTTGGGAAATTGCTACAAATCTAAAGCATTTACATCAATGCTCTTCAGAAGGTATCTTCTGTCAGGTCAAATGACAAGAAAAAAGCTCTGAAGCTGAACAAGACTTAAGCCTCCTCCTAGAGAAAACTTTTAAAAAGCAAACAAAGTCTACTGTGAGCTGTATCAGTTTTAATAGCTAATATATTTATACTTATGTATTTATTTCAGGACATGCTGCAAGAATTGTGCAATATATTTGATTCATTATTGATAGGATTTTAGAAATAATTATTTGATTCACTAGGCATTAACCTTGATTCTGAAAATGATGTATTTGATTTGATAGCTTGTCTAAATCAATAAGAAATTATCTGATATATTTTAGTCAGTGCATTTATCCACCTTTATAAGTAATGGGTCTAATTCAATGGTTGATTTGTCTGATTTGTTAAGTTTTCCTACCTTTTTTTGGTGAGAATAAATTCAATTGATGTCTTTATTTCAGTATGAACTGAATCTTATTCACTGTGCATTGAAGTCATTTTAGTGTGTAACAGATGAGATTTCACCAGTAATAAATGTTTCAGAACTTAGAGCAGTCATTTCATTGTGTAACATTTCTACAGCATTTCTGATCAGTTCGATGAATGGCTTCTCACACAGAATAATTTTTACATAGAAGAAATTGTATCGAAGATTTTTTTAAAAAAAAAATCAGAAGTGGAAAAAACAATTGCACTCTGTGCCTTTAAAACAAATATTTCTGAGGACAGGTAATACATTTTTTCTGGGGAATATCCCCATCCTATGGAAGGTTCATTCTGTCAACGTTTGTTGTAATTTTAATTAAAGCCATGCAGAGAAATATTGGAAGATGAAAAGAGAAAATGTCATTAACCCTCTGTTTCTCACACAATTGGCTTTTATTTTACTTTGCTTTCATGGTTCCCCTTTCCCTCCCCCCCCATCTTTTATGCAGCCATCATTAATCTAATCAAGGTCAGATAAAATTTTTTTTTTCTTCTTGCCAGTCCCTAAAGCTCAGAGAGCTTCAATCTACTTTCCCATCATCAAATGTTTAGTGCCTACCATTTGGGTTCATTAGGATGCATTCTTTACTGCTCTGATAATAATTGCTACTATGTCACCAGTGCATCGGTGGTAAAAGAATTTTTTCATATTGTTTTTCCTTTAAAACAACAAACGTATGTATTCACATAATTCAAACCACTGTTTTCTTTTGGTTTCAATCTATTGTTCATGTTACAATAATGTCAATAATTCAAGTCCCATAAAATAAGAGCATTGTGTATATTCATTACAACTCCCAAACTAAACACTTTGCAGTATCTTGAATATATCTCAAAGGGAAGTAATTCTTTGGACAGGAGCAGAGAATATTTTTGGGGAAAGAGATGGGGAGAAGAAGAGAAGATCCACAGATCATCAACGACTGATTTAAGAATGTGCATAGACAGGTAGTGAGAATTCAGGAATGAACTCCATACTATTGATAGAAGGGCTACGTGGCTCAGGAGAAAAAGTGAGGAATGAAGTATGGAACAAATAATTTCCCTAAACAGTATTTTTCATCAATTCAGATTTTTTTTAATAGAAGGAAAAAATCTGCTTCTCAAATGTCAAGCACTTGAAAGACTAAAAATAGATCACTGGAATAAATAAATTAACCCAGAAGACAGTATTGATGCTCCGCAGGTATGAGAGATTAAATACATTCACTAAATTAAAAGTAGTACTCTAGATAAGAGTTCTTTGTGCCGCAGCATGTACTGTTATTGATTATGGGATCGAGGTGCTGTGCACTCTTGTAAAATGTACTCTAGACAATGTGTCTTAATCCAGGAATAATATATTACCTGGTGCGGGATGCATGATGCTAGTTTATATTTACTTTTTTATTTTAATTTTGTTTGTGCCTTAATTTTCTGAACTGTGTCTGTCCCCTTGTCCACCTACTACATGGCTGCTTCCCATTGCCTCATCAGCACTTCATGAGGCAGCGTTTCCTCTCTGTGACTGACAAGATGTACTTCAAAAGATGTTGATTCAGCAGGGCAAGGGGCAGGCTGCCAAATGGGAACAAGTGGGATGCAAGCTATGTAAATCTTAGCTAGTTGTCTTAGCCTCAATAGACAGATAATGCCTGACAGATAATACATCTATTTTCCTTTGAGTTTGATAATAGGAGGGAGGAAGAATTGGCATCTTTCTATCAAAACCGTGCAGATGCATTCCTGCTGATGTAATAACTAAAGAGATACTGGTTTCTTACTAAATTCTATTCTGTGTGGGTTCTTATATTGCCCTTATCACTGTAGTGTCTGAACACCAGCCTATTAAGCCCCATGACTACACCTCTGTCACATGTGGTTTGTTTTTTCTCCAATTCTGTCCCCAGGGGTACAATTGTGTCAGAGTGCTTACAGCCAAAAGGGACCACTAGATCAGTATGTTTGACCTCCTTTATATCATAGGCCACTGATGCCACCCAGCACCCGCACATTAACCCAACAACCAAAAGGAGACAGAAGTATTCCAGCCCACAGGAGATCAGACTATGCCATGCCACAAGCAGAGATTAGAAGGGACTGAGGTGCACCTGTGTCCTAGGCCCCTGCCATGGCAGGAAAATGATTGAATGAGGCTCACCCAGATAATCCTGGCAACTGATCTGCACCCACATGCTGCAGAGGAAGGGGGAAAATCCCCAAGGGGTGCACAGAGTAGGGCTGTATTTTGGTAGGAGTTCTCTCTTTTTAAACGTGAATGCAGCTCTGTGCTTGTATTAGAGAAGGCTACAATGAAGAAGTGTGCCTTGCATGTGGAGCAGAAGGTGGTCAGGTTTGTGATGGCTTTTCGTTCCTGTGGGAGTTGGCTCCACAGTTTTGGGCTGGCCCTCGGGTCAGACAAGCTTTGCCCTTGTGGTAAGAAGTTCAACATGCCTGGTGTAGAGTTGTTGATTATGGACCTCATTCCACAGCTTTGAGTGATCTTTTAGATACCGTGGTCCCAGGCTTTGGAGTGTCATGAAGAGAAGAAGATCTTGCATTTGATTCAGCGTTCTATGGGAAACCAGTGGTGAACAGGTCTGATGCACTTGTGGTAGCCTGTGTTGCTGAGAAAATGCACTGCAGTGTTCTGTGTTAGTTGGAGTTTCCTAAGGGTTGATGGCTTCATGCCCAGATGCATTGCATTGTGGTAGTCCATCGGAGAGGTGATGAAGGCATAAATACCAGGCCAAGTCATTGTCCTCCAGGCTGGGGTGAAGTCTCCTAGCCAACCAGATATGATCACAAGAATTACTTGCCCGTGTTGCTCTGTGAGATTTTAGCATCAATGAGGCAAGCCACTCCTAAATAGACTGGATCATGCTTCCTTAATTTCCATTATTATTAGAAGGCTAAGACAACTTCTGATATGTGATTACCAAGATGTGCAGTACCAACAAATATGCATCTACATCTTGAACATCTATCCACAACCTCTTGCTGTCACCTTTTAATTGCAAACTAGACACACAAGGCACACCTGATTTGGTGCTCATGCTCACTGCAAGGTCTGCTGTCACAAGTCACGACATCAGTTGCTGCAGCCTTCGTGTCCAGCAGTGCATAATTTGTACAAGTCTTGAAGCCTCCTAACTCCTCAGTTTATTGAACACCTTTCTTCCTTGCTTGGATAGATTTTATGCAGACTACAACAGGCAGCTACTGACAGAGCCACATTGCTGATGATACTGTCATGTATGGTCACAGTTATGGAGGTAGCGACACCTCTGTCACTTTTCTGGTCTCACGGAGTGCACATCCCCTCAGATTGTAAGCCTCTTGCGCTTATCTGTCTTGGGACAGAATCTCTCCAGTCTTCCAGCCTTAGGCCAGGACCTGAGCATGCTGCTTATTGCCCTGCAGGTCTGAGTGGGGTTTAGGCACCTGTGTTTCCTCCCTTCAGGAACTTGTGACCAGTGAGCTTGAGCAAGATCTTCTTTAAAACAAATGACTTTTATTTAACAGTTTTATTTAGCAGATTTTAAAACAGCAATCAGCCTGCCTGCATATTTAGTCTCATCTAATCCTATGTTTCACCAACAGCTAAGCGAGACAGGCTTTCCATATGAGTCACAGGAATAGACCTGAACCAACTCAAGTTGTCTTTAACAACAAAATCCTTCTATGTATCTTTGGGTCTCTCAGGCTGGTTTTCCCAATTTGAACTGCCTAGAAGAATGGGCTAAAGCTAGTAAGAAGCTGGCTCTGGGATTATCTCTCAGTGATTCTTAAGTGTCAGCTGTTATACAACTCTTAGAAAGGGCCTCCCCTTGATTTTGACCTTGGTCTGCTATCCAGGCAGACCCCATGACTAGAGGGAAGTGCACCCCCCCATACATGGTACAGAAACAGTATTAGTAATTATTAAACAGAACCCCCACATTTGTCACATGTATCAATAGACATTTCCACTTCACTTTATGCCTGCTGAAAGCATGTTCAACACCAGCCTGCAACAGTGAAGCATGTAGCTAGATCGCTGTCTTGATTGGTTTCATGTAACTGAGATATGTCTCTATGTGCCAAGCAGCAACAAGTGTGGTGGATCACAGAAAATCATAATAGGGACGGAGACACCATTAATGTCAACGTTGTGGGATGGGAAAAATCCAGAGTTTTTAAAAAGTCTGGCATTGTGGATTTTACTTGCACATGCAGGGACTTGCCATGATGGCCACTGAGGCTTACATCATCTGGGGTGGGGGGGAGAAGGGATGAGGGTCTTTTCTGTTAATGTATTCCTGGGTTTGATTGGAGAGCCCAGAATGGGCACATGAGTTTCCTCTGTAGCCCCTGCACAGTTAGAGAAGCCCAGTTATTCAGCAATCTCTGGGACATTTGCTACCTACTTCATATGCCACTGTAACTTAGCAGATATGGCTATGCAAATGTAACCAACACACCTTTGGGATGTGGTGTTCTGTCCCATCTAGTGGCACTGAGGCCACTTAGAGAGAGAGAAAGAGATTAATGAATCTGCTCAACTGCCTTTGATACCAGCCAGCTGGCTTTTAGCTCATGTGTTAGAGGCTCATACACTAAGCTCCAGAAATCCCAGGTTCAATCCCGATGACCGGGGTCTGTCGGTGATACACAAACACTCACCACAGAAGTATGCATCATGGGCTTCCCAACCCAAACTAGTGACTCTCCAATGGGTAACTATCTAAAGTTAGTGCCAGTTTGCACAGGAGCCAATCACTCTCCCACATTCAACAGTATTTTCATCCTTTTGGTTTGGTGCTGCAATGTTGGGCTCAGCTCTCTAGAGAAGTCTCCTTTCTCATTCTGAACCTCTAGCCACTGCTGCTCACTCCAAGTCAGAACAACTTGGTCCCATTAGTCTGTAGTCCTCATTTAATGTGATGCTTTATTCTGTGAGCTTCATCCAGAAGCTATACACAGAGCCAGTTACTACAGAGGTTGTGAGGAGGGGGGTTGAGCCTTGCAACACATAATATATTAGCTGCTGGTCTCCTTATCTAGCTTCCTTCAGGCGCTGCTGGCACACACTCAATCAGCTCTCCTGGGCTACCTGAGGAAGTTGGAGACTACTTTTTAGAGACACCAACAGACATTTATTGGCACAATTTTATCATTCATCCATGCCTTCATTTTAAGAAACTGATATGGAGGAAATGGCTGAGATGAGCAGTTATGGGCCTTTGATTCCTGGCTGGCCTCCAAAATTTCCCACAAGCTAGTGATTCAAGAAATTGGGGCTATGAGATAGGTACCCAGAGCACAGTGCAAATGTAATGGTGCACTACAGTGTTGTACGTGAGCACTAGAGGGACCTGCACCTGAAACAGAATGGCTAGTGTAGATGCAATGCACTTTTGGCATTTGCAATGGGGCAATCCTGCCACTTCAGATATCAATGGTTCAGTTCTCTATTGTGGACACAGGCCAATGTAGGAAGGAGCTCTGTCTAGTGGTGTGCACGGCAATAACCCTGCCTTGGCTATCACAGAGCAGGGCCAGAAATATATTTGAAGTATATACACAGAATGCATGACAGATGCTACAGACTCAAGATAGAAGTCCAGTGGTGGCCTGTTCAGGAGTATTCTAGTGACTTTTGGGAACCTCACTGGCCGTTTCAGTACACTAATATTAGTCCTTTCCTTATATTGACTGACCTTTCATTTCACCCAAAACAAGCCTTTTATTCAGAACCTCTCAGATATAACCTTGCCTCCTGACTATGATCATAGGGCCTGTATTTAAACACCTAGGACTCATTAATATTTCCTGCAGACTGTTGAGTGACTAGCAAATAAAGCAGGAAGTGTCCCAGATGTTAGAAAGAAAAAATGGAATTATTCATTGCTTACTAATGGGAAAATACTAATGTGAGAAAAGCATCCTTGAAGAGAACCTTTACTAAAATTCATTAGAGTGATATGAAATCACCAGTTTAATTATGCATTTTTGAAAATGTATTTATTAGGCCTGATTCTGATCTATTTATACCAGTTTTATACAGTTGTGAGTCCATTGATTTAACTGGAATTGCACAGGTGCATGTCAGATCAGAATCAAACCCATAATCTTGTCACTATACCTCTTAAGCTTTTTGTCAACCACCTTCAAATCCAACAGATAAAAGAGATTGAGGCACCCATAATTTCCAAACTATGTCACTGAACCGAGGAGGTTATCTCTGAAAATTCATAGATACTAAGGTCAGAAGAAATGATTCCTCAGAAGGACAATTTTGTCCAGACAAGTTATCCTGAGCTTAGGCAACAGAAGAGCTGAGAAATAAACTAATCTTTTCTGTAGCTCAAAAGAATGACATGTTTGCTCAACATATAAGCTAGCCATAAATGATGCATTTTAACATAGGATTTAATACATCATTTTGTTGTGTTACTCTAGTGTATGTAGCTTCTATTGCCACGGCTTCATGATTCAGGATGCCTGGAATATAAAAAGTTTTAAAACCCAAGTTATTGTGACATGAGTTGAAATCATGTGTTTTCTAAAAGAATGATTGAGTTTTAAACTATTGCTTGTTCTAGACCTGATCCAGAACGAGTAGGTCTCCAAGGGACAGTTACTCCCCAAGGCATGAATCCGTGATTAAACTAAATGTATTCCATAAATGCCTTGATGACATTAAACTAAATTTTTTAAAGAACAGATGGAGAAAGTTAATAAATATTTCATTCTATATTATAAAATTCACTTCTCTATTCACAACTTCAGGGATCCTTCGTTTTGTAGCTATCAATAAGTCTGATGGATTTCTTGCTTCATTCTCATACTTCTGCCCTGGTGTCTCTTATGGGCTCATCATTTCTGCATGCTTGGATTATTTTATGGGATCAGTGAAAGGCAAGTGACTGTAAATCTTGACCTCTTCTGCTCCCAGATTACATACTTTTATTCTTTGTGGCCATAAGTGTTCAGCTTCACACTGAATAGATAATTAAATGACAAAAATTACCCAAAGAGAGAGAATTTATAGTGAGAAATTATCACCTGAAGAACCGATGGGGCACAAGCATAACTCTAACGGATATAATTAAAAAACCTTTTAAAATTGACAAATAAAACATTTAAATATCTGTGTATTTCTAAATGTCATGAAATATCTATTTGCTGGAGTACTATAAGAGATATTGTTTATATCCATCCTTATTCAAACAAAGCTCCCATTAATGGCGATCAATGAGAGTTTCACTTAAGTAAAACTACAGACCAAGTCTGTTATTCATATGAAAGAAGTATTCTTTACAGTGGAATTACAAATTATCATTCCATACATACCATGGATTCTGTAAATGAGTAATTAGAACTTCCTCCAGTGACTTTCATAATATTTTAGGAAGAGTAATAATAAATAATTTACACCTCCAACAATTTTCACTGCATTCTACAATAGATTTCCATCACATTATTAATTAACTACATATAGTCAATAGCATGGCATATAGCTTAAAGATATATGTTTGGAACAAATAATGGCATTCATGAATTCAGCACATAATTTTGTAAGTTTGATTCAAACATTATACAAATCATAAAAACAAGCAAGAGCCTAGCAAAAATTACTTCAAAGCACCGAGATCAAACCCAAAACACATAGTGACAGCACCAAATCTTGTCATTACTCCAATATTTTTACAAATCCTCATGTATAGTACAAATATAAACTAGTCTGCCTTTTGGATCTCAATTGTCTTGTATGCAGTGCATTCAAATTAGCATGTTTTACGGTAACTAACCTGCAAATCGTATGCACTTGAGTAATTCCAGATACTTAAATCTTTTATCTGCTTATTTGGGACTGTTTCTTATTCTGTGTTTGTACAGTGCCTAGCACAATGGGAGCCTGTGCTCAGTTGGCCTCAAGGCACTACTGAAACAAACACTAATAATAATATTGTTGTGCCCATTCCCATTTCTCTAAATTCTATCTACTTCTCTGTCCTTGGACTGTGAACTCTTCACAGCGACAATATTTCCTGAATGTTTAGAAAACACCTAGCACACAGTGGGTAACACCGTAAATAACTGATAAATGATACTAATCATATGTTTTATTATGCATGTAACAGATGTGGGGCTGGTCACATATTTAAACTTAGGGGTGTGCATTTGTATTTGCAGGTTTGGGACCTTAAAGGAGCCAAAAAATTCGTGTATCTCCTGACAAATCATTTTCCTGTTGCATTTAAAAGCCTTGTAATAGTTGTCCTTTAATGTCAATGAGAGCTTGCTCGCTCAAAAAATCATCCTAACTGGTTTTCACAAATAGACATTACAGAGTATATCATCACAGCCAGATTTGATTACATTTAACAAGAAATGAAAATGCTAGAAATTTCAACATAATATCCCTATCCCTCTGAATACATATAAATAGTGAAGCCCACAGCCTGGTTTTAGATATGCCCAGTCTATTACAAAATGAAGATTATTACACTGATTTTGAAGTGAGAATTGAACCAGAGCTGTAAAATTTGGGTCTGAATCTGAACATTGATGTTTTTACAAGTCTACATGTTTGTATCTGGACCTTTGGTCTTTCCCATGATAAGGATGGGAAAGCTATTTGGATATTTTGGCACTGGGGTTTTGGTTCAGAATCAGCTCTATTTGAAATGACTGGGTTTATATTTCCAGTGTTCTTTAGCATCATTTAACAATGACCCTTAAGCACCTAAGCTACAAAAATTGTCTAGTCCCCGAAACAGTTTTGTCCTTATTTTCAGGTGGTTTCAAAGATCTTCTCAGAGGGTTTTTCAGCCGCACAGCTTGTTTACTCCACTTCTGGCAGAATGCTTCGGCCAACAAGATAAAAGAGAAGTCCAGAAAGTAAAACCAAGGGAACCCCAGTTGCAGCAAACATAAATGACCATCCATAATACACATTTACAGGGACATCGTCCATGCATTTTTCACTTCTTTCCAGAAGTATGTATTTCTGGAGATCAGCTGCAAACTCCTTCCACATCACAAAGAGAAATATGAGCAGGAAAAATAAGCCTCCTGAAAAGAGACAAAGATTGATGATTTTCATCGGTGATCAGCATATGAAATCATTAATGAAATTAACAAAATACTGTCTATGAATCTGTACTGGCTATATGTCAGTTTTGTTTTTAAAACTGCTTGCCATTCACTAAACAGACTGAATATGAAAAACTGGCATTTGAGCTTTTCAAACTATGCAGCAAGCTTTGTAAAGAGATTCTTTTCTTTAAAACAGTGCAAAATTTTATGTAAGATTATTTATATTTATAACATCTGATTATATTTTATAATAAATATAAATTCCCAAAAATGTTTTTACACTGAATCAGCAGAATATTTACATAAAACCCACACTCAACATTAAGTTTTGGTCATTCAGGCCACACCTTTTGGCTCCCTTATATTAGAGTCTAGTGCTGGATATTATTTAGAAAATTGCCACTAGGATAACATAGTATGGGGTCAGAGCCTACTCTCACTGAGTGAAATTCACCTCTGTGCAGTGTGTCTTTACAAGTGATTCTTAATATGGTCTTCCCATTTTGGCTCACTCATTGACATTGCAAGGCTCCCACTGATTTCAGTGGGAACAGGATCTACAGCCATGTTCATTTTGAAAAATGGATAAATTTTGCCATATTTGATCCAAATTTGGAAAAATGTGTATCATTTCCATTTTCATCAGAGGCTTTTTTGCCTGGCAAGAGTGGAATGAAACATGGGCCAAGATTAAAACAAAAATCTTATTTTTAACTTCTCGAAAAAAACAAATCAGACATTCCAGCTAGAACCAGCTTTGCTTTCCACAAGAAATGCAAAAATGTGGGGATGTGGATTTGCTGATGGTGAGAATCATTTTGCATAACATTGCTCTGTAGTTACTTCCATGGCTGGAAAGAGACAGCAAAATCCATGATGGATAGACTAAGTGCAGTGGCTGCTACAGCTCTGGTGAACTGCCTTTTTTCATCTTGTATGATGTTTTCTTAAGCATTGGAACAAAGTAGCAAAAAAACACACGACACTGGGCCTAGAAGATAGTATTTCACTAGGAAATACAACATAAGAACATAGAAAAGTCAAGGAAAGCCACTCTACATAATCTCAGATAGATTGTTTAATAATAATAATAAATAAATAATTTACACCACAGCTAGAAATGTCTATGAAGTTAGGAATTCTTGGGGGATGGTACAGTTTTGGGGGAGTATTACCCATATTCTCAAGCAATACCTTGATAATCCTCCTCTACAGCCGTGTGCCAGAAATGGACTGAGATCACAGTCAGATCTGGATATTGGGTTAAGGTAGTGTTCAGCTTCAGTGTCACATCAGGAGAAGGTTTTAAAATTGTGCTCCTATTTGTTGCCACAAAAATCTTGCAAGGTGTTTTTGAAGGACATAAATCCACACCATGTAGAGGTCAAGCACAGGAGTTTATTACATACAGCGCTGACGGAGTGTCACCTTGCTTATTAGGCTTAGAGATACTGTCAATTAATTGATTACAATGGAATATATGGATTTTTCGTGGGCAGGGGAAAGTGACTGAGTAGGCAGTCCCACACCCCTGGATAGGTCTAGCAGCAAGACATGATAGCACAGTAGCCAATGGTCAAAGCTTACATAATGCCTCCACCCATGGTCTTAAATTGATAAATTAACATTTAACATTTAATTAGTACTTTAATAAATGTATGAGTATAAAATATATATGTTGAATTTTGATTTGGGGTCCATCGGAATGAAGTAGCTCCTTTGATTGTTTAACAGATACATATCTAGGGGTAAAAGCAAAGAAACAAAAGTATATGGCAATAAAGATTGTCTTTTAAGTTGTTCATCTGTGTTTTAAGGCAGGCATTGGTCCCTGGGAAAAGGAAGTGGGAGGAGGCCATATCTTATAATGACATGCTTGAACATTTCATAAACTCAAGGTTGGATGTGTGGGAAGAACATTTCCCTACAGAAAAAACTAACACAACAAAACCAGGGCTTCTTTGTTCTATTTGCAACTTTGCATAAGACACAATTATTGCCCCCAACATCTGGCATTTTGCTGACCAGGCATATCTTAGCAAAAGCAAGGTTATCTTTCGGTTATTCTGCTTTCTTTTAGCTATTGCTTGGCCTCTGACCTCTTGACCAAACTCTGGACTTTGGGCCTGTACACAATCCATATACCAGGTGATTACATGAGCAATGGATTTTTACCCTTCAGTTTTTAAAATACATTGGCTCAAAATGTCAGATGAGACCTAGTGGTCTCAATAGATTTCCACATTCATAAATGGAGAAAACATCACGAGGTCAGCTTTTTTTGTGAGATTCCAGCTGCATCTGAAACAGAACTGGAAAATAGTTGCCTACCAGATCTGGATCCAACCCAGAACGGGTTCACATCCAGGTATCCTAATCAGAAACTTTCCTCCCCTACAATTCGAAAGATGGAGACTTAAGATTCCAAAGTATGGCCCATCTTTATCATGAGGGTGGATTCTTTGAAAAAGAGGAGCCCCCTTCCCCTGTCACAAAACTCTAGTTTAGCCCACAGCCATGTCATGCTCCAAAATATCATAGAAACATATCATTTATTATGTTACAGTTAGTGCAGTGGTCCCCATTAGACAGTCAACATTATCACACCGAGTTTTGTAAAATACTACAGATTTGAATAACCTACATCACCTCAAATACTGCTGTATGTTAACTGTAGGGAAGTGGTGCCTTTTCAATGGTAAAGCCAATGCTGGTTAGCATTAAATAAAGAAAAGTAATGAGTCAGATTATGCTTCAGTGCTTTCCTGCATCAGAGCCTAACAGAAGGTCTATATGAAGATATATAGGATCCAAAATAATCTTCCGCTAAGTCATGCTGTGTTATATACAAAGTGTGTGTGTGTGTGTGTGTGTGTGTGTGTGTGTGTGTGTGTGTGTGTGTGTGTGTGTGTGTGTGTGTGTGTGAATGAAAGCTAAGTCACTAGATTTGTCTTACTTTTATTAAAATTGCAGACCGGCTCTCCAGGACCTATGAACATACTAGGGGAGCTCTATTTTTTTCTAATGTTTTAGACTTATAAGGAAACGGCCCTATGTCTACTGGGACGGGATGTCAAGGATTTAAATGCTATGTGTTCTAATACCCAGATGTTCATTATAATTTGTGGTAGCACTTTAAATTAAGCATCACAAGTAATTTACATGGAATATGACAGTTGTATGCTTAAAATACCAATTATCTTGCTATAAGGAAATTGCTGTATGTATAAATTAATAGTCACACATTCTTCACAAAATACAATATATTGATAAAAATGTAATTAAGTCTTTATTGTTAATATAATTGAAAATTAAACTAATTGGATACCAACTGAACCTCAGTAAGCATCCTTCTTAAGATCAATTCATATCTTATTAACATACGATATCTACCTTAATAGACCTAAATAAAAAAAATATATTCTTGAGGGGCATGGGACAGTGATATGCTAAGATACATATTTAGATCTAGCTTGTATCTACTCTCTTTTAAAATATATATATGAAATTTTCTTCTGAAAATGGGATATACATATATATATTTTCAGAAGAAAATTTCATACCTTCACTATAAAGATGGAAGAAAATAACTATCATTAGATGATGACTGGATAAACAACATAGGAAAGCATGAGAGGCCAATGAAGAGGAATGATAACCAATATTCAGGTTCCCATAGTGCTGAATAGGAAAATGCCTCCTTAGTCCTCACTAGAAAAATCACCAGCTCTTCACACTTCAGGATTTGTTATTAAACAAAGTATTGGAGATGATGGCACCAGAGTAACAATGGAATCTAAATTAAGAACAATTTCATACTCTTTGCACATGACCAAAAAAGAGAGTAAAATAAGCAATTTCTCCCTCAGAATAATTACAAATAAGGTGGAGAAGAGCCCCTGGAATTTACACAATCACAGTAATGAGAAGACAAAATGAAGAGGACAAATGGAATAGGAAAATAGAAGAGGAAGTGCAGAGAACTGAAACTGGAGTTAACAGCCCTGCCTCAGGATGCCATCAGAAGGAACAGAAAGGTCACTGGGACATTGAAGTCCTAAGATTTTAACTGCAGAAATCAAACAGGGATGAATAAAAATTGATCAGACCCTTGGACCCTTGACATTTACGCAAGTGCCTGTAAAACGCTATATGCCACTTGCATAATAAAGATGAAATGAGGAGCATGGCTAGGTACTGTAGTGAGCAAAAGAGCCACTTTGGGGGTCAAGTTAAGGATTGGGGATTGTTTTGCTGCAGTTAGGCTTTTTGTTAATATAGTATTTAGAAGTGTGGGGACAAGGTGGCAGAGCGCAATGGTAAGAAATTACTAAACCAGACAATCTTCCTGCTTATACATGCAGTAGTGTTGTCTCTGCTGTTGTGTGTTGGGTTCTGGTAAGTATAAGAGACAGGCATGTCAAATGAGACAGTCCATATATTCCTCTTAATAGCTCGGTGGTTTCTGCTGGGTAGAAAATTAGCAGAGTGATCTCTTTCTTTTTCTCCCTCTGTCTCTATTCATTAGGCTGGTATGGAAAAAATTAACTGTGAAACTCAGTCGCAGTGCTGATTAGGTCAATGGCATCTTCTGGGGAGTGGCTAATTGCAAGAAAATTGAACTTGTGGCATTAAATCTTTCTCCTTCATACCCTGATGACACCAGCTAGGGGCTAACTGCAAGACAACTAACCCCTGACTCTTTGTCTTTCCACTCTAAAGGATAGTAGCACCTAGTGAGTAAATTGAAGACTAACTCTGTATCTTTCTTCCTCTTGCTTTATATGCTTGTGACACCTTTATAGCAGCTAATTGTAAGGACCGATGAATGAACTCAATCTCTAACTCTTATTCCTTGGAAGCTAAAGAGTTTTCATATAATCTGCTAGTTATAGGAAAACTGAACTTTAACTCTCAGTGTCTCATTCACCTTCTAGACTACTAGTTTCTTAAAGAACCTTATGTTAAGAAAATGGAATGCTGACTTTCACCTGTCTTACATAATAGATGCATTATATACAAAATACCTGATGATTGCTGAATGTGGAGCTCTCATTTTGGAAAAAAGGAAATAGAGTACAAAATACAAAGAATTCCAGCCATAAGATTGGCATAGAGTTTGTCTTTAATTTTGCAATAAGCCAGTATTACAGAACAGATTAATACAAGCGCACACACACACACACAAAACCTCAGACATCCTGCTCACAGTAGAATTATCTTATAACATTGGAATGGTTCCTCTTAATTGCAGAGTGGTTATTAGAAATGTTTCACTGTTAAAATATGCAGGTCATTTGTGTAAAAATGTAACAGGCTGGAATCAGACAACAATATTTGGAACCCTGTATAATAACATTCTGAACTGAAAAATATAGACATATTGGATTATTGTGTATTTGTGTGTTCTGTGATGGGGGAGCTGGTACCAACCCCTACATTTAGGTTGCCTAACACTTTCCATTATCAAGTAATCTTGACCTTTTCTTTGAGAAGGTCTCACAGCTCTATTGTTTGCAGCAGGCCTTTGTTCTTCCCCCCAAAATCCCTTCGCAGCCTCTCCTCAACTCAGCACATGGGCAACAGGTCACATGTTCTCTTAACCGTACCATTTTAGAGCCTGATCCAAAGCCCACTAGAGTCAATGGAAAGTCACCCATTGACTTATTCATAGATTCATAGATACTAAGGTCAGAAGGGACCATTCTGATCATCTAGTCCGACCTCCTGCACAGCGCAGGCCACAGAATTTCACCCACCACTCCTACAAAAAAATCTCACCTATGTCTGAGCTATTGAAGTCCTTAAATCATGGTTTAAAGACTTCAAGGAGCAGAGAAGCCTCCCTCAAGTCACCCATGCCCCATGCTACAGAGGAAGGCAAAAAACCTCCAGGGCCTCTCCAATCTGCCCTGGAGGAAAATTCCTTCCCGACCCCAAATATGGCAATCAGCTAAACCCTGAGCATATGGGCAAGATTCACCAGCCAGATACTACAGAAAATTCTTTCCTGGGTAACTCAGATCCTATCCATCTAATATCCCATCTCAGGGGATTAGTCCTATTTACCCTGAATATTTAAAGATCAATTACTTACCAAAATCCCATCATACCATCTCCTCCATAAACTTATCAAGTAGAATCTTAAAACCAGATAGATCTTTTGCCCCCACTGCTTCCCTTGGAAGGCTATTCCAAAACTTCACTCCTCTGATGGTTAGAAACCTTCGTCTAATTTCAAGTCTAAACTTCCTGGTGACCAGTTTATACCCATTTGTTCTTGTGTCCACATTGGTGCTGAGCTGAAATAATTCCTCTCCCTCTCCTGTATTTATCCCTCTGATATATTTATAGAGAGCAATCATATCTCCCCTCAACCTTCTTTTAGTTAGGCTAAACAAGCCAAGCTCCTTAAGTCTCCTTTCATAAGACAAGTTTTCCATTCCTCGGATCATCCTAGTAGCCCTTCTCTGTACCTGCTCCAGTTTGAATTCATTATTTTTAAACATGGGAGACCAGAACTGCACACAGTATTCTAGGTGAGGTCACCAGTGTCTTGTATAACTTCTATGCCTTGAGGACTTCAGTGGCTTTGGATCAGACCCGTACATTCTTACCATTAAACTTGCTTGCTAAATTAGCCATGGGAACAGAAACAGAAGGAGGCACAAATACAGTCAAAGTGAATTTATTTCAAAATACAAACAATGTTTTCACAAAATATTTTGCAGTATTCACCCAGCCCTAGTGGTGACACCATAATTAATTATATCATCGTCTGACTACTGAAACAAGGTGAAAACTAGCCATTGGTTAGTGTCTTTCTTCCCAAAAGATGCCTTTAAACTATTGACAGCATGTCAAATTCTAGAAAGAAAGATGATATCCTGGTTAACTGCTCCTGTGGTTGAGTCATTTTTGGAAACAGGTTGGCAAGGACAACTGTTTAACTGGGGCGGGGAGAAAGATCTACAAATGAAACTAGCAATAAACGTCAAGCAGTTTCCGGTTCTATCTACTGAATTATCCTTCAGAATAAATCAAGCAAAATGAGCTGGTTCTTCTGAAAGAGCTCTCAAGAATACCACCCAAGGAGCACAAGATTTGTTATGGTAGCCAGCACAGGCTATCAGACTCATCCTCTGAAAGTACAGTAAATAATGAGAGGCAGTTCTTGGAAAGCAAACCCAAGGAGTCCAATGGGATGATAAAAACTTCACTGTGAAACACTGAATTTCCCCTGCAGTGTAGGGACACACAGTCTGCTGTTGCCAATGGAATAATTTAGAGCTGGGGCTTCATCTTCAGTGTCAGCACTGCCCTCAAAGAAAACAGCCAAGCCATCTTTTAGGTTCTCTTTCCTACAGTGTGTGTTTTAAAGTATAGCTTTCAGTTCTAGGGGATACTGATGGTATAGACTGCATTTTTATCTAGTTGTTAGGGGTGTCTAGAGTGTGAGACAGTCACCCCTTACGGTCCTGTCAATCTAAATAAATAATAAATGCACATAGTAAAATCTCTGCTTTCCAAGAGAAATTTAGGAATATCTGATTTACCAAAAAAAAAATTGCTTTTCAGCATATTTACATCTATGTTAGATTAGGAGTCTTCCAGGAAAGAATCTCACATTGCTTTACAAGTATTAACTAAGCCTCCTAACGTACCTCTGAGGTAGGAAAGTCTTATCAGAGTAAACTGAAGCACACAGAGGTTAAGGATTAAATAACTGCTTTCCTAAAGACACAGTGAATCAGTGGCAGAGGCAGGAATAGAACTGAGGAGTCCTGATTTCTAATCTCAAAATCTAATCACTAGACTACACTCCTCTCTATAAATTACAAATGTTTTCACACTTCTGAGAAGATAGAGCATTTTGTGAAGAAGGTTAATTAAAATTGAGCTTCAGGCCATGAGTAGAAGGCAATGCCAGCTTTCTCTTGTACCATCAGACCAAATCCTGCCATCCACATGATAGAAAGTCAAAAACCAAGATATTTTCAGACCAGATTATATTTTATGGAAACAAAGAAAGTAACTACTGAGCAATGCATTCCAAATATTTTAGAGACTCAGTTTCAATAAGAATCCAGACATTTGGATGTTTATCAAAAATCATCTGATGAACCACTGAGTAAATCTTGCTGGAAATATCACAAGAATGATCACTTTTGCAAGGTTGCCCCTTCTTTCGGTTCTCATTTGCATTAAAAATATAGTGATAAATCACTTAACAAGAAATCTATTTACCTAGGACAGCTCCCAAGGAACTGATTTAGTCTAATGATAATTAATAATAATGACTGCTGCTTAAATCAAGACAGCATTAGCACAAATTTTATTTAATAGGAGCATCTTTGGCTAAGGCTAAGAGGTTATGTGGTGCACAATCAGGTATTTTAAGAACTGTGAAATTCTCGATCCTGGTTTTTAATGAAAAAGTTGTCAACTAAAGATTAAAATAAAACAACAACAGTGAGATGTAGTGAGTCAGTTTTATTCTTCTTTTTTAAGTACAGAATTTTACTTCCTTTAAAATCTATTCAACTTTTTTGGAAATAATGGCCTATTTCACAGAGTATTTCCCAATGACTTCAAATGGCTACTTGCATGTTTCAAGTTATGTATGTGCTGAAGTGTTTTAATGAATTAGGCCCTGAAAAAAATTAAGACAATTCCATTCGTTTTCCCTGATCCTACAAAGAGTGCCATATATATAAAGAAAAGTTAACCAAACTTTTGTCAATCAGGTTCATTTTTGGTTACAAGGTTTTTGATTTTTGGTCAAAGGTTGAAAACAATGATTTATTTTAATTAAACAAATTCACCAATTCCAACAAAGCCCCCACAATAATTCCACCAATTCCCAAAAGAGAGAGAGGAAAAATGTCTTTAATTCCAGATGCTAATAACACTACAGTGGAGTGATTAATCAGGTTAGCATGAAGGGTTATAAATTTAATGTTTCTAGTTCATTTTCCTGACTTGATGCTACTCTATATAATTTTCAGATTAAATTTGAATGTGTCCCTCAAGTTTTATTTCACCTTGGATTTTTATTGATAGTGTATAAATGTTTATTTCTGTCCACTGTTGAGGGCAATATAGAACAGTGGTCCAAATTAGAAGATTGCATGCAGGACTGGGGTTTAGCTAATTACTGTCAAAAAATACGAGGGCCATAGACCCCATTTAGGCTCAGAGGTCTTTCCCAGTGGATTGCATAACAAAATCAGAGCCTTATACAAGAAGAAAAAAATGCATTTCTGAAAAGTAAAGTCTTTTATGGCAAAGCAATATCTTTCTAAAACTTCATTTAACAAAATTCATTTTTTAGAGTGGTGGGGAAATACAGTTTCTCCAAAGTCAGTGCTTAAATTTTCATACATAATTTGCCAGTGCTCACATCTTTCTATTTCTGTTCCTCATAATTAGAGTTCCTACCGTTTTCATACACACACACACACGCACATGCACACGCACACACAAAGAGGCATTCCAGGCACTAGTATATCCAATTACCATGACTTGGCAGCTTACCAGATGTGATGAGGAATCCACCTCCTATTTTATAAAATCTAGCATTGAAAAAGGGCACACCACACACCAACAGGAATCCTCCCACCAGACTGGCAGCGACAGCTAGTACAATGAATGCAGTCCAGAAACCTCTGTACACTGTACAATGGGAAAGAATAAAGTTATAGGAAAGAAAAGGAAACCAACATAATCAGATCAGTTTTCAGAAGTCTGTATGAAACATGCATATAATTCCAGTTTCAGCAACCATAAAAATAATAACCTTGCTGTAATGAATACCAGGATTATGAGCAATTTTTAAATATTTTATTAGACTTATTGAGTTGTTGTTAACGTTGAGAAGAGTTGTATCGGGCATGTTACTAACTCCCTAGTGTCCTCAGATATACAGTGTATGGCCAGCACTTGAAAGGTTTAGCTTATTTGTCATGTTTCAGAGTAGCAGCCGTGTTAGTCTGTATTCGCAAAAAGAAAAGGAGTACTTGTGGCACCTTAGAGACTAACAAATTTATTAGAGCATAAGCTTTCGTGAGTGAGCTGTAGCTCACAAAAGCTTATGCTCTAATAAATTTGTTAGTCTCTAAGGTGCCACAAGTACTCCTTTTCTTTTTGCTTATTTGTCATGTACTTCATACCATAAATAATGGGCCTAGACTGAATAGTAGAACTCCGATGGGTGTGTCAGGAAGGCCTGGCTCAAAAGGGTTTTGATTGCCAGGGTAAAATATGGCACAAACTTTTTGGAGAGCAACAGGCTTGGGGTAGGAAAGAATGAAATGGAAACTAAACTCAGACATAGAATCATCTGCTCTTTTCTCCCCCTTTCCCCCCCCCTCCTCCCTTTACTTAGCAATAGTTAAAGATGACAGGTTCATGATCCTGGAGTGTTGAGCCATATTCACCCCAGAACAGGTGAAACACAGAAAGCAACAGTGCAAGCTTTTCATTGCTCTAGTTTGCCTTCCCTTCTGAACCAGAAGGATCACAACTAGTGGAGGGGATTCAGATTCTTTGACTCATTGAGTCTTGGATTTTCTGCTATGACTTCAAGCAACAGTGCTAGTTAGTACTAACCGTAGTGTTTTTGTGTAGTGGGCACTTTCCCACTAAGAACAGGCCTGATCACCAACTTATTTCGCTGAACACTATCTGATGGGAATAACTTTCAGTGAATACCATAATCTCCGACTAGATTCAAACAGGTGAAAAGGCTCCATAGCCCACCACCAATCTCTTCAGCCATCCAGCCCCCTCATGCTATCATCTTCCACTTTTTGTGCACTGTGTCTGTGAAGCAGTAGTTATGACTATTTGACTTAGGCTGGAGAAGATGGGCAATTCTGTCATGATTCACACATGAAAGAAAAATGGTATTACAGCAGACACATTTTACTCATTTTAAACCAGCCTGACAAGGAATCCATTTAGTAAAAGAATCCTGAACCTTTAACCATGAACCATGATTCATGTATATACCTTAACAACACATCACCCCAAATTCTTCCCTCAGTTACATCCTATTGACTATGATATGGCCCTAAGTCACTCTTTCCTTGAGCACCACCCGCTCTATGATATTTTACATATAAACACTTTCTTACTTGAAATAAAACAATACTGTACTCTTAACTAGTACTTTCTGTTTGCAGATCTCAAATAATTTAGAGTGAATTAAGTTAGCTTCCCAACACCCTTTGTGTACATAAGCATTATTACATCCTGATGTTATAGGTGAGGAATAGCATTGTAAACCTGGATGTGAGTGGTCATATAATTAAGTCTAAGTCTATAGACAGGGATGCAGTAAGGGCTGGATGCTAAACATGGGGCAAGAACTACACAGTTCTGGCTAACAATCCATGCAGAGAACATCCCCATATCACCACTCTAGTGTTATCACTGTGTCTCCTACAGAACAACATAATCTTAGAGGCCCTGGGGTGAGTAACGCGTTCCTTTCAGAAAGACTAAGGGACAGTGTTATACGAGAAGATATTTCTTTGTATAACTTTTTGCTCACACATGGCACTTTAAGTAATCTAACAGCCTTTCAGAAGCCAGTCTCAGAAAAGATTCATAAGAGGCAGCTGAGGGGTTTGTTTCATAGCAAGGACTGACAGACAGGAACAGATGGCTTGGGGGCCCTTTATTTAGCTCAGAAAAGTTAGCCTGTTTATTAGTAAAATCATTCAGAAACTGGTAACCCTTACTGTCTCTTGTAAGAAAAAAAGAAAAGAAAAAAAATCCACCACTGCTTAACTAACTCTGGATGGTGTTTTTATACAGTCTACAATAGAGCCTGAAATGTGCTACTCACTTTACTGTCAACAAACACATCATATCCATTTTATACTGCAGTGTGTTCCCTGGGGCAGAAATCATACACAGCACAGAAAAAAAACCAGACAATTTTTTTAATGAATTCCCCATAAAAAACGATATTGCTAAAGGCTAAAGAAAAGGTCAAGATGTTTGTTTGTACAGTACACCTGCCCCAGGTCCCAGGAGGCAAAGCAGAGTGATGTGTACTATTTAAAGAAATCAATTAATTTTAAAAAAGACTAGTGGATTAATTCTGTCCTCTGCCACCAGTTAAATTAAAATTCCAAACAGCAGCTAATTCATTGCAGAAATCCAAAAATATATGGGGATGGAAATCCAGGGGAAACACTGTGGGGAAATCAATTTGAATATGTTGGTTTAACTGATTTTCTCTATTTTAGTAACTGACTCATTTTGCTTTGCCAATGTAGGTCTTTTAAGAATAGCTTTTAGTGCTTTTTCTTTTAACAAAACCAGCCCAACAACACTACAGTTTATTCAGTGACTCAAGGCTAGACTGGCCCATGCCAGTACTCAGCCACATCTGTGAATAAGGGTAAATATAACACTCATTACTCCTTGCCCAGATCATAAATCTGGTTGCACTGGGGAAGAGCAAGAGCTACTTGCCCAGTGCTCCTCTCTGGGAGGAAGAGGGCAAGCAGGAGTTGGAGAGCAGTGAAAAGCAGGAAGTGCTTTGGTTCCACAACACTTACTTGCTGGCCAGAGTAGTCTGCTGAACAAAGCAGGGGAAGGGGGTGTCACAATTCAGGGCAACTCCACCTATATGCCCCTCCATAGTCCAGCAAGGGTATCCACTGTTAGGCTTCCAGTTCCTCACAGCTGTCAGCTCTCCTGGACAAAGCCCCATGTCTCTCTCTCTTCTGACTGGGGTTTCCCCAGGCTCCCCAGTTCCCTTCCTACACTGTGATACTCCCAACAAGTCAGACTGCCTAGCCATTCCAGCTTCTGTGCTCTGCTCTCTCTCTTCAGAGCCTATGAACAGCCTAATTTCCCACACAGCTCTTTCTAAGTAAACATGTGTGGTTTCCAACACAGCTTTTTTTAAGTAAACATGTTTATTCTTAAGGTAAAAGCATTACAGAGAAAACATGTTAAAAACAATAAGAATGAACCTTATACTCCTGCCAATCAGCTTAACAAGGGATCACCCCCAGTCTCCACAAGGGCTCTGGTAGAAGTAGTCCTTCAAACCCCACAAAGGGGTTTTCTGTGGTTACAAATTCATAACAGCCTTAGCTCAGAACAAGCACACTCATACATAAGTCAATCTTGTTTTTATAAAGCTTGGGCCTTTGATCTTCAGACTTGGAAACACGTAAGATGGAGCTTCCAAAAGCTGAATTTTTGCATAACTGGAGGCAGGGAATTTGCATTCACCTCCCCCTTGAGATTCCCCTGGAAACCACTTGACCCTTTGACCAACAGTCCTTTCTTGTTGTCCCATTGTTTAGTATAGTCCTTTGAAGTTCATAACATTTCCCAGGGCTCACACCCTACGTCTCTCCTAGACGGTCAGATATAATCCTGGCCTCACAATAACAAATAACCTTTGCATTTAATATGATGGATTCTAGATACACCTAAACTTAATTCAACACGATTTTTCAAGAATATTGCAGGAAATTGCCCCATCTGCCATAAAGGGGGAGAAAACTGCTCTGCATAAAGGAATGAAATAATTTTCCCTGAAGATGGGCAGCAAGTGGGGAAGTGGACAGCAAGGTTCTGTCACAATTCAGTTCCCAGGTCTGTTCCTGGGACAGTGAAGCTGCAGCTGCCCCTCACTCAGGGTAGATCATAAAGTTATGATCTAGCCCTAAGCCCATATTCAGAGCCTTCCTCCTAAGGAGACCAGTGTCTATAACAGGTTCCTGTTGGTGGGCAGTTTGCTTCTGGGGTCTCAACAAAAGTGTGAAAACAAAACAACAAGCTGCTTTTTTGTTGCCGACATTCAGTTGCACCTCTGTCATCATGAGTTTCTAATAAAGCACAACAGACAGTTTCCAGCGACCTATCCAAGTGTAAGTTCCTAGTGTTCTTTCTCCCATGGTGTGTTAGTATATCCCTGGTAGAGCTGAGGGATTAATAGCAAGGGAGGTAAGATCCTATTGAAAACACCCTTCACAAAGGAGTGCTAGATCATAATTTTATCATGTAGTTCAAGTAAGGCTGTTGCATTAGTGGGTGTGTATCCAGGACACCACAGTTGTACTGGAGAGAAGTAATTTACTAGATACATTAGAAGGGTGTAGGTTAGCTGTGCTGGCTGGCATGCAATGAGGGGCTGGAGTCCTGGCTCCATTTACTCCCTGCATACCCTCCATATGGTTGCTCTTGGAGAAAAGCATCTGGAGCACAGCCCCCTTTGCTTCCTTAAATTGTGGGGCTGCAGCTGTGGCAAGGACTCATATAGACTCTGCAAAGGGGAGTGTGCCCCCATTTTCTCTTTTGCCCCCATGCAAGTTTGTAATGGTAGGAAACAAGATCAAGGTCACCGAGGTAATTACAGTACAGATCTATACATCTGAGCACTCTATTGGATCCCTGTGAAAAGAAGAGGTGAACACAGCTGGTTAAGTACCAACCTGCGGAAGCATCATAGGAAGGATGAGGGAAAGGTCCAAGAGCAATGGGCATAGGAAACAGGTAGCCATGCATGCAATACTTGGGATGTGCTTGGCTAGCTGAAAAAGAAATGGAGAATAAATAGCATTTCATTTTTATTATATGCAAAATGACAACCTTTATACTCGGATAAAATGTCCAATCCTGCAAAACCTGTCAAACACTCATAAGCATTAAAGGGGATATGGAGTAAAGCATAAGTTGATCATGTTCTAAATGCACAATGAGATAGATAGGATGTAACAGGATTTGAGACCATTACACAGCCAGTTTTAATTCCCTCAAAAATTAACTTGAGCCAGACAAAATCATAGGAATCAGGATTTGTTCAAATTAGAATAATTCTCCCCATGCCTAGGTTTTTTTCCATTCTGTCTAGAAGTGATTAAAATATTTGGATACTAGAGCTACCTACCATATAGCATCTCCAGTTTGTGGGAAAGGAAAGCACAATTACAATGAAAGTGTCCCATCAATATTAATACCACTGAGGCTTATCATGATTAATGGTAATAGAATTAATGTTAAATGAATTAATTAATGATTGGCCACTTATTTTAAATGTTCCCCAGCTCATAGGAACAGTTATAATAGATATAATAATTAATTCAATAGATATTCCATAGTTAATTTAGTATGAACTAATGTCACAATAGCAGCAAACTAATTTGCCATGATCAATCCTATTACAATAAATACCTAAAGAAATAATACAGATTTGCCAGTTATCTAATAATAGTGTTATTAAAAGGATTCCAACTGGTGATTTATTTCATCATTTTACTTCACGTAACATTATATTATATCATGGATTCCCATGTAATGCAATTGGGTAGTAAATCTTCTCAGGACATTTTTTTGACAGAAACACTTTCTGTATGAAAAATTTCATACTCTAGCAAATTTTCAAACTCTAGCAAATACTAATTTTACAATGGAGGCAACCATATCCTAAAATATACAGTAGTTTGCAAAGAGTAGGAATCACCTGAAATGTTGATCATCATATAGTAAATTCACTGTGGGTTCCTAACAGAACTGCATCGTTAATTTTATGATCATATGGTAAATTTGCTATGACTTGATCGCATTTTGTGGTGAGCCCACTACATAGAGAGGGGACTTAACCACTTTAGGAAACATCAGGCACAGATGAACATTGAATAACTCAACTATCTGAGAGTTGGTTGTCTGTTTTGTTGACTCTTCTCAACCTTTGAATGCCCATCAGTCTCATTTTCTCTTAGGGTGACCAGACCGCAAATGTGAAAAATCGGGACAGGGTGTGGGGGGGTAATAGGAGCCTATATAAGAAAAAGACCCAAAAATCAGGACTGTACCTATAAAATTGGGACATCTGGTCACCCTATTTTCTCTGATGTTATTCCATAAAGTTCCATACCCCATCCTAATGTAGTACTCCCGAAAGTGATGCTGCTGACTCAGAAACAGTGACAGGCAGATCTTGGTGACATTCAGTGCTTAATTTGTAAAGAAAGAGGTACCAGGACTGAAAATGGCGTCCAGCGTACAGTATGACCTCTCACACACTGTACATGCCAGGTCTAATGAAACTAAATGAATTCTTTGCTTCAGTCTTCACGGCTGAGGATGTTAGGGAAATTCCCAAACCTGAGCCATCTTTTGTAGGTGACAAATCTGAGGAATTGTCACAGATTGAAATGTCACTAGAGGAGGTGTTGGAATTAATTGATAAACTTAACAGTAACAAGTCACCGGGACCAGATGGCATTCACCCAAGAGTTATGAAAGAACTCAAATGTGAAATTGTGGAACTATTAACTATGGTTTGTAATCTGTCCTTTAAATCAGCTTCTGTACCCAATGACTGGAAGATAGCTAATGTAATGCCAATATTTAAAAAGGGCTCTCGAGGTGATCCTGGCAATTACAGACCAGTAAGTCTAATGTCAGTACCGGGCAAATTAGTTGAAACAATAGTAAAGAATAAAATTGTCAGACACATAGAAGACCATAAATTGTTGGGCAAAAGTCAACATGGTTTCTGTAAAGGGAGATCATGTCTTACTAATCTATTAGAGTTCTTTGAAGGGGTCAACAAACATGTGGACAAGGGGGATCCAGTGGACATAGTATACTTAGATTTCCAGAAAGCCTTTGACAAGGTCCCTCATCAAAGACTCTTATGTAAATTAAGTAGTCATGGGATAAGAGGGAAGATCCTTTCGTGGATTGAGAACTGGTTAAAAGACAAGGAACAAACAGTAGGAATAAATGGTAAATTTTCAGAATGGAGAGGGGTTACTAGTGGGTGTTCCCCAAGGGTCAGTCCTAGGACCAATCCTATTCAACTTATTCATAAATGATCTGGAGAAAGGGGTAAACAGTGAGGTGGCAAAGTTTGCAGAGGATACAAAACTGCTCAAGATAGTTAAGACCAAAGCAGACTGTGAAGAATTTCAAAAAGATCTCATAAAACTAAGTGATTGGGCAACAAAATGGCAAATGAAATTTAATGAGGATAAATGTAAAGTAATGCACATTGGAAAAAAACCCAACTATACATACAATATGATGGGGGCTAATTTAGCTACAACTAATCAGGAAAGAGATCTTGGAGTCATTGTGGATAGTTCTCTGAAGACGTCCACGCAGTGTGCAGCAGCAGTCACAAAAGCAAACAGGATGTTAGGAATCATTAAAAAGAGGATAGAGAATAAGACGGAGAATATCTTATTGCCCTTATATAAATCCATGGTACACCTACATCTTGAAGACTGCTTACAGATGTAGTCTCCTCATCTCAAAAAAGATATACTGGCATTAGAAAAGGTTCAGAGAAGACCAATTAAAATGACTAGGGGTTTGGAATGGGTCCCATATGAGGAGAGATCAAAGAGGCTAAGACTTTTCAGCTTGGAAAAGAGGAGACTAAGGGGGGATATGATAGAGGTATATAAGTTCATGAGTGGTGTGGAGAAAATGAATAAGGAAACGTTATTTACTTATTCCCATAATATAAGAACTAGGGACCACCAAATGAAATTAATGGGCAGCAAGTTTAAAACAAATAAAAGGAAGTTCTTATTCACACAGCACACAGTCAACCTGTGGAACTCCTTGCCTGAAGAGGTTGTGAAGGCTAGGACTATAACAGAGTTTAAAAGAGAACTGGATAAATTCATGGAGGTTAAGTCCATTAATGGCTATTAGCCAGGATGGGTAAAGAATGGTGTCCCTGGAGTTTGTCAGACGGTGGAGATGGATGGCAGGAAAGAGATCACTGATCATTACCTGTTAGGTTCAAGCCCCCTGGAGCACCTGACATTGGCCACTGTTGGTAGACAGGATACTGGGCAGCAATAGGGGTATGAGTGGGAGCTCTGTCCCTGTTGGAGAAGATGATATTTAAAAAGGGAGAAAATGGGTGAGTCACTGTGCTCCTAGAAGACTGTAAAAGACCATCTGAGCCCAAAAATTTCAGAGTTAAATGGAGCGCAGAAAAAGTGTTCTGATTAGGAGGAATTTGGAGATAGCTTTGGTTTTGTCCTATTTAAAAATGGCCAAGCAGATCCTGTGAAAAATAAAGACAGCTTGCTTCTCAGTTAGGAGAGACCTCCCTCACTGACTTGCAGTCCAGATTGTATTTTTATAGCTCAATTTTCTGGTAAAATTAGAGCTTTATAATAGAAGTGCTGACACAACCCTAACACAGCAACATGGACACTATAATAAACTATCATTGATGTCAGATCCAGCCCCTTAAAACTTTGCTAAACAAAGCTATAAAATATATCAGTAACACTCACTGAACCAGAAGTTCCATATCGTCTCCTCATAACCCTCGCCATAGAACCAGCATCTCCAAAAGAAACCTTCATGGTGAAAAGTGAGGATCTCTTTTCTGACCTCGCTCAAAACCTCATCCTACAAGAGAATAAAGCACAAGCCTATGAAACTGTATTAACGACAAATAACATGGAATTCATCTTTACTATTGGCTTAGTTACTAGGCTGGTAAGTCAATTTTTGAGGGAGGGAGTGGTTTGGTGTGGAGGGGGTTGCATTGTCAAAATGACAAATAAAAGTAACATTTTAGCATCTTGAATTGAGCTCCATCAATACAGACTCCATGTGCAGATCCCATCTTTCAGTCTTTATGCACCAAAATTATTACTATCTCTAAACCTCTCATTAACCCCTTATATTGGATGACCCCCTCTCTCTGATCAAATCAGTGGGTGCTGTGCTTAGTTTATCTCAGACTGAAGTTACTCCTTGTCTATATCAGTATCCTCATGAGTTAGAGGATTACTGAATATGGCTAGATTCTCACTGGAAAGTATTAAGGGAGACTATGCTAGGCTGGGGAAGACGCTTAAGGAAATTGAGGCTCAGGTGATCTTTAGCAGGATCCTTCCTGTTCCTAGAGAAGGGCAACAAAGGTGTGACAAGATTATGACTGTCAACAGATGGTTTAGGCAGTGGTGCTATAAGGAGGGCTTTGGGATGTATGGCCACTGGGAGGCATTCAAGGACAGAGGACAGTTCTCTCGGGATGGACTTCATCTGAGTAGGGAAGGAAATAGACTTCTAGGATCAAGGCTGGCACAACTGATAAAGAGAGCTTTAAACTAGGAATTAGGGGGAGATGGTTGGGAGATGTCCAGGAAATCTCCATGCCAGATTTTAGCATTGAGAGGGAAGAAGACGAAGTAAGAAAGGATACAGCCGTGGGTAGGAGAATGTATATAAGGAGCGAGGGCAGTGTGGATACTAGTCTAATAGGTTATACTGGATGTAGAATGACTGTGCCTAATAGGGTACAAAATGTGAGTTAGGCCAAACAGCAAAGATTAAGATGTTTATACACCAATACAAGGAGCCTAGGTAACAAAATGGAGGAACTAGAGCTACTGGTGCAGGAAGTGAAACCAGATATTATAGGGATAACAGAAACATGGTGGAATAGTAGTCATGACTGGACTACAGGTATTGAAGGGTATGTGCTGTTTAGGAAAGACAGAAACAAAGGTAAAGGTGGTGGAGTAGCATTGTATATCAATGATGAGGTAGAATGTAAAGAAATAAAAAGCGATGCAATGGATAAGACAGAGTCCGTCTGGGCAAAAATTACATTGGGGAAGAAAACTAGTAAAGCCTCTCCTACGATAGTGCTTGGGGTGTGCTATAGACCTCCGGGATCTAATTTGGATATGGATACAGCCCTTTTTAATGTCTTTAATAAAGTAAATACTAATGGAAACTGCGTGATCCTGGGAGACTTTAACTTCCCAGATATAGACTGGAGGACCAGTGCTAGTAATAATAATAGGGCTCATATTTTCCTAGATGCGATAGCTGATGGATTCCTTCATCAAGTAGTTGCTGAACCGACTAGAGGGGATGCCATTTTAGATTTAATTTTGGTGAGTAGCGAGAACCGCATAGAAGAAATTGTTGTAGGGGACAATCTTGGCTCAAGTGATCATGAGCTAATTCAGTTCAAACTAAATGGAAGGATTAACAAAAATAAATCTGCAACTAGGGTTTTTGATTTCAAAAGGGCTGACTTTCAAAAATTAAGGAAATTAGTTAGGGAAGTGGATTGGACTGAAGAACTTATGGATCTAAAGGTAGAGGAGGCCTGGGATTACTTTAAATCAAAGCTGCAGAAGCTATCGGAAGCCTGTAGCCCAAGAAAGGGGAAAATATTCATAGGAAGGAGTTGTAGACCAAGCTGGATGAGCAAGCATCTTAGAGAGGTGATTAAGAAGAAGCAGAAAGCATACAGGGAGTGGAAGATGGGAGGGATCAGCAAGGAAAGCTACCTAATTGAGGTCAGAACATGTAGGGATAAAGTGAGACAGGCTAAAAGTCGAGTAGAGTTGGACCTTGCAAAGGGAATTAAAACCAATAGTAAAAGGTTCTATAGCCATATAAATAAGAAGAAAACTAAGAAAGAAGAAGTGGGGCCGCTTAACACTGAGGATGGAGTGGAGGTTAAAGATCATCTAGGCATGGCCCAATATCTAAACAAATACTTTGCCTCAGTCTTTAATAAGGCTAAAGAGGATCTTAGGGATAATGGTAGCATGACAAATGGGAATGAGGATATGGAGGTAGATATTACCATATCTGAGCTAGAAGCGAAACTGAAACAGCTTAATGGGACTAACTTGGGGGGCCCAGATAATCTTCATCCAAGAATATTAAAGGAATTGGCACATGAAATTGCAAGCCCATTAGCAAAAATTTTTAATGAATCTGTAAACTCAGGAGTAGTACCGAATGATTGGAGAATTGCTAATATAGTTCCTATTTTTAAGAAAGGAAAAAAAAGTGATCCGGGTAACTACAGGCCAGTTAGTTTGACATCTGTAGTATGCAAGGTCCTGGAAAAAATTTTGAAGGAGAAATTAGTTAAGGACATTGAAGTCAATGGTAAATGGGACAAAATACAACATGGTTTTACAAAAAGTAGATCGTGCCAAACCAACCTAATCTCCTTTTTTGAAAAAGTAACAGATTTTTTAGATAAAGGAAATGCAGTGGATCTAATTTACCTAGATTTCAGTAAGGCATTTGATACCGTGCCACATGGGGAATTATTAGTTAAATTGGAGAAGATGGGGATCAATATGAACATCAAAAGGTGGATAAGGAATTGGTTAAAGGGGAGACTGCAACGGGTCCTACTGAAAGGCGAACTGTCAGGTTGGAGGGAGGTTACCAGTGGAGTTCCTCAGGGATCGGTTTTGGGACCAATCTTATTTAATCTTTTTATTACTGACCTTGGCACAAAAAGTGGGAGTGTGCTAATAAAGTTTGCAGATGATACAAAGCTGGGAGGTATTGCCAATTCAGAGAAGGATCGGGATATTATACAGGAGGATCTGGATGACCTTGTAAACTGGAGTAATAGTAATAGGATGAAATTTAATAGTGAGAAGTGTAAGGTTATGCATTTAGGGATTAATAACAAGAATTTTAGTTATAAGTTGGGGACGCATCAATTAGAAGTAACGGAAGAGGAGAAGGACCTTGGAGTATTGGTTGATCATAGGATGACTATGGCTGTGAAAAAAACTAATGCGGTTTTGGGATGCATCAGGAGAGGCATTTCCAGTAGGGATAAGGAGGTTTTAGTACCATTATACAAGGCACTGGTGAGACCTCACCTAGAATACTGTGTGCAGTTCTGGTCTCCCATGTTCAAAAAGGATGAATTCAAACTGGAGCAGGTACAGAGAAGGGCTACTAGGATGATCCGAGGAATGGAAAACTTGTCTTATGAAAGGAGACTTAAGGAGCTTGGCTTGTTTAGCCTAACTAAAAGAAGGTTGAGGGGAGATATGATTGCTCTCTATAAATATATCAGAGGGATAAATACAGGAGAGGGAGAGGAATTATTTCAGCTCAGCACCAATGTGGACACAAGAACAAATGGGTATAAACTGGTCACCAGGAAGTTTAGACTTGAAATTAGACGAAGGTTTCTAACCATCAGAGGAGTGAAGTTTTGGAATAGCCTTCCAAGGGAAGCAGTGGGGGCAAAAGATCTATCTGGTTTTAAGATTCTACTTGATAAGTTTATGGAGGAGATGGTATGATGGGATTTTGGTAAGTAATTGATCTTTAAATATTCAGGGTAAATAGGACTAATCCCTTGAGATGGGATATTAGATGGATGGGATCTGAGTTACCCAGGAAAGAATTTTCTGTAGTATCTGGCTGGTGAATCTTGCCCATATGCTCAGGGTTTAGCTGATTGCCATATTTGGGGTCGGGAAGGAATTTTCCTCCAGGGCAGATTGGAGAGGCCCTGGAGGTTTTTTGCCTTCCTCTGTAGCATGGGGCATGGGTGACTTGAGGGAGGCTTCTCTGCTCCTTGAAGTCTTTAAACCACGATTTAAGGACTTCAATAGCTCAGACATAGGTGAGGTTTTTCATAGGAGTGGGTGGGTGAGATTCTGTGGCCTGTGCTGTGCAGGAGGTCGGACTAGATGATCAGAATGGTCCCTTCTGACCTTAGTATCTATGAATCTATGAATCCAACTATGACTGCTGACACACACTTACTTATCTTGATTAATTTGCACCAATTTCTCATTTATTGTAACTTGCATGAAAGTTCTGCAAACATGAGACACGAGTAATGTCAGGAGGACTGTACTGTCTGTGCTGTGAGTTAACTCATTAGGAAAATAATTAAATCTGTCATTAAAAACACTTATCTTTATCCAGTACAGTTTGATGGAGCGTCAACATTTCTGGTATAGAGCTTGATCCTATTAAGGGCAGAACACCTCTTGGAAAGTATTGCGTTCAATGGGATTTGAGGCACTCAGCATCTCCAAGCCCTGGAGTCCTTATATACCAATACAGAGGTCCTATTGGGTTGACCAGAGACACACTCCCTTGGCTCATCTGGAAGAGAGGCTTCTTTCAGGATCAGGTATGAGCCTTGACTGCAGTGATGTGCAAGAGGCACACATCATCAACAGGGTGACTCTGCCGATTTGTTAAATCTATGTTAGTTTTGATGGCTGGTTGATAGCTAAGATACAATCAAGACACTCAATGAGCATAAGAAGTAGAGCCTGCCAGTTTAAAAGGGGGTAGAGAGTGTGTCTATGGGGGGGGGGGGAATAGCACAGAGCATAGAGTAGGGAGCAATAATCCAAGAATAAAACCATTGATTAAAATAAAAACAATAACCTCAGAAACAATAGTTGATGCTGCTCTGACAGGCACCTTCAGGACCCCTATGCCAGACAGACAGTTGGCATAACCACATATCTTGAATATTTGGGATGTTTAATTTATTTAATACAGTGCAATACTTCTAGGCCAGAACCTTTTTCACACTAGAGATAAAAGTAAATTTAAAATGTTCTTAAACCTCTCATGTTGATGTTTCATTTCTAAGTGCAACAAAATGGAGCTGGATGTTTATGCCTGCTAAACTTTTGCTCAATGCCTTCTTCGGCCTTATTATACTGTTTTATACAAAGATGGCTTCTGCTGGGACATCTGCTTTCTATATGAAAAGTCATTTGGAAATATGGCTGATGCAGCCAAAAACTTATACTTTATTCTGAAACCCTGGAACCAAGGACACTTATTGTTGACACCATAACGTTTTCCAAAAGTGAATCATTAAACAGAAAAAGCAAAAGTAATTGGTTTGGACATTAAAGAAAAGTCTGCATAACAGAGGGATATTTCTTATAAATGTTAATACTACTACACACATTGACCAGCCCAAAAAATTTTAAGAAGAATTTAAAGAATCAGAGAGCTGATCCAGCTGTTATTTCATAGCATTTATTGAACAGTTTCACCAGAAGCAAATTCAGCTAAAATCAGGGTTTCTAAAGGGCCATATTAGAAGTTAGCAATAAAATGTCATTTTATTATATGAAGCTCAGCATGACACAGTTTGTCTTTAGTGGCTGATGCTGGTGTCAGCAAATAAACGAATTACACTTTCACATTTCGACGTTCTGCTCCATAGCTATCAGAATACAGAAGTGTTTCCTGTAATGGCTTCCTATGCATATTTTGCTTCAAGTCTTTATCAATGATACACTTTATTGAGATGCAGGTTGTGACTTTATAGGTAAGGCTGAGTTGAGTTTTTATACATCGAATGTATATACAATAAGCACATATTACCATTGGCTTAAAACTACGAGTACCAACACTTAGAGCATTTGTGTTGGTTTTAAAACATTTCTATAGCAAGTTATTTTAAACGTGTATTTTTTAATTTGCAGAATATCACAAGATTTCTAATTTTTACCTCTGTGGTGTGAAGAGTTTTATTTTCAGTTTCAAAGATTCCACAGGTCTCTGTTGCTAGGAGCCAATAATCTGTCCCAAAAGCTATGAGAAACAGGAGAACACCAATGCCACCAAGAATTCCTGCTATAAAGGCTGGTATTCCAGCCTTCATGGTGGAACAACAATAGGTAGTAAGCTTGAAAGTCAGAAAAGAAGAAAAGTACTGAAGTGAAAAGTACTCCCCTTGAAAGGGAGACTGAGAGGTGGGGTATGCAGAGAGGATGCTATTTTTGGACACAGATTAGCATAGTTTCATGACTGGTTTGAGTTTCACGACTGGTTTGAGTTGCAGTGGCAAAAGGACTAATAAAAGCAGATGAGCTGGCACAACCAAACAGCTGTGGTATTAAAGAAACATTATAACTATCTATTGAGCTAAGGTATGAACATTCCCAAATAAACATATGGGCATTCATTTTACAAAAGCAATGTGGAGCGCTTATCATGAAAAACAGTTATTGGATTGGTGTCAAGCAGCTTCTATGGATTGATTACGTAAAATTGTCCAAGTAACATCTACTGAGTGAACATGTTATTTTTATATTTGCTCTGTGTTTGTGTGGCAGAGAGGCTGTGAATTGCATGGCCAAAGCTGAAAATTCCATAGCCGCGTCTAGAGCACGCGTCTAGAGCATCTTTAGCTGCTCTGCCACAATTGTAGTATGAAGGTGGCACATCTACCATCCCCAAATGATTCCTTTATTCCTTCTGCTCTCACCTCCTCTCCTCTCGCCTTCCCATTAAAATAAAACATAAGTCTTGATTTCAGATGAAAAAAGCAGAGATCCAAGAAGCAGTATTTAAAATTTGGCCAATATCTTTTTTAAAGTCTCTGTTTCAGAGGCGATGCTGCTCATACAGTACCACCTCCTGTTGCAAGTATAGTTAATCATGTCATGTGACTATGTTAAATCAAACCATAAATAGGCATTTAAATCATGTACAAGTGGACAGATAGAACACTGGTCCATCCCTTTAGGTGGTCTTGAAAAGACTTTCTTTTCTCTACTTTCCTCTCATAAAGAAGTACAACTATGGTGTTAATTTGCCCCACCAACATCTAACCAGACCAGGAGGGAAATAGCCCCTCAGAAATGGGGGAATCCTTAATGAGCAGAGAGGTCATTCTCATTTGGATGCTAATGTTTTTTGTCTACTTCTGAAGCATCTGTTATAGATTACTGCCAGGGACAGAATGCCAGACTAGGAGAATAATAATTTCAGGATGGCAATTTCCGTATTCCTGTAACATGCCAAGAATGCAGGCACAGGGACAGAAATTCATGTTTTTGAGAAAAAGCAAGATACCATATCTTTTGAGTATATCAAAACTAGTTCACAGTCTTCTGCCTGATGCTCAGTAGTAGAATAGACTCCCTTCTTCATACAGAAGACAGCAATTTCTTTATACTTAAAGTAATTTGTGTTGCCAGATTAATTTGTGAATCTGTTTATTTAGTCATTAAAATTAAGTGCTAAGGAGAACCTGAACTCACAGTAAGAATCTGGGGATTTCTTAGTAAGTATTTTTGACTAGATTTAGCCATATGGGTATATGGCAGGTGAGGCCATCCATTCTGTCTTGTTTTAGGAACATGATAACTTTTAAATAATAATGATAGGTTGTGTCATCTGCATGTTTATTCCTTAAATATTTCATGCAGGAGTAGCTCTTAAATCATATATTGGATATCTGGTTCCTGGATATAAAATGTCAACTGCAGTGTCTCATTATAATTACGTATTTATGTCCACAGGTGCACTAGGCCCATTATAGAAACCAGAAGCAAGATAGGACCTTGCTCAAAAGAGCCCATGTTCTAGTAAAGACATGGCAGGCTACAAACATAATAGGAAATTAGGGCAGGGTTACAGGAATAAGATAATACAATCATTAGAATAGCCATGTACTCCATATCCCCATCATTAATTCTCCTCCAGGCTAGTCTGTGGAAGCAATGCTGCAGAAATAAGTATTTAGGAAGGGTATGAAAGAGACAAACAGATATTGGAAGCATGTTTCATAGATGGACGGGGGTGGTTGGAACGGGCATGGAGATTGGGGGAGGGATAGCTCAGTGGTTTGAGCATTAGCTTGCTAAACCCAGGGTTGTGAGTTCAATCCCTGAGGGGGCCATTTGGGGCAAAAATTGGGGATTGGTCCTGCTTTGAGCAGGGGGTTGGACTAGATGATCTCCTGAGGTCCCTTCCAACCCTGATATTCTATGATTCTATGTGCAAGAAGGCCACGGGAGTGGTGTTGAGGCTGGCATTGTTGGTGGAGCAGAATGGGTAGGTTAGTAATGTAGCTTGAGCTATAGCCTGGAGCTGACTGATGGCTGTGAACATTCATTTTATATGTGGTCAAGTCTCTAAAATGGTTGAACATCTTTTGCCAGTTGTACGATGATGTGAGAGTCCCTAACATATGAGACAGCAAGATGTGATCATCAAGTGCAAAGAAGCAGCATTGGATGTCCCCAAATGCATGATAATATTTTGCAACTAGATAAGGCCTTAAGTCATCCCTTCTACCACACAGCACAGGAGGTCGGGGGTGAGGGGAAGATGAGCATAAATTACATATAGAAAGGCTGGGAAAGTTGCTTCAGGAGAAGTGAGACATGTTTCAGACCATTGCATTCGGTAGCCATCCCCTGCTCTTTCACAGCCTCCCACCCTCCCAACATGCCAGTCAAAGGAGAGGAAGAGTAAGGGACCCACCACACTACATGACATGATCCCTCCTAAATTCAGAGAATTTACATTGCAGTTTGCTGAAGAAGTTAAAATCAGCTATATGCTGACGCCACATGAACCACTGCCACTAGGGTAATCAGTAGTAGCATGGCAGAGAGTTAGCTGTTCTGACAGTGCCAGAGAGGAGGATTCTGGAACTGCACAAGACATATTCCCATATAGTCTGGTTTTTACACCCGTTTTTCTCACTGATTTTCTGTTTGCACATTTGGTGGCTCTGTTGTGCCCTCTTCTCACCCCAACTCATATTCCCTGGCCCACCATGCAAGAGAGAGGATGGATAACAGAAGGTTTTCAAAAGTCATATTTGTTCAGTGTAATTTCTCTCCCTCAGTGCATTCATCCATGGATAGCAATGCTTGTGGGCCATTTACAGCATATTCACTGAAGATTGCTAGTCTCATATAGTCTTAGGATCAGTCAGATAAGGCACCAACAGGATTCGGACCCATACACCAGGCATTCTCAAACCCAGCAACATGCATAATATCAGAGCTTTTTGGAGCCAACTCAAAATAATCTAAATAGCTTCCCAACAGAGTCTGAACTAAGGTGTTTGATCTGCCTGGAGATGCATATTGGACATTCCCATTCATTTCAAAAAGAACTATGTGCATGTATCTGAACACAGGGCTGAATTCAGTTTACGAGAAAAAGCTCTCTTCAGCCTAGTTTTAGATCTCTGATCAAACCAAGCAAAATCCCTACAGCTAACTTCTCAGTTGAGAGCTCAGTGAGGCACTGCGCAGCCAAAGCATGAGTCACCTTTGAAGTAGAAAGAATATAGATAAATGAGCTGAGCTGATAGCTTCCTTTCTTTTCAGGCCCAACATGAACCTGTTCCAACTACCAGCAAACCAACTCCCCTCTAGTCACCTGCTCCTTGTAAAGGGCTGGGAAGGATCATTTAATTCATAACAGCTGGACAGCCCTGCTACTCTTGCAATTCTGCACCTAAGCAACAGAGCTGTAGCATTTCCTTTACTATTAACCCTGTTCCTGCCAATTCCTAGTCATCCATCACACACATGCGCACTTTTACATAGTTGTGAACCTCAGCAATATATACTCATCTTAGAATCACCTGATTAGTTTGTAGGCAACAATTATTGCAACTAGATTACCTCTTTAGATTGAATAGGAAATGGTTAATTAAATACAAAATGGCAAGTATGCATCAATTAATCCTCAATAAATGTAATTTAAATCAGTTTCCATTTAACTAACATGTAATACTAGTTAAACCTATCTTAAATGACATGGAAAATCAGTTCCCTTCTGTACTGGTGACCTATATCTTAAAGTTGAACATAACTGGAGTTGGAAACCTAGGGGATGTTTTAAAATGCTCAGTTAAGACATGGGTTTGCATTACAGATGTGAGATCCTTTTTACAGAATGCATTGTATCTTATTAAATAATTATCTAAGATCCTTAAGTTAAAGCACAAAATGGGCACTTGTTCCTTTTTTTAAAAAGGTCCTAATGAATTTTTTACATAGTGCTGTGTATGCTTTCTAATCAGTTGCATGTGGCTTTGAATTTTTTATATTAATGCTAATACATAGTTGCAATCTAGTTCTTTCTTCCATTTGGAAAGTTTCCTTTTTGAAACTCAATCCCTTTGGCAGAAAAACTGTGTGTATTTGAGGTAAAGTATTGTAAGCACCCAGTCCTTGCTCTAGTTAGACTGTTATGCATATAGCAAAATATTTTCCAAATTCTTAACATGCAGAATAGTAATTATGTTTAGAATACCAGAATGTCTCTCTGTTTAATTAGCTCCCCTTTTTCCTCAGCATGCCCCATACATGCATTCTTCAGCATTAGGATCTGGAAAAAATCCTGAACCTCATAGACAGCAATACTGTGTGCTAGGCCTCAGACCCTCATTTACACCTAGCATTCATCTTAATAGAAAAGATAATCTTATATTTTCAAAATATGCCCCATCATTCATGCTTAGGACTTTAATTACATTATTTTAATTTATCCATGGGATAATTAAAAATACTGTATTAGAACAGGGGCACATCCAGCATTCACATATGTATAGGGTAGGATTTTCAAATGTGCCAAAGGGAGTTAAGAGAACAAATCTCATTGATTGTCAATGGGACTTGTGATTAACTTGTGTTCCTAACTCACTTAGGTATATCTGAAAACCCCATCTATATATCTATATACATTTACACATAATTAGCTACGATAATTATGGTGTTTGAATTCATTTTCCTCCCTTATATTAAAGGAATTGTCTCCTTATTGGTAAGTGCTCTGTGGAGCTGCTAGAACATGTTAAAGTTGTAATTCGGGCTATCGAGTGATTTAAAAAATGAATTGCGATTAATCACACTGTTAAACAATAATAGAACACCATTTATTTAAATAATTTGGGTGTTTTCTACATTTTCAAATATATTTATTTCAATTACAACACAGAATTCAAAGTGTACAGTGCTCACTTTATATTTATTTTTATTACAAATATTTGCACTGTAGTAAACAAAAGAAATAGTATTTTTCAATTCACCTCATATAAGCACTGTAGTGCAATTTCTTTATCATGAAAGTTGAACTTACAAATATAGAATTATGCACAAAAAACTACATTCAAAAATAAAACAATGTAAAATGTAGAGCCTACAAGTCCACTCAGTCCTATTTCTTGTTTAGCCAATCGCTCAGATAAACAAGTTTGTTTACATTTGCAGGAGAAAATGCTGCCTGCTTCTTGTTCACAATGTCACCTGAAAATGAGAACAGGTGTTCTCATGACACCGGTGGAGCCGGCGTTGCAAGATATTTACATGCCAGATGTGCTAAAGATTCATATGTCTCTTCTTGCTTCAACCACCATTCCAGAGGACATGCGTCCATGCGGATGACGGGTTCTGTTCAATAACAATCCAAAGCAGTAAAGACCAAAGTGTGTTCATTTTCAGTCAGATGCCACCAGCAGAAGGTTGATTTTCTTTTCTGGTGGTTTGGGTTTTGTAATTTCCACATCGGAGTGTTGCTCTTTTAAGACTTCTGAAAGCATGCTCCACATCTCATCCCTCCCAGATTTTGGAAGGCACTTCAGATTCTTAAATCTTGGGTTGAGTGCTGGAGCTATCTTTAGAAATATCACATTGGTACCTTCTTTGCGTTTTGTCAAATTGGCAGTGAAAGTGTTCTTAAAACGAATAACAAGTGCTAGGTCATCATCCAAGACTGCTGTAACATGAAATGTATGGCAGAATGCAGGTAAAATAGAGCCATAGACATATAATTCTCCCCCAAGGAGTTCAATCACAAATTTATTTAACACATTATTTTTTTAATGAGCATTAGCATGGAAGCATGTCCTCTGGAATGGTGGCTGAAACATGAAGGGACGTAAGAGTGTTTAATATATCTGGCATTTAAATACCTTGCAATGCCGGCTACAAAAGTCCCATGCAAACTCCTGTTCTCACTTTCTGGTGACATTGTAAATAAGAAGTGGGCAGCATTATCTCCTATAAATGTAAACAAACTTGTTTGTCTTAGCAATTGGCTGAACAAGAAATAGGACTGAGTGGACTTGTAGGCTCTAAAGTTTTACATTGGTTTGTTTTTGAATGCAGTTATGTAACAAAAAAATCTACATTTGTAAGTTGAAATTTCAAGATAAAGGAATTGCACTACAGTACTTGTATGAGGTGAACTGAAAAATATTATTTCTTTTTTTATCATTTTTACAGTGATCAGTGTATACTTTGTATTCTGGTTTGTAATTGAAATCAATATATTTGAAAATGTAGAAAAACATCAAAAATATTTAATAAATTTCAATTGATATTCTATTGTTTAACAATGAGATTAAAACTGCGATTAATAGCGATTAATTTTTTTAATCTCAATTAATTTTTTTAGTTAATCGTGCGAGTTAATTGCGATTAATCAACAGCCCTAGTTGTAATATTATACATCCTTATAATAATAATGCTGTCTCCAGAGAACAAGAGGCCAACAAAAAAAAGAAGCCACCTTTCAGAGACAGCTTTATGAATTATTAAATTTGTGCCCAATTCCTAGAAGAATTAGTGTGAAAAAGATGTATAGCCATACTTTTAAAAGCGACCACTGCCATTGGGTGCCACAGTGTTTTGGTTTCAGAGTAGCAGCCATGTTAGCCTGTATTCGCAAAAAGAAAAGGAGTACTTGTGGCATCTTAGAGACTCATACATTTATCTGAGTATAAGCTATGCATCTGATGAAGTGAGCTGTAGCTCACGAAAGCTTATGCTCAAATAAATTTGTTCGTCTCTAAGGTGCCACAAGTACTCCTTTTCTTTCAGTGTTTTGGGTGTCACGTAAGGTGTCTTGTGCACCCAAGAAGGGAGGCACCCAATATCAGTATGAATATTTTGACCTTAAAGTTTAGAAGACTGCTCTACACTTTCTGTGTAAGCCAAAGAGAAATAACTCTATGAACTCTTTAGGGAATCAAACTGTTAAAATTTATTTCCACAAAACCATGCAATATTCAATGATACAGTGAATCAATGTTTTAAACACTTTTTAAAGGACTAAAACTCTGTAAAGAATGAATTAGCCATGCACTGAAGCCCAAGCATTTAACAGTTTTCCACTCAACTGTAGGATTTCAAGACCACCAACACTGGATACGGGCAAAGATTACCAAGTGTATTCTAGGCTGGGATTTATATTGGTCATAAGGCTAGGGCCACTGAGCAACTGGAAAATATTTCATGAAAGCTTTGGCTGAGCTATTATACTTTGCTTAAAGAAGCTTAAAAATATTCCATACTTTCTGGAAGGTTAAATTTGGGGCAGAGTGAATCACTGGGAAAATATGCACTGTATAAAATACTGTCTTTTCTGCAGATCACACAAAATGTTAAGACAACAGAGATCTATTTTACAACCCCAGTCCTGCAAAAGTTTCTAGCCCTCGTGGCAATGGAGAAAGCTTCAAAATGTGACCCCACTGCACTCTAAAGGCTCAAAAGTAGGAGGCAAATAAAAAGAACATCAAATCTATTATTTTTTACATAATCTAATGATTTAAAGACACTCTCATGATTTTTGGTGCACCTGACTCATAATTTTTCAACACTTGGGGTTGGCAAATACTGGATAAATAATACGATTTGTTTGCTCCTTTAAGAGACAATACCAGCAGCTGGCCACATTAACTGGAGTTAACAATTACTTCAATTCAAAAAGAAAAGGAGTACTTGTGGCACCTTAGAGACTAACGAATTTATTAGAGCATAAGCTTTCGTGAGCTACAGCTCACTTCATCGGATGCATTTGGTGGAAAATGCATCCGATGAAGTGAGCTGTAGCTCACGAAAGCTTATGCTCTAATAAATTTGTTAGTCTCTAAGGTGCCACAAGTACTCCTTTTCTTTTTGCGAATACAGACTAACACGGCTGCTACTCTGAAACTTTCAATTCAAAACACAGCATTGGGTTGGTTTAGATTAAAATAAAACAAGTTTATTAACAGAAGGACAAAGGATAAGTGATGCCAAGTAAAAGAAATAAAGGCAGAGATCATCAAAAGCAAATAAAATTGAAAACACACATCTAAAATTCTAAAACTTAATCTTGCACGGTACAAGATTAAGACATGGAATTAACACAACAGGGTACATGGTACATGGAGTCTGTATTGATGGAGCTCAATTCGAGATGCTAAAATGTTACTTTTATTTGTCATTTTGACAATGCAACCCCCTCCACACCAAAACACTCCCTCCCTCAAAAACTGACTTACCAGCCTAGTAACTAAGCCAATAGTAAAGATGAATTCCATGTTATTTGTCGTTTCCCTGGTTTCCCTTGTCTTCTTAGGTGAAAGATAAATATGGAGTCTCTCTCTGGACCTTTTATTCCCAAAGAATTGTTTTTGTTCTCAAAGTTAGGAAGACCCCTGGGGGATTCCATTGTCTGTGTCTCTCTGGGGTGCAGAAGCCATATTAATTCTCTGTCTCTCGAGTTCAGGCACAAGACAGCCCCACTGGTTTTTTGATAGCTTTGTTTAAAGCTAATATGTAAATTAAGGTTAATCCAAATTCCTCTGTCTATCACCTTTACCTAGGGTAGGCTGTCTTCTTAAATAGGTTCTAATAACATTATACAGAGATAATTCATTACTTCTCATATAAGGTTAACACATGCATTTATATTAATGACCAGTGTGCTGTTAGTTTTCAAATGATACCTTACAAGGCATATTTTCTACAGACATCATTATAGTAGTGTACAGGTGTAAATATAGGAGCGCTTGGATTCACCCGTTCTGAAACATCTGGCAAGGGCTACTGTTGGAAGACAAGCTATTGGGCTAGACAGACCATTGGTCTGAATCAGTATGGGCATTCTGATGTTCTTAACAAACCCAAAACAAATATTTTATTTAGATATTCCTGATGACAAATGAAAATTTGGGAGCAAAATTGATTGTCCTCCATGGAAAATTTCAATTTTGCAAAAATTTAATTTTCTGTCAGAAAATCATTCCCACAGAAAATTCCTGATTAGTTCTATTAACCATATATTGCAGCTTTGGAAAGAAATCCAAAACTGGTGAAAAATCACCCATTTGATAGGCTTCTTGTCCAATAATACTACCACAGATTAGTTATTTGACAAGACATGGAAATCAATTTAAAAGAAAAAAATCATTCTTTATTTTTTATCCAGTACCCAAAAATGTGCTAGGTACCTCACAAGACATAAAGATGATACGGTCAGCACTACAGATACCAATCAATCAGCCAAGGGGTTCCAAAAGTTTCCATTCTTCGATTCCAACATTTTTTAGCTCAAATACCAAATTCTCTGCATTTCTGCTCTTCAGATAAAGAACTTGAAAATGTCCACCTTGGTAAAACTTTATATAATTATACATACCATGCAAAATGTAAACAGTAATTTAAACAATGTAAAAATTAAACTATAGGTTAAAAAAAAGGCAGAACTCACTATTTATTAAAATTCAATCACTAATAAATCAAAACAGAGAGATCAGTTGTAAATGAACATGCCTCCTTCAAAATGTTAGCTTTCTGATTCTTCTCATCTCACATGCACTTGTACATGATTACTAGTGTCAATAAACAAA
Source organism: Dermochelys coriacea (assembly GCF_009764565.3). Classification (NCBI taxonomy): domain Eukaryota; kingdom Metazoa; phylum Chordata; order Testudines; family Dermochelyidae; genus Dermochelys; species Dermochelys coriacea. Next base: position 76,696,703 of record NC_050076.1, read on the forward strand.
GCAGTGTAGTTGTAGCCATGTCAGTCCCAGGATATTAGAGAGACAAGGTGGGTGAGGTCATATCTTTTACTGGACCAACTTCTGTTGGTGAGAGAGACAAGCTTTCAAGCCACACAGAGATCTTTTTCAGGTCGTGACAGCAGAATGCAAGGTGGAACAGTTTGTTTAGCATAAGTAGTGAGCACATATTATAAGGGACCATTCAAGGTAGAGTGGCCCATTAATACTGCATACAACAATCTGTAATCCACTAACCGACTCTTTTTCTCCTATGACTGCATATTCCAGCTATTTATACACACAACATATATATAAAATAAAATATAAAGCAGATCCTAATGAAATTAAAATGTCAGATTCTCATTTGCATTAAGGCCATTTTATATGGATTGGGCAGTGTAAAAAAAGTGCCTTAAAAGCGAAGTAAATTAAGTTTATTTAGTCTGCTTTCAAGCCTTTTTCACTGCCAGATCACTGTAAAAGGGCCTTGGTGTAATAAGAAACAGGCCCCAAATCTTTGAAAAATAATTATAATCAGTAAGGTGTGATTAACTAAAAAATGAATTATGCATCTGGTTTAGTGGTACAGTGTTTCCCAGTGGAATAATATTGTACGTGGAGGATAAAGACTGTGAAAGTCCAATTGTGCCATGTAGAAGAGGACTGAGGTCTTTGTACATTCTTTATAATTTTTTTCATAAAAGATCTATATATTTGTGTTTTGTTAAACTCCCCATAACTTCTATTGTGCAGATTAATAAGAGAAGGAAAAGGATTGATGTTAGTGATGGCTGAACCTAACATATTTGGAGATTTGGTTTGATTTGGCAAAGCAAAACTCCAAGGTTTGGATGCATATCTGGAGTTTCTAAGAATTTACACATAAAGCAGCACTTTTTAGCAGAGCCTCTGAGGACTTCTCTCTGCCAAAAGTCTTTTGAAAAGAGCCTCCTCACTCAGGCTTTCTTTGTCCCTAGGCCTGAGTAGCAGCAGCAGGAGCGGAAATCTTCTGAGCGAGGCTTTGCCGCCTTTCTTCCAGCAGAAACAGTGCTAGCCTGTCTATGTAAGTGATTGTGCTCTGGTATTCTCCTGTTACTGATGCAGGATTTGGAGCTTCCCAGGTGCTATGAATCATTGCTGTGAACCCTCAGACTGTTACCATGCAGTTACCATGACCAAAAAAGGAAGAGGAGGGAGACTTCTCAGGGGAATAGTCCAGGTTTGGTTCATGGCATGGACAAACACTCAAATTAGTTCTTATTTCACCTGAAGCAGGTTTTTGAGCCTGTTCTCAGCAGACGTGCAGTGGCTGTGTGGGTAAGAAAACCTCAGTCCAGCAAACTTCTTTCTCTATCTCTCCTTTGTGTATATTTCTCTGCAACAAATTTTATATTAAAAAAAATCAGAAGTAAATATAACCAGATTTTTCTGAAGGAGATATTACATTTGATGCCATAAAGTCCCCTCCCTCCCTGCCCCAAATACATTAGAAAAATAATAAGAATAACTTTGTTCAATTTCAACCCTGTTGTGTTAGATTGCCCTTAATAGTTTGGTGTTTGTGAGACTTGCTAGTCCAGTAGAACATGGCACCTGACCTTCAGGACACAGCTAGTTTTCAAGTGTTCCAGGACTGATTTCCTTATTCCTGAAACATTCAGTACCGATGAGTGGGAAGTGCAATCCCACATCTCATCACTAATAGTGATTCCACTGCCTCCCTTGCCAGCTTGTTCAACTGCCTAATGAAACTCTCCCTATAGTTACAGGTTTCAGAGTAGCAGCCGTGTTAGTCTGTATTCGCAAAAAGAAAAGGAGTACTTGTGGCACCTTAGAGACTAACAAATTTATTAGAGCATAAGCTTTCGTGAGCTACAGCTCACTTCATCGGATGCTTCGATGAAGTGAGCTGTAGCTCACGAAAGCTTATGCTCTAATAAATTTGTTAGTCTCTAAGGTGCCACAAGTACTCCTTTTCTTTTTCCCTATAGTTATAAAGTTTTTCTTAACATTTAATCTAAATCTTTCCTACTGCTCATTCTGTCCCCACGGACTCCAGAGAATAATTGATCCCTATTCTTTTTTTAAATATCCTTTTTTGTACTTGCGGTTACAGCATTTTCCCTCTGCCTTTTTCAGACTAAACATGCTAATTTCTCTTAAGCTTCCCTCTGACTTTTATCTTTCATTGCTGCTGCTCTCCTCTGAATTCTCTGCAGTTTCTTAACATCCCTTAAAAAATGTGGTGTCCAGCAATGAAATCAATGTTCTAACAGAGATCCAGATGACACAGAGCAGGTTGCTTCCTCTATATGTAATAAGCCTATTATTACAGCCCACTATACACATAGTCTTATTTACAAAAGCATCACATTGCTGACTCCTAAACAGATTTTCTTCTACACAGCCAGGGAACAGAGTCAGACCCATAAGTAGGTGGCCAGAAGCATGTACTCTTACATTTCTGCATGTGACCCTTTTCCTGTTTCTTCTTCATTAACCAATTCAGTGCTGCCAGGCTGTGGAGGTGAGCTGAAGGTCATAGACTTTGATCGGTTGCATTTCATACCTGGTACTTTTTCTGGATCCCCTACTGTGAGAGGAAGAAAAAACAGACTCTGCTGAGAGTTTTTTCCATTTGCAGTCAATGGTAATGAAAAAATATTTAAAGCTAGTTTAAATTATTACCTGTACGCTGGGCTGAACTATCCAGTTACAATGATTATCTTTTAGTTACAAAAACAATTAGTAGGCAAGCAGCACTGTTTTGATAGAAGGAAAAATACAACCTTAAAGCTGCTTTGAATTTTGAAATATGTTATTTAACCAGGAATCAAATACTGTAATTCTTTTGTCAGTCCCCACTGGTAACCACTGAATACTTAGTCAGAGTGTTGTAAGACCTGTCATTCACGACAAAGAGCAATTTTTAATAACATTTTAAAGAAACAGATGTTCTGTACAAATGGCAGAAGAACACTTTACTTTGGGTACCTCCAAAATAAGCCATGTTAATATGGGCATTTAGATGTACAACTAATGGACTAGATGGATTACATTCTCTTCCAGTTCTGTCAGCAATTGCATGACATCATTTCTCAAATATAACCACCGTGGCTGCATGCGGCCACCGGGTACTTTTCTTGCATCCACAGTCTCCTGGGCTGTGATGGGGGAGAGGGGTCAAAGTAGTGGCCCCTCCCCCTCCTTGATGCTCCTGGATGCCACCACCTTGGTATTGGTTGCTGGGCCACCAGCAGGGATTGGGCCCTGCCCTCTTCTGGAGACACCGGGGGCACAGCACCGGAGAAGCAGGCAGACTGTGAGTTCCACAACACCCCAGGGGCGGTGGGACTCAGGCTTTGGGCTTCAGCCCTGAGGTGATGGGTCGGCAGGCTCCAGTCGCATGACTTCAGGCTCTGTCCCCAGGCCCCATCTCCTGACTGCGTGGCTTCGGGCTCTGGCCACGAGGCTTCAGGTTCCAGTTCCCCACTGCCTCCCCTTAATCCCCATCCAGGGCTTAATTTGTCCCTAGGCTTGCCAGAGCTAAGTAAGTCTGCTGTGAAAAGTGATACTTGTATGTTTGCTAATATCACTTTTCACAGCAGACTTACTAGCTAGCAATAAATAAATTACAATGATTTGAACCTGCATATTTATTTCTTTTTTCCCAAAGCTAATTACGTATTTTAGGAAAAAGTGTGAGAGCGGCCACCAGCAAGAGTTGGTGGCTGCACTCTGAGGCCACCAAAAAATTTGTCCTGAGAACCTGACCTAGATCTATTGTGCATATACTTGACTCAATGACAGAGATGGGAACAGAACCTAGGAATTCTAGCTCCTACCTCTCTGCTCTGATCACTAGGCCAAATCCACATTTTTTCTGGGGAACCACAATGCTGCTTGAATAACTAAAATAAACTACAAGTTAAAATGCCTACAAGATATAAGGTGTGCATATTTTGATGAATACATTATGGACACACAAATGTCACACAACTGACTGCATTCCTTTCAGCCCCTCTTGCAACATCCCAGAACACAGTGCTAATGGGTCTGGTTACGACGTGGATGACTACCATACCATCAGCTTGTTTTAGTAAACTAAGTTGCTTCAAAATTTTAAATGAAATGGAAGAGGGAAACAGTAGGATAAGGAAAGAAGCAAAGGGTATAAGGAAATATCCTTATTTTGCTTATATTCTTACAGTAGATATTTTGTACAAGAAATACTCTGTATACTAAAACTAGATCCATCCCCTCCCCACAGCACACATGCGTGCTGGAAGAAGTGCTCAATAAACACAGAATTTTCCACAGAATTATACAGAAACATTTGTGCTAAATATTTTTGTACCAAGCACTGTGAAAACTCACAGTGTTCAATATCTCACACACAGTATCTGTAGGAGGCTTAGGAACTGAACATTACATTGTGGTTCAAAATATGAAAGGATACTGCTTCTCTGTATCCTTAAGGATTTCTTTTATACTTTCTCCAGATACAATAAACCTGAGCTTCTTTATGTATCAATGTAGATTTCTTTGATTCTTCATTAACATTAAAACATTTTAAAAGTGAGAAAAAGAAGGTTTCAGCTCCCTAAGGGCTACCGGTGTGATTGTGAAAACGCACAAAGCCAGCTGCCTCTGGTCTTTCTATGTTTGCATTCTAAACTGCAAGCCCATCAAGACATGGACTGTCTTGGTATTGGTAACTTGTAAAGAACACATTGGCACTTTGCAAAAATAAACAGCAATACAGGAAAGCACTTAAGTTGCCACTTAACTTTAAGCATATATTTAAGTCCCATTGATTTCAATAGAACTTAAGCATGTGCTTAAAATCAAACACAAGCATAAGTGCTTTGCTGAATAGGGATGGTTTCCTGATTCAAGACCATAACTAATAAAGATTTTTTTTTTTAATTCTTGTGAAGGGAGAAAGCTGCAGTAATGACACAGTTAGCTGTGCCATCGCCAGGAAGTCTTACCTTGAGTTTTTGTGTTACTAAAAGTGTTCCCAATGGAGCTGTAATTTAGTTACCATATTGGGGGTTTTTTCAGGGTAACGGATCGATTAACTTGGGTGACACTAATAAGGCTGTCTTTGAGACTTGGCATTTCCTGTATTCATTATAAATGGATTATTAACATTGTACAAGTGGCAGATTAGGTCATAGAGGTGACACAGTAAGTCACAGGACTGTTTTTAAAATATTCCATAGAACCCAATTTCATAGCATTCCTGATGGAGAGGATCACACAGAAGAATCTACATGCAGACAAGTCCAAGTTCATAAGAATGACAAGTTTCTTACCTGAATATTTTCTTTCTTTCTGTTAGCAGCATCTCTCTGAGTTCATTACTAATGGATTAATGCCCCCACCTATGGAATCTGGAGGTGATCTAATGTTGCTGGGGGGACCAGAACTAAGCTCTGGCCACTAGAAGAGTCTTTCTACAGCTGTAGGAACACTGCAGCAACCAATTATTAGCACTAAGACAAATCAATTTAAGGTATGAAACTAACCTTAAGACAATATGAGTCTCCCTTTAGAGAAAAATGTCAGTGTCTGTACTGATCTTTATAGGCTACCAGGGTGGGTTGAATTTGGAGAGAAGCTGCTAACAAAGAAAATTATCAGATAAGAAATTTCTTGTTCTGTTGCACAGCTTCTCACCTCATTCATCACTAATGGGAAGTAGAGAGCACTGAGTTACATGGGGTTGCGGGGGGAGGGGGCAGGAAGGGAAGGATAAGCAGAGATAAATTATTATAGCAAAATATTAGGCAGGAATATAAGTTTTCTGCCATATAAAGCATGAGTTTTATAAACTAAAGAATTATGTGGGAACCAATCCAGTAGCACCTTCTTACCAAAGGATGCCCCTACAGAGGAACAAAAATGTACTTTGAAAATCTTCCTTAGATGAGGCTCATACATTTTCCCCACATAATGACAGGTTTCAGAGTAGCAGCCGTGTTAGTCTGTATTCGCAAAAAGAAAAGGAGTACTTGTGGCACCTTAGAGACTAACAAATGTATTAGAGCATAAGCTTTCATGAGCTACAGAAGGCATCCGATGAAGTGAGCTGTAGCTCACAAAAGTTTATGCTCTAATAAATTTGTTAGTCTCTAAGGTGCCACAAGTACTCCTTTTCATTTTCCCCACAGTGACTCTACGGATTTCTGTGAATAATTTCCCAGGTGCCTAACATGCTAACTGGTGTTGGATTTTTTACATTGTGCCTGCAGCAACTTTGAGGCTCTAAGACTCTGGCATTTTGGATTAAATGAAATGAACAGAGTATAATTGGCATATGTACTCCACAGACTTGAGATATATCTTCAGAGCTCTAGAAAGTCCCACTTATGTCACAACCTTCCAAGGGTTAGAACCGTATGATGGGAGAACTATTTCTCAGGAATTGTGGAAAGAGGAACTTACCTTGAACAGAAAGGTTTCTGAAGCTATAAGAATAATTTTTTCCTCATGACAAAGACAGAGTACTTCTTGTAATGACATGGGAACTAATTCCAAAACTTGCCTTTTGGAGGTAATGGTGATGAGAAAGGCCAGCCACAGGCTTGTCTAATCTGTCACTCTGATTAAACCTGGCACCTGATACTCATATAGAGAATCCAATGTGTCTGTCTACAAAATGTCACTCACATTTCTAAGGTGCATGGATGTAGGACTCCAGCCAAGCCTCCTGGAGAAACTCTAATGTGAATGAGATCACCAGAACTTTGGGATTATTATTACATTTGTATTACAATAGCATCTAGAGCTCAGGGCCCCATTGGGCTGGGTACTGCATAAACAAAATGCAATCCGTGCCCCAAAGAGCTTTCTGTTTCTCCTCATAACAGAAATGTAAATTTGACCAGATCAAGGAATGAAATATCCTGATTGAGTTTTGTTTGGGTACCAAACTATATCAGAGGTTAATGGAGAATCCATGCTGAACTACACTTCTCTTCCTATGTCCAGGTTGCTAACTGTAGGTGTTCACAGTCTGAGTGAAGGAGTCCCTGCTTCAGGAAGTCTGGTGTTTTCTGTGAGGACCGTGGCTGTCCAAAATGCCTTCTAGGCCAGTGAAGGACAAGAAGGAGGACTTAAACTCTCCCCTTTCCACTTTTCTGCATCCTTTATGAGAACTGTCCTGAAAGATAGGAGATTTTTCTCTACCCAGGAATTATTTCTATTGACATGGAGAAGCTTTGACCTCTGGTTACTTCCTGGTTTCAGAAGGGATATAAACATTAATGCCTGAATTATAAGACAACCTCTACTGGGAGGTAGGAGGAGACTTCATCTGCAAGTACCGTAATTGCCTACTTCATGGTTCTTGCACATTCTACTGATGCAGCTGGTACTGGTTACTGTCATCGAAAATATATTGAACTTGAAGGACCACTGCTCCAATCCCATATGGCCCTGTTTGTGGGGTTTGCTTTTTCTTCCTTTAAGACATACCCTGGTAGAGGTTTCAAAATCAATTAAAAGGATGTGTACCATGAGATTTTGAACATTTGTCTTCCAAGTATACTTGTTTTCATAGTGAATACACAAAGATCTAGAGTGGACATGCAGCTCACTTTCAGCATGTTGTTTGTACTTACCTGCCCATAAAGTGGAATTCAGAGACAACTTGAGAATGGCACCTAAATTTGGACTGCATCAAGTGTATACTTCTGTGTCCTCAGAAGGAATTTCTGCAGGTGTATTTTGAGAAACCTCCTTGAGATACACCAGCAATCCTAGGCATTGCAGATAACTGGATACTGATGACCCCTCAGGGAATTACTTATGCAATGATGGATCACTGCAAATCTTTTCCATTATGGTCAAATAATGGCCAGAACCATGCCTATTTTGATCACTGGGTGAGCAATTCTCTGCATTGATATCAAAAGCTTTTCTTGATTTTGACGAACTGGTGGCTATAAATCCTCTTCAGCAATTATCCAGTTATGAATAGGTCTGTATCTCTGGGCAAGGTATTTATCCATGTGTAGCATGTGACCTGTGCCTTGCTGTGAGAGCTACCAGGTACTGGTAGTGCAGCGGTCAGATCAGAAGGAAGAGTCTTGTACAGGAATTGTGAGCTCTCTTACACAATACTCCATTTGTTTTTGAAATGTTGAGGATTGTTGGTTTGGAGGAAATTTTATCTAGGTTTTCTTGGATTTTTCCTCTCTACCAGGTGATAGTACCTTCTTGAATACCCAGGGTGTTGGCAGCTACCAATGGATTGCTATGCTAGTTTTGATAATGAGGGCTGAGGCCTCTCTGCAATCTCAATTACTAAACTCTCTAATGTTTCCTCTATAGCTCCTCACCTGAAGTCTGGAGGCACAAGATACCTGTTTAGAATGATCAATGACTATTCATGCGTGTAACATGGCTTCCTTGTAGCTACCAGCTTAGAATCCATTGCTCATCACAAATCACGTCATGGGTTTGTCCAAGGCAGTACCTGAGACATCTTACTACAAGCAAGCATCTTACACCCTAGATGAGGAGTATTTTGTTTACCATGAAGCAGGCTTTCCTTACTACAATAACTCCTCACTTAACATTATAGTTATGTTCCTGAAAAATGCGACTTTAAGCGAAAAGATGTTAAGCGAATCCAATTTCCCCATAAGAATTAATGTAAATGAGGGGGGTTAGGTTCCAGGGAAAGGTTTTTTTTGCCAGACAAAAGACTATATTATACACACACACACACACACACACACACACACAGTATAAGTTTTAAACAAACAATTTAATACTGCACACAGCAATGATGATTATGAACCTTGGTTGAGGTGGTGAAGTCAGAGGGTGGGATATTTCTCAGGGAATGCCTTACTGCTAAATGATGAACTAGCAATTGGCTGCGCCCTCAAGGGGTTAACTCGTTGTTAATGTAGCCTCACACTCTACAAGGCAGCAGGAATGGAGGGAGGGGAGACAGCATGGCAGACAGAGACAGAAACACACACCCTATGTGTGTGAGAGAGAGATGCGCATTTCCCCTTTGAGGACCCACTCTTAAGTACACTGCCTTGTTAAGTTAATCAGCAAGCTGAGACCACAGCTGCTGCCAGGAAGCTCCCTCCATCCTGAGCCCTGTCGTGTGCCCCCTGCTCTATGGAAATGGGGTAAGCGGGGTGCAGGAGCAAGAGGGAGGGGGACACCCTGACATTAGCCCCCCTCTTCTCCCACCCCCCAGCAAGCAGGAGACTCGGGGAGAAGCTCCAAGGCAGAGGGCAGGAGCAGCACATGGCAGTGGGGGAGGGACGGCTGAACTGCAGGCAATTGAAAGCCTGCTGGGTGGCTGCTGCACAGGGAACTTAGGGGAGCGGGGAGCTGCTAGGGGGGCTGCTGGTTCACACTGGTTCCAAGCCCCTACCAGCTAGCTGCAGTGGGCTGCTCTTTCTGCAAGCAGTGGACAAATCAGGCGGCTGCCAAACAACGTTATAAGGGAGCATTGCACAACTTTAAACGAGCATGTTCCCTAATTGATCAGCAACATAACAACGAAACAACGTTAACGGGGACGACTTTAAGTGAGGAGTTACTGTACTTCTTCCCTTGGCTGTCTGTAGGATAACACATTATTCATCTGGGCCCCAGGTCCACACTACTGAGGAGAATCGGTGCCCATACCTTGATTGGGGAAGTAGCTTGTTAGATGTCCCCATGAGCCCAAAAGGCTGCTTGCTTGGGGTTCCCTCAAGCTGGCTAGTGCTCAAGTGAGTAGTGTAGTAGGGGCAACCTGGCATCACCCTAGGGCTTTACTCAGTCAGTCAGGAGCATTTAGAATGTGGGAAGGAATTTGTCACTCACCCCTCTGTAATCCCATGATGGTGCAGCTCCATGGGAAGTGGAATCCCCATGTGCCTCAGTTTTGGTCACATACTGCCTGAAGGGCTCCTAAGGCTTTAGTGTGGATCCAGCCTATGGAGTGTGGGGGAGGTGGGGAGAGACCCTTTCCCGCCATTCAGAGTCTAATCTCCTTTCCTTGGCAAAGCGAGGGTCCTTGGGCTGAAGGCAGAGTTCGCATGAGGCTGCAGCCAGAGGCAGGGCTGCACAGAAGGGACAGGCTTGTCAGATATGGGAGGGGCAGTGAACATGACACAGAGCACCAGGACAACGTCTGTATTGGAGAAAAGCCCCAGCAAACCCAGCTTCTGTGCTGGAGAAGGCAAAGGAGAAGGGGTGTCAGCCTGATTTCACCCCTCTTGTTCAACAACAGTAATCGCTGCCTTGCAAAGGACACATTTGCTGTTTTCAGTTTTGGGACCCAGAGTCTCTAAGGTTTGCGGGACTTACTCCTGAGTATCATGAAAATTCCCTGACTCCTAGTGGGAGCAAAGGGGGCTGCTCCTTTCCCCAGGGAGCTGAGGACCAGCTTCAATTTTGGGGAGAGGGGAGGAGAAGAATTTTGGATCCTTTCAGGATTTCCCCCCCTTTCCAGCCCAGGTCTGTTGCGGGACTTACCACCTATGCTGGCTGGATAGCTTCCTCCCCATCTTTAGACTCCCCCTGAAAGCTCAGAAGCTCCTCATTGGGCTTTTCAGTGTTGGAGTTGGAGCTCCTCAGAGCAGGGTAAGAGCCCGACATGCCAGTCTAGCTCTGAGCCCCATGCCCTGGCAGTGTGAGGGTCAGCTGGCTGGGAACTGGCAGGGAATAATTCACCTTTTGAAGATCCCATATATGCTGCCTTGTGCAGGGAACACCACTTAGACTTAAGCCAGCTGTTTGCAGGACAACTCTGCCATGCCTGCAGAGGTGCTGCATCAGAAGATCCAGGTGGCTGAAGCCACTGTGCTGCTCTTTACCTGATCCGGGAGGAGTGGAAGAGGAGGAGGAGGAAGTCATAACTGCACAAAAACAATTACAATAGAGGTTTTAAAACAAAATGCTTGGAAGAAACTGAACCAGCAATTGGTTTCACCACCAGAGGCAGAAAACCTGGCAGCCTGGGCTTGCAGGTAGAGCTTAGTCCTGGAGCCTACAACGATAGCCCCGAAACTGTCTCTGACTTCCACAGATGAGGGTATTGACCCATCAGTAATGAATGAGGTGGAAAGCTGTGCAACAGAATACAAACATACTAGCAAGGTGATAGCCTACCAGCCTCTGGTTATGAAAAGGACATTGAGCATACAATGCTGAGGAAGATAAAAAGGCAAGAAAATTGAATAAAATGAAAATAATGGGTGACTTCAGTGTCCCTCATATCACTAGTTAAATGTCACAAAAGGACACATCTTCTGTCTTACTTAGCATGTTCATTCATTGACATTTAAGTGCCTAGGTACTAATCTGAGAATCCCTGCACAAGGACTGGGCGTCTCATTTTAGTGCCCACATTCAAAACTTGGGTTCCCAGTAACTTTCCAAATCCAAGTCTTCATGTTATTCTCCTACAGATTCACAGAACAGGCTTTTGTTCACCTACAGTTCTTCACTTGGGGCAGGGCACATTCTCACTCCTTGCCTATAGACTTTTGCCCCACAATGGAGGGGACAACGCAAAGAGCAGTGGAAACTACCTGAACAGTTAGCTGTGAGTGAATACGTGTGTCCCACCCTATTATATCTGCCCTAGCTGTGGACATCAGAAATAGTGTTGCCCCATCTCTATCCTCAACCCCTCTCCTGTAACTCAGAGACAGTGGAAAGCTAGATATCTGGTGTCTGTGTATTTTAGCTGATAGTGCACATGTTAAGGCTGCATATTTTATTTTCCAATCTCTATATGCTAGGACTATTTTACTCTACATTTTTACTATATTTACTATATATTTTTACTGTATTTACAGCCCCCATTTCGGCTTGTGCGTGCTACAGACTGTGACCAAAAAAGTGGCCATGTTCCCAATTTACCTGTGAAAAACCCAGATTGGCACATACAAATTGGGTAGATGACTGACAGCCTCATCTGTGTGCACTAATAACTGACTGTGTGTGTGTAAAATAGCTGGCCACCCACTTTACTAAGTGCAATCAGTTTCTCAGGGAAAAGAGAGTGTGCAAAAATGAAAATTTTGCCCCCAGTGCTCCAGTGAATCCCAACAACCCAACTAATGAATCAGTGATTAACACTATTTCTTCTTCTTGAATATACCATAGGGGAAAACATCAGCATGGTCACTCATATGATTTCCCACTTACCAGTTAAGGAACGGCGCAGTTTAGGCTTTGTGTCAGATCCATGATGTGCAGAATAGGAGTCATCCTTCTGTGATTATGAAAGGAAGTAGGTTAGGACTTTTATGGAGATAGCCTGTAAGTCTATAAATGACACTCATATTTCAGACACAAGCCATTCACAATCCCCATGCACTCTGTTTCCATTTGTTTTAATTTTGCCAAGAGAATACAAGAAAAACAAAAAGAAATGGTTCTAAAAATAGATTAAATACCCAGCATAGATTTCTGGGAGGAAATGTTTACCAACACTTATTTGTTTCATGTTGATGAAAGAGGTCTGAACTCTCAGGGAGCAATTTAGCAGATATGATTTGAAAGCAGCAGATCTGGAGCGATGAGGACTCAGCCAAGTGACTGAGCAGAAACTTGGCAAGGCCACATACATTTATTCCCTGTCTTTATGCCAAGTAGCCAGTGGAAAGCTTGCTAGGTGGCGAGCTCATGCTAATGAGCGCTCTCTCCTTTTGCTTGAGCACTAATCTGCACTTCTCACGAATTTCTATTAGCACAATGCAGCTAGAATTCTTTGATATTGTTTTAGCAGGAAATAAGTCCTTTATGCAGCCATGATTTGGCTTGTATGCCCAGAAACCCATGCTGCCAAACCACCTCCCAGCACAGTTTTCAGTTTTGTTTTCTTTTTTTTTTTTCCCTTTAACCAGGGACCTGATGCCCTCAATCCATTGTTTGCAGTTTTGTTGACTATTTTAGTAACAATGGCTTCCGGGGTTGAACAGCAGTGGCCTAGCTCCCTGGAAAGCGATCCCCAAGGATATCCAAAGACTCTCAGAGCGTGCTTCATTCAGTCCCTCTGACACAATTACTAAAGGCAATATGTAATTTATGGCCAGGCCTTACAAGCAACTCCAAATGAGCCATTTAAAGGGGAGAGGGGACTATATGTGTGTTGGCAAAAGAACAGAGGGAAGAGCTAGTACAAATTTCAAGGGCTACAGGTGCAAGTGTTTTCTAGGTGCTGAATAATAATTAGGTGTTGTACTAAGGCTCTGAAACCACAACACTTATGAGATTTTGGGTTGGATCATATCCCAGATTTGCAGTACAAAGAAACCCAAAACATGCACAGTAATATAGAGCATGCATTGTGATACATATCTACAGCAAACGGTAATAGGAGACCTTATCCCTGAATGGTCAGCGCTCTTCAATGATTCTTTTCCCTGAGAGAGGGTGAAACTAAGACCTGAAATTGAACTTTTTTGAGAAGAAGGATGGTCTTTGGGTTAAACCTCTGAACTAGCCCTCAGGAAATCTGGGTTAAATTTTTAGCTCTGCCACAGATGTCCTATGTAACCTCGGATAAATCAGTTAATCTCTCTGTACTCCATGCCTCATCTGTGAAAATGCGGTGATTAAATTTCCTTTCTTCATCTGACTGGCCTGTTTAGACTGTAAGCTCTCTAGGGCAGGGACTCTTATGTATATGTATAAGTAGAATGACCAGCACAATGGGGCCCGACTCATTAATTGTTACTGTAGAACTACTCAAATTAAAAAGCAGAGCTGGTAGAAACTTTTTGCATGAAAAGTGTTTTGCGGGGAAAAAATGGCCTTTACAAAAAACATGTCGACATTACTGACATTTTACATGAAAATTTCCATGATACTTTAACCAAAATGTTTCCAGAAATTTTTAATAAAATCTGTACAGATATTTTTGTTTACTAAAATCCACATTTTGTTATTGAAAACTGGGCTGTTGGTCAATGAAAATTTTTGAAAATGATTTCAAATACTATTGTCATAAAAATATTACCAAAAAAATCAGAAAAAAACCCAGAAAATGGATCAATTTCAAACCCAGTGAAATAGACACATCTTTGAAAATTTTCATTAAATCATTCACCTGTTTTTTATCTAGCTCTAATGAGTAATAACTTTTAAATGCATCTGCCTTTTATTTTTTCCTGAAAAAAGGTGCCAAGTGGTTGAAGACTCAGGTTGTTAAAAAAGTTGAGATATGATTCAAAGTTAATTTTCTCTTACTGGATTCCTTTGATACATCAGGCAGCACTTTTCTACTAGACTGTAAATGGAAGACGACATGCAAATTCCACCAGCACTGGATGTGTTAGCGTGATCCCTTGTATCTTGCTCCTACTTCCCTCTTAATTCTTCTGATTCTTGCTAGCAGTCAGAGGGTATATACAAAACACGTTTGTTTCAAGTTTCTTTTATTTCAGATCTGGTCAGTGAGTATAATTGTAATAGTTCCACCTTGTGGCAAAATGCAGAATAGAATACTGCATGGAACAAGAACACATACTTTTCTCTGGTATAATGGTCCATATCTGACTCAAATAAAATCCTGAGAGTCAAATTCTTCCCTGGAATCCAAATAAAGCATAGTAGGTGACCCTTAATTACACTTTAGTGCTCAAAAGTTCCTAGCTAGAGTTCTACAGGGTTTTCAATAATGAATCCTCTCTGCAGGAATATGGACTGTGTGTATCAACTTGACATAAAACTCTAAGCCTAAATAACATAATCTGAAAATATTTGGCTTTTTAAATCTATTTTTATCAATGCATTTTTAATTTAATCCAGCAAAAAAATCATTTGTATGCAATCAAATGCTATAATTTGTCACTCCATATCATTCCGAGTTAATACACTGAGACTCTTTTAGAACACATATGAGACATCTTCCTAGAATTTTCAGACATTAATCACATTTCTTTCATTTCTGTTTGCTGTAAAAATGACATCAGAAAATTACCAAGAAAAGGCCCTGACTGTGCAAACACATAGGTGAGTAGTCCCACTGACTGCAAAGGATTTCTCTCGTGTGTAAAATTACTCCATGTGTGTTTCTAGGATCAGGGCCTCAGTATTTATATTTGTTCTAATTACAGAGTCCAAAAAATGGTGCAGTTAGCACCAAAACATGGTGACATGACAGTCACTTTAAGCATAACTTTGTTAATTTTAACTTTCTAAATACCAGTGTTAACTTTCAGACAGTTTCATATTACAATTAACATAATGTAAAGAAACGTGTTGCAGTGCTGTATCCTACACTGAAATATGCTAACTATGTCCCCTGTCCAGTAATGAACTCTATCTGCATAAATCCTATTGCAGGACCAGTGCCTTGACTTTATCTTGAGGTACCTACTCCCTTCACAAGTTTGCAAAGTGAGTATGAATACAGTGCAAGCCATTTTGCTGATTCGACCCATCGCTTACTCACCAGATACAACACAAATGTTCTGGCTTTTGCTCCCTTTACTAAAATATACAATATTTTAAATATTATATATAACAAATATAACAAAGTTCTGTCACCTTAAATACCCAATAGAATTATTTAGGGAAAGAATCTTCCCGCGTTTAATATCATGTGCACTGCAATATCTAACAGACACAACAGAGGAGGTCTATGATGGTGTGAAAGGGTTAATCGCTGAATGTCCTTACTTAAAATATATAATCTTGCTCACAACATTAGCATTAGTTTAACTTAGCTCTTTTTAAATTTAATTATACCAAATGTTCTACAAGAAAATGCCATGTTGTCTTCTATCTATTTTGAATTATAAGTATCAATCAGCATGTAAATGATCAAATTAAATCTTTTTGGTTGTTTGCTTCTACAGCTGAAACACCTTTCTGTGAATGAAGGACTAGGATAGAGGCATTTGGTACATTACTTGATATTTTGATTGGCTCTTCAATGACTGGATTTTCAACAAAGAAATCTGAGGGGAATAAAACTCATGGGGGTTTAGAGCTTCCTATGCTATCTGGGAAATCACTAGCTAAATAATCATTAATCATTTAACTACCATACTTTTCTCCTCTGTTACATAATTTTATTCTTATACACATTAAGAGCCACAGTTTGCCCTTGGACATTTGACAGCAATTCTGCAATGCATTTAAGCATGTGCTTAGTCCCACTGAGCACATGCTAAAGTGTTTTGTTCAGTAGATATGAACCGCTGAATTGGGGCTTTGGAAGCTAAATATTTTGGTCCTGATCTTGCTTGCTTGCTTGAAGTCAATGTAAGTAATGGATGTCATCAAGCAGTCACAGTTGTTTGAATCATGCACAGTAACTAATAGTTAAAGTGAAAAAGTTTGTCAGTTTCTTTTTTAATTCAGAATATGTCAATGGTAAATCTGGCCCTAAAGTGGGCTTTTTAGGAATTAGGTATACTATATTTCCTTTGATTTGCTTTTATTTCTTGAAGGCTTCTCAAAACTGTAACTAGTTTAAAAAATAACGTCAAAGCTGTGATATAAAAGCCTTATAAACATGGCTCTCTCTTTCTGAAAAAGTTGTAAAAAAAATATTTACAATACATCTGGATTGATGACAACTTGTGCCCCCAAGTTTCAGCCTGTTATGAAATCTTACCAGACCTCCTCCCCGCATGAAAAACAGGCCCTTATAATAGAAAAGCCAAGTGTGAATTCATTAAAACTGCTAAATAAATAACTGTCTTAACGCTGATAGAATATGTGATAACAATTAGCTGAATTGTGCTACTGCTCATTTATTTGCAAGGGATCTGAATTTTTCAGGTAACCCTAAGAGTTTCGTACTCACTAATATTCAGATGAAGGTTAATAGACACTTTTATTAAAAGGTACCAGAATCTCTTTTCTTTAAAATAACAACTTTCTGGAGTTTGGTGATAATATGTATATCTGTTAGTATGAGACTCCTCACCACTGAATATACAAGAGAGTGAAAAGGAATCATACATCATGCCTCTTTACAATTAAAAGATTTCCCAGCCCTCCATACCTCCTTTCTAAAGTGATCAGAGTCACTTCTGTTCATATGGATTTGAAGGCTCCTGTGTCTGAGAATCAGGATCTCCTTTGCCTGCTCTTCTGTCCCACTTTCTCCAGGAAGTGTATGCCTGTTATATGCTGGCACCTGCTCACATAAATCATAAATCATATAGATCCAGCTCCCACTGAAGTCAATGGGAGTTTTTCCATTTAATGGGCTTTGGGTCAGCACCATATGTAGCATCACAAAAATGAATTTCCCAGTTGTCAATTTTTATGGCCAAATTCTGCTCTCACTTCCCCTGGTGTAGACCTGGAGTATCTCCGTTGGCTACACTGGACATACTCCAGCTTCAGATTGGTAGCAAAAACCAGACCTTGATTCTTTTGCGCCCACTTTTTAATGTTTCCCCAAAAGCCTTATCTTGTTGCATCTCTTAGCACAGCAGCAAGACAAAAGGTGGTAGCTCTGTGCCAAGATACCCATATTAGCCACATTCCTAATGATTTGGCATTTCATGCCTAAGCCAAGAAAGCAAAGGCTTTAGTTGTGTTTAAGAGATAAAGCTTCACATAGCACCACAGTGCTTAGATAGTATAGTATACTATAGTATAGTATAGCATAGTGCAATTGTTCTGCAAACAGCAGGATTTCCTATGCACCCAAAGGTAAACATTTCATGGAAAAACTGTTGAATGGCTTTAAAACATTTTTCATTTAATTATTACTATAGGGCCAAACACCTGTTGCTGCTATTGGCCAAACTCTTTGCACACAACAGGGGCTCCCTGCATCACTTCAGTCCCCTCTCCCCTCTCCATATGTACCACCCTCCCATCCCCTTCTCTTTCAGGGACTCCCTGAAACCCACCACCTTCTCCCTCCATCACCCCCTCCCCATATAGGGGTTCTGTGTGGCCCCCTATTTCCCCTCCCCCTATGACAGAAGCTCTGTGTGCCTCTCCATTGCCCCCTTTGCCATATGCCAAGGGCTATGTGTCCCCCATGCCCTCCTTCCCCCATACCACAGTCTCCTACCCCATGCCAGGGGCTCTGTGTGCCCTTTCATTCCCCCTTTCCTCTCTATACCTCCCTTGCCCCCAAATCATAGTCCCCCATCCTCCCCCCCTGCCAGGGGGTCTGCATGCACATGCAATCCCTCTTTGCCCCACCAGTTTCTCTCTCTCTTTCAGGGTGTCAACATTTTTAAATTGTATGGGGAGGATGGACAGAGCTAAAGTTACCACATTACAGACAGACAAACAGAGGAACAAGTTGGGTGTTAGTCTTCACTTTGCTCAGTCCACTATTCGCTCTCCATAGAAGGAGATCTTTAGTAGCACATCTAAATAATCCCAATATCTGTTCATGTTGCTGAGAATCATACTAATAATTTTTTACAATTCATGTTACTACTGTACTGTAGCTTGAGTGGAAAAACCTTACTGTTCTCCTTATTTTGTATAGGTTCCTTGCCAATATTTTCTGTATATTTTCCAGCACATCTGGATTCAGAGAGTCCGATTCTTTGACCATTCTGGCAGACCTGTGGCTGTCACTGCAAAGAAAACACCTGGGTTCTTCATCAGTGCGTAGTGCATGAGATAAATTGCAAAGGCACTTAATGAAGCTGAAGTTACAATCAGCAGTTTGTTTGCTGAGTAGATAGGCTAATACAAGGAGATTGCATTGGTGAACAGCAAGAACCATGAAAGAGCAGAAATGTCAGGGGAAGATGGGATCAGAGTCTTGTTACTCTAATTTCTGACATAATTGCCCAAACTTGCCATTATTTTCTCCATAATTTTTGAATGATTTTAAAATTTGCCACCAAATGCGTGTAAGTGTGGACTGTTCAGGTCCAACCTCAACACAACTCACTGGGAGTTACACACATACCCCTGCCAGGAGTAGAGACTGAGAGCTTAGCTCCTCTGGCCCTGCAATGGGACTGTTCATCAAAAGCATTTTCTTTACATCTGTCTGGGCTACACCATCTCTTCTCATAGAACAGCCAGCAAGGAGGGGCAAAGGGGGCAGGGAACTCTGCCAGGTTTCCAAGTAACTGTTCCCTCCAGGCAGGGTGGGTTATGTGCGGGTGCAGACTCCCAACCCCACAGCTCCTGAGTATCCACTCGGAAGGGAAGGTTAGTCCTCGTCCAATGGATGCAGAGGCATCTGCATGGAAACATGGTCAACCTGGCCCCCTTATCATCTGCCCACAAGCTGTGCTGCTTAGTCACCGTGCAGCTGCTGCAGCTGCAAAAGGTTGAGCTGCAGATAATGCTGCTTTAAGATTTGATATGTGTGAGGGTCCCTTGCCCATGTCCCATTCCCTGCCTCCAGGTTATGCCTCCTCCACACCCGTAAGCGAGATTAACTATCTGCGTTAACTCCCCAAGCAGACAACTAATCAGATCTGGTGACCCAGCTACTCTAAATCATACGACAATTTCCAGTTCCATTAGGATTTTAAAGGGTTCTGATATAAAGTTATTGTACAACCATTACGTGCCAGGGGATTGGCTAGCACTTTAATCTTTCAAGAGCCCTATCCCACAGTATGGATAAACCAAACATGGATTGACTGAATCTGGTTCAAATGCTTAAACAAGAAAATGTCAACCAAATTTTACAATTTAAAAAAATATTTAGTCATTTATATTTTACCTAATGCCACAAACATGCTAATGTCTGTGTTACAAGCAGGGACACAGTCCACCTGCAGTCAGGACTCCCAAGCAGGGAATCAACCTCCCATCAGCCTTTCTGAAGTACTATTTGTGTCATTACACCAGGCTAGGAAAACACTTACAGCAAAGATGTATGGGACGGCTCATGAATTAACTGCCCTGCTTCTACTAGCTCAATGGCATGTTTCCTCTCTAGCTTTTCGTAGAGCAGCACAATACTTGATTTTGGCTGGTCATACTCTCGGAGTAAGAACTTCTGAAGATACTTGCTGTTGAAATATTCCAGTCTGTTCAGGAACAAAAAACAAACAAACACTGCTGTACTGATTCTGTGATGCTCATGACCTGAAGAAAACAAAAATAAAACACCGCTGTGATGAACCTGTAATGATCTTTGTTTGAACAAAATTGCACTGTCTCATTCTTTCCTCCCCAGGACCCAGAACTGGTTCTTGCAGATTGGCTGTTGTTCCTTTAGACATCTGCTTTCCAGCACCTAGTGGGTCAAGAACCCAGTCCTGCCCACCTTGCTTTGTTGGTGTGCAAAGAGCACAGGGTTATGCTCTATATTAATTCTATAATGTGGCACATGAGAAAGTTAGAGCTTCTCAGAATGCAATCTGTAATGCAATAAAATGCCTCCAAAAGGCCAAAATGATTGTGAACTCCATTACCGTTGCTTCTTACATTTAATCAAACAGAAGTGACTGGGATCAATCCAGCAGCTTCCAGAATCCCCTCTCGAAGCAACTCCCAGCTCAGTACTTGAAGGAGATCTAGTTCACTTCACATACCTGTACAGATACTCAAGTCTGGCCATTGATTGGCATCATGTGTCTCTCTCTAGCCAGCAATTTAGCCTAGGTACTACTGTACATTCAGAAGGAGCCAGTCCTGAGTTGCTTTGCAGACAGCATTTTCAACACCCTCTAGTGGTCATTCCAAAAACAGTCATTCTTAACAAAAGAAGTATCTGTCAGATTGCACATAAAAGAATCCTTACCGTGAAATTAGGTGTGCATGTTTGTAGAGCAAATAGTAAAACATGGTAAATTATTACCAGTACACTTTAAAGGTCTTTTTCTTTACAAAAACAAAATGCACATGTATATACAATTTACCTCATATTTAATGAAAATTTGGCATTTTTGTTATGAAAATCTCAGTGGATGGACCATGATTTTCAATACCTCAAAGTAGCACAACAGTCTTCAATCACTGTTCCAACCAGCATTGATCTTATGTTATTTACAAGAAAAACAAGGAAAAGCTACATTTTCAGATTCATAACCCTTCACTGATCTAAACACAAGGATGACTTACAGCAGGAGCACTGGCAGGAAAGAGGAGAGTTGGACAAGCGAAAGGAAGGAGGAGTAAATATAATTAAACCTTAAATATAAAGAACAGCTGTAGGTTCTACAAATGCAACTGTACAGATTCCTAATATGAAGTAATAAAAGATAACTGATAACAAATAACAAACAATAATGGTAATAATTTAGGGCTGTCAATTAACAACAGTTAACTCATGCAATTAATTCAAAAAAATTAATTGCGATTAATCACACTATTAAACAACAGAATACCAATTGAAAATTAGTCAATATTTTTGGATGTTCTTCTATATTTTCAAACATATTGATTTCTATTACAACACAGAGTACAAAGTATACAGTGCTCACTTTATATTATTATTATTATTGTATATTATGATTTCAAATATTTGCACTGTAAAAATGATAAACAAAAGAAATAGTATTTTTCAATTCACCTCATTCAAGTACTGTAGTGCAATCTCTTTATCGTGAAAGTCCAATTTAAAAATGTAGATTTTTTGTTACATAGCTGCATTCAAAACCAAAACAATGTAAAACTTTAGAGCCTACAAGTCCACTCAATCCTATTTCTTGTTCAGCCAATCATTAAGACAAACAAGTTTGTTTACATTTACGGGAGATACTGCTGCCTGCTTCTTATTTACAATGTCACCTGAAAGTGAGAACAGGTATTTGCATGGCATTTTTGTAGCCAGCGTTGCAAGGTATTTACATGCCAGATATACTAAACAGTTGTGTGCCCCTTCATGCTTCGGCCACGATTCCGGAGGACATGCTTCTACGCAGATGATGCTTGTTAAAAAAATAATGTGTTGATTAAATTTGTGACTGAACTCCTTCGGGGGAGAATTGTATGTCTCCAGTTCTGTTTTATCTGCATTCTGCCATATATTTCATGTTACAGCAGTCTTGGATGATGACCCAGCACATGTTCGTTTTAAGAACGCTTTCACAGCAGATTTGACAAAACGCAAGAAAGGAACCAATGTGAGATTTCTAAAAATAGCTACACCATTTGATTCAGTTTAAGAATCTGAAGTGCCTTCCAAAATCTGGGAGGGATGAGGTGTGGAGAATGCTTTCAGAAATCTTAAAAGAGCAACACTCTGATGCAGAAACTACAGAACCTGAACCACCAAAAAAGAAAATCAGCTTTCTTCTGGTGGCATCTGACTCAGATGATGAAAATGAACATGCGTCGGTCCACTCTGCTTTGGATCGTTATACTTTTTTGTACACAGTTTTTTGTACATCATCCACATGGACGCATGTCCTCTGGAATGGTGGTTGAAGCATGAAGGGCTTCTGGCACTTAAATACCTTGGGACGCCGGCTACAACAGTGCCATGCGAACACCTATTCTCACTTTCAGGTGACATTGTAAACAAGACGTGGCCAGCATTATCTCCTGCAAATTGTAACCAAACCTGTTTGTCTGGGCAATTGGCTGAAGTAGAACTGAGTGGACTTGCAGGCACTAAAGTTTTTCATTTTTTAATTTTTGAATGCAGTTATTTTTTTGTACATAATTCTACATTTGTGAGTTCAACTTTCATGATAAAGAGATTGCACCACAGTACTTGTATAAGGTTAATTGAAAAATACTATTTCTTTTGTCTTTTACAGTGCAAATATTTGTAATAAAAAATAAATATAAACTGAGCATGATACACTTTGTAGTCTGTATTGTAATTGAAATCAATATATTTGAAAATGTCAGAAACATCCAAAAATATTTAAATACATTGTATTCTATTATTGTTTAACAGTGTAGTTAAACATGCAATTAATCGCAATTGATTTTTTTTAATCGCGTGATTAATCGACATTAATTTTTTAATCGCTTGACAGCCCTACTAGTAATACTACTGTATTTGTACCTTCTCATTAAAAGACATATCTTTACGTTTTATCACGACTAGCGGTGATAAAATAGTATAGTAGTGACTCTGCTATGGTTAATTCTTTCATATTGCACTTGAGTATGTCAAATACTGGATTTCCAAATCTGGATAGGCCATCCCATGTTTTCTGTCTTTGCCTTTAGTTTTTATTTTTAAAGGAAATGCATGTTCCATTAAAACCAAATCTAAAATTCTTAAAAGGGTGAAAAATAAGCTACAGTCTGTGTCCCCACATTCCCAGTAATATAGCAAAAAAAGTGGCCATGAAACACACATATATATAAAGTTAAAATAAAGAAGAAACAAAAATAATACAAATAGCCAAACCAAGAAATACTGAGCACACTGGAACGACATCAATAGTCTAAGGTTTAGCTATTTCTAATGAGGTAAACCCTGGTTCAGGATAGCATTTTAATATTTACTTTGGTGCACGCTAGTCCCTCTTTGTTATTTGGACCATTTAAAACCAAAGTAAATGAGAAATATGATTTTTTGTCACTTGTCCCAACTTTGTCCCACCAGCATATGAAAGAGCCCAAGTGGTGAAAGCCCTTTGGAAGCATCCCTGCTATATCAAACCTGTGCACCCTATCAGGAAGGGCTGGTTCCCTGGAAAGGAAGGGCTATAGCTCCTGCCCTGAAAACTGTTACAGATGTGCTTAATGTTACGCATGTGCGTAACCCCTTCAACGTCAATGGGGTTACTCAAATGTGGTGTGTTAAATATGTGTGTGTTTGTAGGATCAGGGTTCTAATCAGCACAACACAGGAATGTGCCAACAGATCAATCCTTGAAGCAACAAGTGTTATGTAGGGTGTTGACATGACACCTGGACCCTTCATTTACAACATCTCCATGTTTTTGTTTTGACTGAGGGGAAAGGTTTTGGGAAGAGAAGAAAAGAGTCCTCTGTCAGTGACGTACCACCACATATGACATCCAAATGGGGGAAGGACGGGACGAGGAACAGGGATAGTCTGTTCTGATTTGGTCCCACCTTTTGATCTTAAGGAAAGAAAAGAAAAGCTGTCCCTCTTTGTTTGTGGCTGTCATCTGCTTTATGACACATGGATGAATGAAGCTCAGCTATCCCTGGTGGAACCATATAAAAACAGATACCAGACTCCTTTTTTTCAAACATGTACGTAGTTATATTTTTGGCAGATCCTTACTTGTCTTTCCAGTAATACTGTCCCCAGTGTCCAGATATATCTTCTATGCCAGCCAGCAAATGATCCAAGAACTAAACAGAAGAGAGGATTTTGCTATACACTGGTTTATTATTGCATATATGACGAACTCTGTTGGATAATATCAAAAGCCAGCAGACAAAATGGAGGACATTTTCAGCTAGGTGCAGTAAACAGTAAACAAGAACAGGAGCTGTCTGCATAATTCCCCATTCAATCATCCATGCTTATTCCTTGGTTCTAGAATACAATGAGTGATTTGGCTTCTTTCTTTCAAGTGTGCGCAAGCAGAGAATAATCACTGAGGGACATGATTTTTGACATGGCCAATGCCTTGCATGCCCTGCATAGTGCAACTTGAAAAACACTGGAAGTTCATACTGAATGTCTGGAGAGCAATGTGTTTCAGGAGAAAGACATATTTGGTGCATAGGTGCTGATTACACAGGATTGGAGCTTCTCCTGGAATAATAAATACCCCCAGGCTGCTAAATAAAATCAATGACTACCTTGCGTCTTATACACAAACGACTTATTTCTATGTTAAATATTCTTAACAGGGAAATTTTCAACCTTAAAAAGTCTCCTGAATTTCCCAAATTGCCTCCCCCATTGTTGCCACCAGTACAACAGGCAGCATACTCTGCTATGCCACTGTTCATTACCCCCATCATACAATTGTTCCTGTGCAGCTTCAACCAGCTCTAATTAGAGAAATCTCCTTTTGCACACAGAGATATGCTAAGCTTTCAGCAAGTAGGTGTTAATCATGTGACAGTGCTCACTAAACCAGCCTCCTCCAATCTTTGACTTCCCCTGAGGCTACAACACAGCAACCTAACATGGCTTCAGATGTGTTAGACTGCACCTTACTGGGGCTTCTCAGCGCAGGGGCTTCTCAGTGCAGGTCTACACTACAGGGCTAAGTCGACCTAAGTTACACAATTCCAGCTATGTGAATAATGTAACTCAATGGTGGGCAACCTGCGATCCGTGGGCTGCATGAGGCCCATCAGGATAATCTGATTGGAGGCCACAAGACATTTTGCTCACGTTGACCATCCGCAGGCAGGTTCTTTGTTCCTAACCAATGAGAGCTGTGGGAAACGGCAGACAGCACGTCCCTGCAGCCCGCCGCTTCCCGCAGCTCCCATTGACCAGGAATGGTGAATCACAGCCACTGGGAGTGGTGGGGGGCCATGCCTGTGGACGGTCAACGTCAGCAAAATGTCTCACGGCCCGCAATCAGATTACCCTGATGGACCACTGACATAGCTGGAGTTGACGTACCTTAGGTAGACTTGCTGCGGTGTCTACACCACACTGGGTCGATGGGAGAAACCCTCCCGTCGACTTACCTTATATCTTCTCGGTCAGGTGGAGTACCGGAGTTGATGGGAGAGCGATCGGCGGTCAATTTAGCAGGTTTTCACTAGACCTGCTATATCGACCGCCAGTGGATCAAGCGCCGCGCTTCAATCCCCTGGTAATTCTAGACAAACCCTGTCACATTAAACTAACTCAACTGAGCTAACACACCTGAGAGGCACACTTTTTTTGCCCATCAAACCAGGACCTTTAAAAAGTGGTTTGGGAGGGGGAGTCCATGACATTTGATGCCACAGAAGTTTTCCTTCTCATTTCTCTCCTATTACATTTATAGGGCTTCATTTTTCCCTTTAGCTAGTGGTAGTAAATGCTAATGAGACAATACTTGGTCTCCCAGGCTGAGTTTAGTTTGAGTAACAAATACCTAACCCCTCCTCTGTTGTATCATATTAAAGAAGTTCTGTATCAAAATCATAAATGAATTTGATTCCCCATAGTTTAAATTCCAGGGTATTACTAATTAAGAGGTCTCTTGTTTTCGGTACTGTTTCTCTCCCTCTATGTGTGAAACTTGCAAGCTGCTAATTGTGTTAGTACATTCTAAGACAGAGTCTGCTCTCAAAGCAATTCTTTGTAACAACAACTACTCACACAGATTTCAGAGTAGCAGCCGTGTTAGTCTGTATTCGCAAAAAGAAAAGGAGTACTTGTGGCACCTTAGAGACTAACAAATTTATTAGAGCATAAGCTTTCGTGAGCTACAGCTCACTTCATCGGATGCAACCGATGAAGTGAGCTGTAGCTCACGAAAGCTTATGCTCTAATAAATTTGTTAGTCTCTAAGGTGCCACAAGTACTCCTTTTCTTTTTACTCACACAGAGAGAGACTCAAAGCAATACCCTGTAACAACAGAAACAGCACCCAGAGACTCCCCACCCTTTTGTTGTATTTATCTCGTTTTGTTAACAATTGTGATTAAAATAGAGATAGAGGATGTATGTGGATGGATGCCTGGTGTGGATAATAACTGAATGATCAGGGAGGTGCCAGCCTCAGAATCCAGTGTCCATTGGCTGAAGAAGGCGTCAAGTGGAAATAACCACAGGACCCCTGGAGGGCAGACTGGAATCCACCCAACAGCCTCAAGAATGGGAGAACCAAAGAACAAGATAACATCTGGCAGCATGGAGCCGTCAGGAATGTGCCATCTGCTGATTGATTCAGCAACAGCATGATGAAGCAATTCCCATAGACTGGCATAGGAAGAAATTCCTATAAAAATAGACTCTAGAAAGTGAGAACTTTGGGGTCTGATTCTGCAAACCATCTTCCAGGAGCATCAGATGAGCATCTGACAAGGCCCTGCTCCATCCTCATGTCCAGGCCACCTGGCCAG
Source organism: Dermochelys coriacea (assembly GCF_009764565.3). NCBI lineage: Eukaryota > Metazoa > Chordata > Testudines > Dermochelyidae > Dermochelys > Dermochelys coriacea. The sequence continues at coordinate 76,723,550 of NC_050076.1, forward strand.
TGGCTTGGCATGAGCAACTCTAAGGCTGGTAACTATGATAACAACCTTGCAGAACCTGTGTTTGTGTGTATGAATGAATGTGTGAATAAATATGAAATTGAATGGAATGTTATAGCTATAACTAACTGCTTACTATGATTCTTTCTGTATTCACAATAAATGTGGTATTTTGCCTTTTCCCCTTTAATAACATCCTGCTGGTTTTTATTTTATTGGTATAACACCTCCCCCCAGGATTTTTGGATAAGTAAGTGAATTGGGTGAATCATATACCCATTATATCTTAGGGGATGTCCACAAATACTACATCTCTGGCCCATCTTTACACTTTCTGCCTTCAGATCAGCAAGGATCAGAAGTCAGAATCATTAACAGGAAGGTATTAATTATTAATTATTATTATTTGTACAGCACCAGCAGTATGGTGCTGACAGGCAACTGATCCCCAGTGTAGAGTGGCTACAAGACATTCTGTACATTGGCTAAAAAGGTGTTGGGAGGAAAGGAGTGGGCAGGCTGTCAAGAGGGAGTGGCAGTTCTTTCTCAAAGGGTGCTGGCCTGTGGGGAGTTAGAACTAGGGAGAGCTGGCAGCTAGGAAACAGCAAGAAATAGGGATTGGTGGGGAAAGAAAAGTGGAGGTGGGGGAGAGCATGCTGCAACATGAAGGGTGGACAGCCTGCAGGGGAAGCTTTTAGTGAAAAAGGTAAACAATGGGAAGATGCCGGGGCAGCCAAGCCAAGCCAGAAAGGCAGGAATAGGGAGCTCTCCATTTGTGACTGTGCATCACCATTGAGCCACTGTTACAGAGCAGTCACTGATCCACCAGGGCAGCAGATCGGCACATCTACTCATATTTATAAGTATCCATTTCCATTCTTGCATGCAAAAGTTCAGGCTGTCTAAGGACTGCAGAATTAGGCCCACTTGTTATAACACTAACACTGCAAATATTTCGTTTTAAAAATCCTAAATTGTGTCTTTCAGTCAAAATGGTAAAAAGGGATCCCAGAGAGAGCATAACAATTACCTCCTCTGAAGAAATAAATTAAAGGAAGAAAGCTTCCTCTGGGTTCCTGAGCGCCTGCTTTCTAGCTACCTGTATTGTTACCGTGTCTACTTAATTAGTACATAGCTATTTTTAGCTCACATTACCCAATAAACACATCTTTAGAGGTGATTTACCATTCATGCTCTAACAAAAGAAGGAAGTGGTTCCTGTTTGCTATAGGAAAAGCCTCTTCAGCCTATTGAACTGTTCCATTAACCTTAGACAAAGCCCTGTAATACATACTAATTGGGAAAATGCCAAGCCTGTTTCCTACAAGTGCTTTCAGAGCAAACACCTGTGTTTTCATTTTAGTTATTGCTGTTGTCAAAAAGAGAAAAGAAATATTCCTTAGGAATTAGTACTCAGGTAAAAATGCTTTGCCATAAAAAATACTATTAATAACTAATACTTTACCTTTGACAAAATGCTTCAAGGACACCGCCTAATAAAAAATCCCACTGCCATGATACCAACACTTCGGCTGACCAGAGAAAAAACAAAGCCTCTCCAGTTTGTTTCATGGGCGAGTTTGGCAGCATTTTGTGTATTTTCACTAGCTGTTTTCCTTGTATACCAGTTCATTTCATTTCATTTCATTTCATTGTTTCATTTGTGTTTGTAATACCATCAGTATTGGCAGTGAGACTCAGAAACAGGCGTATTACCTGGAATTGCTACCGACTCAGGTATCAAACATCCTATTTGTTGTGATATGTAAGACACAGTGCGCTAGATTCTGGCCCACACTGCAGTCTCTCTGGCTGCTGCAGTGGTACACTGCAGTCTCTCTGGCAGCTGAGCAGTCCCCTGGCAAGCTGGAATCCTCTGTCCACATAGCTGGTGTAGCCAGTTCTACATCACCCCTACCTGGCCCCTTAGTGTGAGGGTGTATCAGAAGTAGTAGGGAGCTTGTCCAAAGCATACTTCACTCTAGCAATCCCCAGCTGGCATAACAACCTCATGGGAACTTAGACCAGCCCTGAGACTAGGCCAAGTGTAAAGCCACCATAGTCTCCTCCCCATTCCCTACAGCTGCTCTGAGCTGAAATTTGTCACAGCTGAGGATGTATCTCATTTTGTCCTAGATGCAGCAGATAAAGGAACTGTCCTGGGAGTGTAAACATATGGGGTCTACTGAGGACTCTGCCACTGATCTGCTGCTTGACTATGAGCAAGTCACTTAGCCTCTCTGTGCCTGTTTCCTCTCTTGTTCGTGTAGCTGTTTAAAAATGACTTTAGGGAGGTTATCTTTATAATTGTAATGCTTTCACCTCTCACATTTTAGAAACAGTTAATATTACACCAACTCAGATCTACCAATGCTGAAACACACTAAATAAAGTTTTCCAATTACATAAAGGCTCATAGAAATGGCTGATACTTAACTTCAAATAGGAAGTGAGCCAAATCCACCAAATTAAATTACTTTAGAACTCTGTACTGCTGTGTTAGGGAAACAATGTACATTTGGTTTTTCGAGTGTGATAATCCCTTGCAATTTGAAGCTACAAATTAATTAGATTAGATTAGATTAGATTAGATTTACCAATTAGATTTACCACTTCCTCAGGGCCCAGCCTTGCTCTGGGGCTCACGTGACAACTCTTTGCGGGCTATTTGTGTAGCACTTGTGCACACAAGCAGGGTAGCAAACAGCATGATAGCTCTTCTGCATAAACCAGATGAAAGGATTTCTCATCCCCTGCCCAGCCTATGTTTGCAAAGCCTGTAAAGTGGGGATTTCCAGTGTATATTTGGGGGGGGGGGGTGAATATCTGTGCTTATGTGGGCTAAAGCCGACTTACAACAAATGCTGGACATGGAAAACTACTACACAGGAGGCCTTCTTTCTGTTAGGAGTATCTTCATCCCAAGAATAGGATTAATTGCTCTTACTTCTGTGGCATGAATTAAATGAGAGTCTTTTCAATGACTTCAGCGGGCTTTGGAGGAGGCTGCTGCTGAGGGACCAAAGCTGAGAGATGTAATTGCCATGTATATGAATATATCCATATACATTACCACTCGACTTGCTATCATGTCGCAGCCAGCCCCCGCAACTCAGAGCTCTGACCATGTTTGGGGCTGTGTTTTCCTTTGGTGTTAGCTCTTTTCTTTTGCAGGGTGTCCTTCTAGCATATGGTGATTATTAGTGGCCATCCAGAACCCCCACAGAAACACAAAAAACAGAACTACAACTAAGCCTATATGCTAACTTCTTACCACTAGGTCCAGAGCTGGGGCTAGTGCCTGGTGCACAGGGCACCAATGCCGGGTCATTCCCCCAACTAGGAAAGCCCCCTCCCCCACTGCCTCCTTGATCCCTTCCAGACAGGCAGAAAGGACCAGGTTAGGTTAAACTGTAAACTCTTTGGGGCAGGTACAGCATCTAGCACAATGGCACCATGATCAGGTCCCTGTGTGCTACTGCAATACAAATAAAGAATAGCAGAGCTTATTATCTTCATATGACCCTGAGCCTGAAAGGAATCTGCATTCCGAAACTCCCGCTGAACTAAACAGGACTCTGCAAGGGCTGAAGGGTCCTCATAGCCAAATTGCTTGGCAGGATCAGGGCCTATTAGCAAAGCAAACTGAAATGCTGCAATCACACCCACCCTTTGGCTAGGCATAAATTGCTGAGCCACTTACCCGGATGTGAATCTGTTCTCCCACCGTGGGTGCACTTTCTCTTTTTCTCTTCACATCTAATAAGTCAACGAGAGGACGGATGGTCATTCCCTGCAGAATAATGACACACACACAAATCAGGCTCTCTTCACAACACAGCAACTTTTCAAAGGACCAGCACGTTTTCTAGTTATATATCTTTTAGCCTGTGCTGAAAATTTGCTGTTGAAGAGCATCACCCACGTCAACACAAAATTAGCATAGCAACGCAGTTCCTGAGGCACTGAATCCTGACTTGTTTCCAGGCAGAAGAGTTCTTTGCGCCAGTCTCTCTCCTCAGCTCTTTTGCTCTTTTCAGTATGTGAAGCCACTGTCTGTGAAAAACTCTGTACCTGTTTGCAGCCCAAAAACTTTATTTACCTACAGAAAAGCTATGTTAACGATTCCAGTACTGTCACATATCCATAGATTTTAAGGCCATTGCATTTCTTCTTGCATTATACAGGTCACAGAACCTCATCCAGTAATTTCTGCCTCAAGTCTATTAAAACTCCACAATTAATTGATTTTTTTTCAGTTTGGTGGCCAAACTGAAAAAATCTGAGGGGGAAAAAACATTTGGAGTCTAATTGAAACTGATTTTTTTATTTTTTTCTCACCTAAAGAATTTTTTAAAAACTATTTCAGGGTAAACAAAATATTTTGTTTGATCCAAAATTTTTTTTTTCATTCTACTATGTTACATTTTCAGGTGGGTTTTTTTTTTACCCTTTGCAAATAATTCAAACAAATCTAGCTAAATTTAGAAAGAAAATATCATTTCCAAACGAACAGTCAAAGCATGATATTTCAAAAATGACAAAACAGTTCATTGTGATTTTAAAAAAAAATGCATTTTTTCATTTTTCATTCAGCCAAAACTATTTGCCAAATTCCACCTGAATCCATTAAACAGTTTTGGTCACACTGAAACTTCCTGTTTTGGTGAATAAAGTATTCCAATGACAAATTTCATGCAGCTGTAAAGCCTAAAACTTCTGTATGAGCGCTAGCATGTCTTGTAGAAAGAGGTCTAGTCAAAATTTAAACATGTTAACTGATGACAGTGCTGAGCACCTTGCAGGAGGGACTCCACATCCTGCAGAGCCAAGCTAAGTGTTTGCCTGTTGTGAAGAGGGTCCTGGGTTCGTTAACTTTTTGATTTACTGTGTCATCTGTTATTAATCTTTACTGTCAGCATCTGTGATTTATCTATCTATGACTCTAACTGGGGAGGGAGGGGGAAAAGAGTTTTTAAAAAATCTTTCCATGGCCTCATGAATGAGAAATACTGACGTTCTGCTGTGATTACAATCCATTATATCTCTTAAGTTTGCCACTTTAAGAAATGGCTTTCCTATGCTAAGCCTGCAGCAGAAATGATACTGTAGCTGATGCTCTCTTGAATGTCACAAGAGTTGGCACGGAGGACAGCTTTAATTGCAAGAACAATTAATGTGTCATTTTAACCACTAATGTCAATACAGAATTCATCAACATTCAGTGTAAATAATATAAATCTTACAAATTTAGAAATAACACATATTGCAAATTAAGCAGCGCCTATGTAATTTGGCCTCTTGTCTTTTGCTGGATAATCAGCTGGGTTTGTTTTCATTTTAAACTGACAGTACTGAGTTCTGTGACCATGACTCCCAACTTCTCACATACACAGAAAGAGATTTCTATGGCTCTGATCCTGAGTGGTGTTTTATACGAGCAGGCCCCGTGCTTGTGCAGAGCCCCATTGACTTCAACAGAGTTCTGGCGGGGGGTTGGGGGGAGGGAGACTCCTGCAGCCACATGGATAAACTTGCTGGATCATGGCCTTCATACTGATTGATGGCTGTATCTAACCTGTGTGAAATGTATTACTGGTGTCAATCCGGTTGCTAGTGGACAAGTGTCCACATCACACAAAAAACTCAAAACAAAAACCTTCACAATTTAACAGTTCCTCCTTAGCAATTTCACCAGGGAGGTCACGGTCTGAATAGGCAGAGAGAGTGAACTATAAATGGAGAACATGGCATTTAGTTTTTAAAGGACATTGAGAGAAAAAACGATGAAGCTTCTTTGTGGCATTCAAGACAAAGGAAAGGCTCTTTTGAGGACTTTATAGTGCAAGTGGCATACATCAGGCCAGTCTGGGAGAACCGAGCATCTTTTAATTGCCCAAAAAACTTCACAAAATTACTGATCACTCCTGCTGTGTAAATTTAGGAATGATGAGGATACACTTGCCACAGGTTCAGATCGACCAAAATAGACATTGTGACTGGGTTATATACTGCATGGCTATAACCATGCATGGCCACACCTAACTGCTTACATATAATGTTTTGGGTCTAGTAAAGGCATTGCCAGATAATCAGCTGGGGCTTTCCAAGAGAAAGAAGCAATTTGTGTTCCCTCAAGATTCCTTGCACATCCCTTTACCCCTCTGCACCAGTATCAAGACCAATTACACTATGCCCTGCCATTTTTACTCAGTCTTTACTAACACAAAAGCTCTCACTGCGGCCAGGATTTGTGCCATTATTAATACAAGCTGCTGACGTACATCAAAAAAGAAAAAGCTTTAAAAACAACAGCACCATGAATGTTATTTTTTAACAAATCATTTCTTTCTTCCCCCTTCCATCCAAGGTGAAATGCATTATGAAGAATGCTGGGACACCAAAGTAACCTTTCCAGGCCCAGTTCTGCATCCACTGATGTAACTGGTAACACTCCCATTGATTTCATAGGATATGGGATCAATTTACACTCGGTGGTTTTTAAACGGTTTTCTTTAATATCTGATCTATCGTTTTTATATTTTTTCTACTCTGGGGCATGTCAAGCTTGTTGTTTCTCTAAGCAAGTTTAAATGTTTCTGATTCTTTTAGCTGTCTCTGCTACATGATGCCACAGGTACCCAGAATTTGAATCAAGCTAGTCTTCATGAATACTAAGTTTCTGCTGAATGACTCAAGGTCAAAGGCTCATTCTATTGACACACACCCACAGGGGAGTCCCACCCTTTTGCATGGAGATGACATCACCATTTGAGCTCTGAGGTTACACAAAAGCCCTTCCACTATCCTGAGAATTATTTTACGAAGCTTCTGCGGAATGGAACCGCTGCCTTAGAGCAACCTTTGTCAGGGACTCAGTCTCTCTGCAGTAGCGGTCCGGCCAAGTGACCAGATCTTTTCAATTTGTCACCCACATTTGCATCTTAAAACTTGTCAACCTAAACCCAACTCCCCTTTTCCCACCCCCTGGCCTCCACTCACTCCATTCAATCTGCCAGATAGGACTGGAAATTATGCTCCACAATAGAGATCCGGCTGCCTGTCTGACTCAACTCCAGGCCCAGTCACATTGGTATATCAAGATCATTACTGGTTTTGTCCAATTGATCGTATCAAATATGACGAGGCACAGAAGCTTTGCTGTGTGGGGTCAATTGTAAAACATACCAGTGTGAATCTTTACCTCGTATGCAGCCTGAGCATGAGCAATGTGCTGGGGTACATGTGGAAGAAATTCTCTCCCACTGGGTGTGGATCAGCAGTGAAGCCACTCTGCACCTCTACATGGGGCTTCAGAAGCCTCAACAGCTGCTTCACACCCTCTACAGGATGGGAAGTGGGTGGGGGGGAGTAGGGCAGGCATTGGATTGGTGAATCTGTATGGAGCTTGTGCACACAGGTGCAAGAAACCCCCATGGAGCTGTGTTAAATGGTGCCACCCCTTTCACTGACCTTCTGAATCTTGCCCCATATAGATACATGCAGCAGAACTGCCCTGGGATCTACTGTGCTGCTTTGCTCATCCAACTCTGCCAGTGGAACGGGGGAAGGTGAGAAGATAAGGCTATGTTCATTCCAGGAAACAAGAGTATCAGCATCATGTGCTTCCCACAAGCAGTTACACGGAAATAAAGGCCCTAAACCTAACCCTGTACTTTTAAAAACAGGACAGTTTGGGGAATTCCCTGACCAGATAATCCCAAATTTGTACCACAAACTCAGCTTGGGCCCTGACCTGATATACCAGTTTTCAAATGAACTAACTGTGCAAGTGCATTTTAGGGAGGTATGAAATCTGGGCTTTAATCAGAAACCTTGATGCAACCATGGAGTCACTGCTGCTGCAGCATGATGACAACACAGGGTGCAGCAGAGAATCAGGGCCAAAATCGTTAGCAAACTAAAAGTGTCTAGCAATTTATTAACCACTAGATGGCATTGAATTCCAAGAGATGTTCATTTTTCCTTAAAGGGAAGCACACAAGTTATAAACGGACCCCACAATCAAAGTAGGTCTTAATGACCTTCAGTATTAGCATACACTAAAATGATGGGAAATCTTTCACCTTCATTTACATATAAGAAAGGGGAATTAGTAATCATTTTAAAATAAAAGTGGGACATTGTAAAAAAGAGAGACCAACATATATTGAAACAGAAACATATAAGCAAGAAATTTCATATAGACAGAAGTATTTTGAAACTAACATTTTTAAAAAGATTGCCATTAGAATCCCAATGTAAAATTATATCATTTAACAGCATACGTGCTGGAACTTGGGGGTGAGGAGTGCTGCCACACTCCCTGGCTTGAAATGGTTTTCATTATATACAGGCTTTACCAATATACGCTATACAAATTGTTCCAGCTCTCCTGTTTAACAGAAAGGCCATTTAATTACTCTTAAAATTCTAGGGACCCGATCCCCATTCTATTCCAGTCTATAACAAAACCTCCATTGATTTAGAGCCCTGCCTGGATACAAAATTTGTATCTGCATCCAATCCGCAATCCACAAACATGGTACGTGGATATCCACAGATTTGCAGAGCTCTAGATATAAAATTTGGATCTGCATCCATCTGCGATCCGCAAACATGGTCCGCGAATGCAGATATCCACAGCTATAAATCAGATATCCACAGATTCGCAGGAACAGAAGCAGGACTAACTTCAGTGCATGGCAACTAGTGGCAGATTCTCTAATTTACCTCACTTTAAGTAAACATGGAAACAAATTTTGAACCTTAATCAGAAGCATCTATGAAAAATTACATCATTTGTGAGATACAGAGATTAACAATTGTGCTGTTAGCTCACTGGATCCTTTTTCATAATTCCATTTCTTATCATTACAAAACATCTAGATAAAGTCAGAATGCTTCCAAACTCAGCTTGGTTGGCAAAGTTTCTATCTTTTTATCTTACTAGTAAGATAATATATTCGAGCCACCTTGGGTTGTAAGACAAGAGCATCTGGCTAACATGTGTGGTATCATCTTATTTGTCATATTATTCTTGAGGAATAATAAACCCCTTAAAAATCCACTTTTTCCATGAACTGGACTATAATGAACCATTATTTTGTTTGTGTCTGATTTTTCTTACTTATCTAACTAGCCATACACCCCAATCCTTTTTCAACGCAAGACAATATGGCAATTTAAAGTTATCACAAGGGCAGGGCCTTCTTTCAATGAAACATCATAAAGTGCTAACACCTGTCTTTTTGTATGTATGTGAAGCTATCTCTGACATATATACTAAAGCCAAGATTTTCCAGTGACTAGTGATTTTGATTGCCCCAGTTGTTGTGTGTATCATAAAGAGACCTGATTTTCAGAAGGTTCTGAGCCTCTCAAAATCAGTACCACCCACTCAAAATCAGGCCCCTTTAAGTTGTCTCATGCCAAAAACTGAGACGTTCAAAATCACTAGTTATTTTTTAAAATCTTGCCCTTAGTGTTAAGTGGGTTTAGAATGCTTCCGTTCCTTTGTTCTCTATCCTGGTGTAGTGAGAATTGACCTTGTCTGGAGGAGGGTTTAACTAAAGTTCCATCTTACTACAAATCCAAATATGCCTGCCACAGGACAGCATTGGCCTTTTAAGAGGGAAGAGGCTAGTGCACCTGGGACGATCAGCTGATGCTCAGATGGCTTAAGAGAAGGCACCTGGGCCCTAGAGCAGAGGAATCTGGGTGAGTCAGGGCAGAGAGAGCAGATGTGGGGCTTTCGCTGCCTGAGAGAATGAATGCAGAGAGCGGAAAGCTCTGCAGGTGCTCCGTGAGAATAGGGAGACAGGCCACTAGCTGGATGGCCGGGGGAATGGGAGAAGGAGCCACTGGAGCAAGAGGGAGCACTGGGAAGTGCCCCTGCGGCCCCTGTGCCGTACAACAAGCCAGTGGCAGGTTTACAATGGCACCAGTGGCGCCATGGAACCGGGCCCATGCTCAGAAGGGGCCCCGGCCTGCTCTGCTTGCACTGCGCCCTGAAACCCTGGGAGCCCATTGGCTCTCCTCCCCCGCCCACCACTTGCTCCTCTCGGCCTCCCCACCGACTGGCCAAGGGCTCCTCTCCACCCCCTGGCCCCACCCACCGGCTTCTCTCTGCCTCCTGGCCAGACCCCAGTGCACCTCCGGCTCCGGGAAGTCTCCGCTTCTCATCACCGGTGGGGCTCCACCTGTCTCCCTGGAGCTGAGCCGCCTGGGACTATTGCAGAAGCCTGGCCAGTCTTGGCCAGTTTGGGGGGGCGGGCAGTGGGGGGCTTGGCTGGGCCCCTCCAGGCAAGTGGGTTCTGAGGGAGCCCAGCCAGGGCAGGCCCTGGCCTGGCTGATGGCGCCACTCCCAAGGGGCTGGAATGATTCCATGCCCTGGCTGCACTGGCAGCTCAGCCTGGCAGACACAGTCACCTCCCAGAGGGCCGGTGAGTGCAGCCGGGAGGCAGGGCGTGTGGGAGTGGGTCTCTGGAGGACGTGGGGGGGAGACGGGCTGTGAGAAAGCAGGAAAAATCTCTGTGTTGAGGCACTAGGGAGTGGGGGTTCTGTGTGGGATGCTGGGCAGTTGTGGTGGGGCTATGGGCAGGGGGGCACTGGGCAGGGATGGTGGTGTGCAGGGCACTGTGCATTTGTGGCGGATGGGGGCTCTGGCCATAGCGAGGCTGGGGGGGGGCTCTGGCCATAGGGAATCGGGGGGGAGGTGTTCCAGTGTTGGGCAGGGGGGGATGTGTGGCGCGGCATGGGCCCACCCCCAAGGGGAAAGGACATGCTGGCAGCACAAGACTGGGCGGGCCATTGTGGATCTGGCAACTGCCGGTTTATAAATAGTGCCCTCGCACTGGGCTTGGCAGAGCGGGGCCACCCCTGTCATGCCATGCCCCTGGTCAGCCCCTCGCTCTGGAGACCATTCTCCCCACATCATGCTCAATTGCTCCAATGGGGACCCATAAATATGTTTAGCGCCAGGCTCACAAAAGGTTAATCTGGCCCTGCAACAAGCAGGGAATTGGGAAAAACCCAGGAGGAATGTGAGGCTTTTATTAAGTCCAGGTTGGATGGATGATGTTTGTGTTATTGCTTCATTTGAGCTTTTGAACTCTAGTGGGGGACTCCCGGGGGTAAGCATGAGAGCCCTCCAGCCTAAAGCAAAACTGAGACTGACAAAGAGCCTCAGGTCACCAAAGACAATGAAGCCAGAACCTTTTGAGTTATGGCACTGGTGTTTATTTTGTGATTTGATATTAATAAATTAACCCATCTCATAGTCCAGAGTGTGTTTGAGAAGTATTCTTGAGGAGCCCTGAGAAGAGGAAACTGAGGTAGAAGCTCCTGCAGGGTCATCTCATGCCAGGATGGGGTGCTCTGAGATGGCAGCTCTGTGACAATACCCAACATAACACCTGTTTTTCTCCTTAATCGGGTATCAAATCCTAGAGTGTATTTTACTTTGGTGCTCATTCTGCTCTTTGGTAAAATAGCTAAGGGCCTCGCTTTACAGGGATATCTACATTAGCTTTTTCCTACTAAACTTTTCATCATTATTACCCCTGGTAGAGCTACACCAGTGCAAAGATGGAATTTGTCAACATGGAAAAGACTCACGTAGACAAGGCCTAACAGTGTTACTCAGCGACTGTTGTCAACCACAAATATAAGACACATTCTCCCAACTCCTACCTCGTTCAATAAGAATTCTAACCTCTGTATGCCTGATACAAGAAAAGGTCTGATAGCTTTATGTTCAATTCTTTTGTCCAATTAGAGTCCACACTAAATCTAAAGTGTCAGTATCAGCCATGTATCTGAAACAAAAACACTGTCATGCCCTATGCGATAATTGGACTGATGTAGGCATTCTATCATATTGATAGTATTCTTACCTGTACAAACACAGTGAAGAGAATAACTACAGTTGTGGCTGCAATGAAGAGTTTCTTTCTAGGGAAGTCAGGGAGCAAGAAAACCAGAGAGAAACAGATGGCACCTCTAAGACCCCCATATGCTATAATAAACTGATCCTTGCTGGTAATGGTGTTCACATGTAATCGGTTCACGAAGAAAGTCAATACAAGAATCCCTATTAAAGCAGGAAAGAAGATGGGAAATTAACAAGCAAGAAGAGAACTTATACAGCATTCATAATGGCAGGAAACAGCTTGAAAGAAGTGGCTATTACATTGTGAACAAATTACACATCAGTAGGAATAGAGCATTGAAGAATTTGGTAATATACCACACTCCTCCACTGGCCAGATCCACTGGGTTTCTATCTGTCTGGTACTAGCCCCAAAATAGCTAAGAATCCAGACCCAATTATGTATGACTTGGAGGAGACAGGAAATAGTGTTGAATGGCCATGGTTTGGTAGGTCTTGTGTATATATAAGACATTAGACTGTTCTTTTGGTAATATCTGTTGTTGGATACTATCAACCTTGTCATCAGGATATATTCTTGAAACTGGGGTTCCTTTTAGAACAAGAATCAGGTTTCCCCAGAGTTTGTTTATGTACATAGCCATCACTGAGGTGTTCCTAAAATATACAAATTAGGTTAGTGAATAAGTGCTAAGTATTAACTGAATATTTAATAAATAATAACTATTATAGTACAATACAGTGTATTAACATATTTGTTTTGATGGCAGTTTAAAAAAATATTTTAAAAGTCACTCTTTGTTTCATATTAACAGTAATGCACAGGTCCAAGAATTCATATTCATCAATATACTAATGTGAAAATTGACCCTGGGAATTGACTTAAACAGTAGTTGATTCATTGTGATTGGTAATTAATTATTGGATTTTCTGGGTGATAAATATTCTCTCAAGGGCAAACTGGCAATCTTAAAATTATTTAAATAATTTAGTTACAGTTACCTTTTGAACTGCATTTAGTTTTAACCAACAGCCAGGGCACATGAAATATTATATATAAATATATATATTAATTGCATTAAACTGGTGTATTTGGCAGTCTCTAATTCATAGAGATTAATACTATGTGAACTTTAAGTTTATGAAAGGTGCCACAGCAATTGATGCAATTTATAATCATTTGCAATTAAACAGGAGCAAAAAGTTACAGTTGGTCAAACTGTGGGTCTATTAATGACAATATCCCTGTTATAGAAACTGAGAAAGAAACATGTACGTGGCTCTGAACTTCTAGGGCCTGATTCTCATTAACCTCATTAACACCTGTGTAAATCAGGCCTTACCCCATTTACACAATGGAATCTGTACAAATGAGATCAGAATCAGGCCCTTAAACTCTAAACAGTGACTATAATTAAGCAATAACAACAGAGACCCTGGACTTTTCATTTCTTGAAGATTAATCTTCAAGATTAATGGCTGGTTTGAGAGCTGATAACATAAAAGGGTCATTAATTCTCTCCACCGCCCTCTCACATCACTACAGCTTTTTTTAAAAATGTTTTAAAGACATTATCCACCTTATTTGTTGGGAAGTAAACTTTAAAAACAACAATATACAAACACCTCCCCACACACTCTGATAACTAGCAATAACCAATTTCTATCACACAGAGGAACAATTTGGAGAAAACAAGAAATCTTGGAATATTCAGGAATAGCGAACATGATTAACTGGAACTGTGTCCATGATGTATTCCCAGCTCCAGGAGCACTCGGGAATTAAGGCCAAGAGGAGTAGATAATGACAAAAACTCCAGTTTTCATTTTTAATGTTCTATCTAACTGACAATAATACTTTTAGTTTGAAAAAATGCTACATAGAAACTTATTTCAGAACTAGACCAGAGCCAAATGCAGCCAGTAATTCACATGCAAATTAATTTCAAGTGCCATCTTTAAGTAAGATTGGTCAGTAATAAATACATTTTCCATTCATACAGTCAATTATCATTTATGTCCCTTAAATTAACTCAGGGTCTGTTTGGCTGAACACGTAGCATATGATTAACTATTTGGGCCAAAATATTTCTCCTTTTGGAAAAGCACCATAATAAACAGATAGCAGAAAATTCTAACTTGTTTAAAGAATGGCAAAATATTGGTGTCCTGGGGGCTGCTATCACCCTCTCAATTGCTTCATTTTTCTTCACTTTTCAGACCTCCTCCAACTTATGCCAGTGTGACTCTACTCTGCTGGCTTCAATAGAGTTATTCCTGATTTAGTGTAGCATCAGCGAGAAAATTAGAGTGGCTCTACAAGTGGGATGGGGGCCTGGAACCTGGTGGAGAGGGCCCAGCTGCTCCAATAAGATCAAAAACTTCTCGCCACAAAGACCTTTTCACGAGAGCTTTATTCTCAGGTTTAGGGTCCTCAAAAACCATCACAAAACCATCACCGTTGCCAAAAAAAACCATCTACAAACATTCTTACAGAAAAGAAAAGAAGCATGAGTAGTGGTAAGTAGTGGGAGGGGCTTGCCACCCCAAGTACAAACCCACCAGGCCATGGGTATGCACTTGGGGGTGCTAGCCCGAGCCCCTGCCTGAGTTACCATGGCTACACTACTATTTTTACCATGGTAGCTTGATGAGAGCTAGTCTGAGTATGTCTCCTTGAGCTGGGAATCGCACCCTTAGCTCCAAGCGCAAACATACCCTAAATATTGTAAATAGGTGAGCTAGAGACCAAAATATTGAATGAAATTCAACCCTGGATGAATGTTGGCCTGGCGCCCTTTGAAGTCAATGGCAATTGCACCTAATTATTACAGGGCTGATTTTGGTGTCATCTCTTCTTTGCTCTTTCTGTTTACAATATTAAATCCTTTCCGGTAATGTGATAAGTAAATAGAGAATTTGAGGTTTACTGCCTATTCTTGGAACACCAGAGCAGGTTGTTAGGTACTTTAATGATTGTTACTGTCATTGTTTGTCACCCTCCTGCCATGAGCTGTTTTCAAACAAGGGGAGTCCAAATAATTCAGAATGCTTTTTTCATTTCATTGAAAACAAACATTTTAAACAAAGGAAACCATTTTCTCATAGTAAAGCACTGAAGGGTGTGCATAATTGACCAATAAATGTGCTTCCAGGTACATTTATGGCACTCAGTCATTAACAGCAAATCTAGTCATGTATTAATAGCCAGTAAAGCACATCCTGCCATGTCTTGTTGATAATCACTGAGAATCCAATTTAAGTCATTTGTTGATGAGCCTATTAAACGTCAGGTCAAGTTTTAACCACAAAGGTATTTCTGGTTGCTTTAGTGGTTTGTAAACAGACACCCTATGAAGCAGCGTTCACAAATTCTAGGTGCCACCTTTCTTCTCAAAAATGTACTATGCTTGTGAATACTTTGTACATTAATTTAAGATTAAGTTATAAAAAGCATCCCTAGAAAAGAAAAGAGACTGCACGGTAGCTACAAGCTTAGAGTGACCAGATGTCCTGATTTTATAGGAACAGTCCTGATATTTGGGGCTTTTTCTTATATAGTTTCCAATTATCCCCCACCCCCGTCCCAATTTTTCACACTTGCTATCTGATCAGCCTATATGGGCTCCAGGATTAAATCCCAGTATCAAGAGGCCTGATTCTCCACTGCATTGTGGGGTCCCTTCCACCTGTGCAAAGTGGTTGTCAAACACCCCTCCTCGACTTTGCACAGATATCGGTGACTCCATGTGGTGCAGGGCAGTGGAGAATCATGCTCCCTGAATGCCAAATCAGTGCAAGTTACACTCCTTTACTACTTTCACCCATTTTCCTGACGATTTACAAACACTGGAAAATGTCTTTGGGGGTTGCACCTGCTTACATGTGGTCTGGTTTTTGTCTGGTTACTGTAAAAGCCAGCAAATATCTAGGGCACAGCCTTTTTTCAGATTTAAGATCATTTTCAACTCCAAGTGTGTTAGAAAAGGATTTTGGGCCTATCCCTACCCTCCCATTTAGAACTTGGTCTTGGTCTCCCCACCCATGAGTGACTCTGTATTCTCAGTTGTAGGTTTACAAGCTAGTGATGAGGAGAGCAAGTTAGCCCTGGGTCTTGTTTAACTTGCCCATTTAAATGGCTAACCTTCCCCTAGCATGCCTGAGTTCTACCTGTCATGCCTCTATATGAAAAAAGATGTGTTGTTTCTCTAACAAAATGTCTATATGAATTGAAGTGGTTGTGAAAGGTGCCTGACTGACAAACCCACAAATGGAAGTCCTCTTATTAGCTACAGCTTAGGAAATGCCCAGGCATTGGCAGTATAAACTTCCTAACTTTAAGGCTTTAAGCCACATTTACATCATTAGAATTCTGGGCTGGTGAGACCCCAGCATTATTTAGGTGTCTGAAGGAGCTGCTCTAAGTCAGACAGTCAGAGCTGTTCAGAAATGCTGTAGCATGGGGCACCCCAACATACTGGGACTGGCAAGGGACCCTGTGTTTCCCATAACTACATGGGGGAAAGTCTCCTATTGCTGGCCTAGGGGCTTTTATGGAGCAAAAAGTGGCCATAGAGAGTGGGAAAATCTCTCCTATATAAAACACTCTATACATTGTGCCCAGGTAGGTAAAGAAAGAAGAACAAAGACATAGAACAACAGGGCACAATACTAGGCTATATATTAAGTCTCTATATTTGCATAGTATTTGTTTATATAATGTCTCCAAACTCTGGGCTAGGAGCATGTGTTGTGTCCTTTATGGTAAGTGTCAAGGTTCCTTCCCCACTCTGAACTCTAGGGTACAGATGTGGGGACCTGCATGAAAGACCCCCTAAGCTTATTCTTACCAGCTTAGGTTAAAAACTTCCCCAAGGTACAAACTTTGCCTTGTCCTTTTCACCCTTTGCTGCCACCATCAAGCATGTTAAACAAAGAACAGGGAAAAAGCCCACTTGGAGACGTCTTCCACCAAAATATTTATTTATATTTATATTATACCCTTTATTTTTATGACAGCAAGGAAGAATCCCTAAAAAAGTAAGGTTGGGAGTATCCTAGGGTTGCTGAGTAAAGGAGAGGTTTAGCCCTCTGCTTTAAAAATATAAGATGAGAGAAAAAGTAATCATGGGACCTCCACATCATCATCAGGGGAGGTGTTCATCCACTATTTGTTACTCACTGAATCTTATTCTGAACATTGCAGTGCCTGGCTCTGAAGCCTAGTTTAATCTCCAGTTTTGCTCTGTTTCAAGGATACCATTTGCCCATTAACATTTCCTAGCTGTTCCTACAGGAGAATTTACAGCTGCAGAGGTCTTGGTTCATATCATTTCCATCCTGTGCTGCAGAAAGTGTGGATTATCCTCTGCAAAAAATATCTTGATGTAACTGCAGCTCCCCTCAGTTGCTTATGTTCTTAGACATGCTAACTCAAAACTTTACCAAATACTGGGCTTCTCGCATTTTTGCTGGCTGCCTCCATTTTAAGGCCCCAGAGCTCTTCTATGCAGGAAAAACCTGTGTAAAAGAACAGAAACTCCATGGACATCAGCTCACAGGTTCCTTCCAATTTTTCCATTTAAGGGCAATGCTTCTCACAGAAGAGGCCAGGGGTTCTACCCCTCAGACCTGAGTACATTAGGAACTCCATGTGGAGATACCTTGCCTCTTGGGTTGCCAATTTTTGTTGGATGTATTCCTGGAGGTTTCATCACATGACATAACCTTTAATTAAAGATTAATCTTTCATTCCTGGAGATTCTGGGCAACCCTACTTGCCGCTACACTGCTGTCTGACCCCAAGCTCTCTGCTACTTCTAGCCCCAGCTACACTCCATGCCTTCCACGCTGGAGCCACCAAGGGACTCTAAAGATATAGACATATATATATTTATATATAGACATTATAAAGATACACTAAGAGGGGGCAGCTGAGACCAGTGGAGTCTATCTGAGCATCTAAAATAGAGATACCAACAGATAGATATGGTGAAAATTCATGGTTATCACATACCCAGTGCAGGGAGCAGACCAGGAAGCTGACAAGGACAGGGGCATGTCCAGAGTGCAGCTGCATTCCAGCAATCTATAGCAGGTGTAAGTGCCTTTAAGGGCCATAATTACCTGACATAAATTAGAGCAGCACAGAGGGTGCTTGAACTTGTGTCGGACACTGAGGCAGCCCCAGGATTAGGGGCAGGAATGTAAAGTTGACACAGCTCAGTCAGACTGGAGGACTGGGGCAGAAATCTGTTTCTCTATATTTCTGGACAACAAGGAAGTTCGTCTCCACATAGAACTATTCCAAACATGTTTGACAGGGATTTTACTGACTTAAAACTAAAGTAGCAAAATGCGAAGCCAGCACTGAGTGCGGGTGGTGAAATCTGGCCTATGGTATATATGGCTCATACACCACAAGTCATGTGTTTTGTAGTGATGGTGATGTGGAGGAAATGACTTCAGAACTGATGCATCCTGCTAGATTTCACTTTTTATATCAATGCTGCTAGCCATTTACTATTATTCTGTGGTGACGTTCAGATCTATTCAGGAAAGCAAGCCAAACTGATTCCTATCTCTAGGCTCAACTGGAGACATAGCTCATAATAAAGGGCAGTGCACCGCTATACCAGCTCAGTGGAAGACATTCTTCCACAGGGAAGCAGAATGGTCCAGGAGTTCCAGGACAGAGAGATCCTGTGTGCCAGCTGTCACATCCCTTTATGAGATACAGCTTGCTCCTCCTGCATAGGTAGCCAGCTCTGCTGGACAGGGCACAGATGGATGGAGTCATGGACCTCCATCCTCCCTACCCTCTTTGGGGCACAGTTCAAGCCCCAGGGCAGTAGGAGGGAGCAGTTCCTCTGCTACTGTGAGTGCAGGAACGGGAATTCTTGTTACCAAACAAGCAGGTGATGGGTTTCTCACATGCTTTCTGCCCACTGTACCCATATAAGAGCCAGGCAGAATCTGGCATGGGTTTAAGTACAGTTACTGCTGTCATTTTAAAATACGTCCATCCCACATCTACTGTAAGAGATGGCAACACATTGTGTATAAGGACTCTGGATTGATCACCCAGCTACATAGATGCATATGGGGATTCACATTTCACTACAAAACACAGGCCTCTGCTTCTCAAGCTAATAATACAGCTCATTAGCTCAGTCAGCAGAGAGAACTGCTTATACATAACATCCAGTCCACCACCTTCTCAGCTAATGGCAATGATTCACATGCAACCAAGCCAATACATGACTTATTTCTTCCAGTTAAGACAGCATTTGACCTTGAATACACTTTAGAGCAGCTGAGTACTCAGGAGTCCAAGCCAATCCTGAGGCACTCATCTGAATCAGTCTGTGCCCAAGACCGACAACCACATTAAGAAGAGACAATAAGATTCACACTCAAGATGATCAGCTCCAAAAACAACAAGATCCCCCCCCATTAGCTCAAGAACCAGTTTACCTTAACCAGTACAGGAACAAAGGGAGTCAATCACATTTTCCATTGAAGGATGTGATAAAATGAACTGGAAACATGGTAGAAATACAAAGGGAAGTACTAAATGAACCAGCAGTTAGAATTAAAGGTTACGTTTTGAATGTTAGGCAACCAGTACTTTTCAAAGAGTCCCTCCCCTCCTACACTTAAATGAAATACATAATAAACTCTGAAATTGTACATTTCATTCCCACAAAGAAAAATCAGTTTTTTCACCATACCTAGTGCTCTCCAAATAAGACAGAAAATGACGGTAAAGCAAATATAAGACCAACTCCACTCGTGGTTGTCTCCAATGGTAGAGACCCCAAGAAAGATGAAGATAAGGGTATCACTAACACTGCTCCACATCTTCATAAAGTATTTGATTGTAGTGTGAGACTTTAGAGAGATGTTCGCCTCCACATAACGTTTCATGCCCATGGCACAAGCAATAATACTGAGGAAAGAAAATAAAGCAATTACATATGGTACATAGGTTGGTTGGAGGAACATACTAGATAGGCAAAAATTATATCATAGCTTTTCCAAGACAATGTAAGACTTAGTTTAGGGTCAGATTCTGGTATGCTGAGACTCACTAAGTAGTACCTTACTCCCCAAGTAATTCTATTAAAAATCAGTGAAACTACTTGTGCAGAAAGAGACTACTCTGTGTGAGTAAGGGTATTTGAGTAAGGGTATTTGGATCAGGCCCTTAATAAATAAATGCTAAGTTATTACATTTATTGTAGGGAGGTAGCGACACCTATAGTTAATGTTGCCCAACTCTTTCCATTATAAGACCCTGTTTTCAGTTCCTTATAAGTTTGCCAAACTTTAACAATTTGAGCTAAATTTTCAATCCTGGGTATTTGCCTCAGACTGATGTTTTCTGGAAAATTTCAGCAAAAAAGGTTCAGCTGTTTCTCAGAATGAGGTTAGGGGGAAAAATGCATTGGTTTGCCTATGTTAAAATATTCTTAAAAATATTTCATTGAGAAGATCTAACACCTCCTCCAGGGGCCTCCTTATTTCTAGCATTTCCTAACTTTTGAGTGTTTTACTTTGCAACTTTGTAACATTCTTTTAATGTAGCTTTTTAATATCATTATTAGTATATTGCATATACATTACACTTCCTGTAATCTGTTTGCCATAAGCAGTGCAACACTGACAGATTCTAATCAAGACTAAACCTCAATTTTTGGAATCAAAGACTCATAAATATTAGATATACAAAAGGCCTGTTAGATAATAACCAAGTTCATCTCCCTGTCATTACAGGACTGTTCCCTACACACAATACAAATTGCTCTCTGCAGTACATTTTTATTTGTATTACCATGGTGCCTCAGGGTCCCAGTTATGGATCACGCCCCACTGTTCTAGGCTCTGTAGATGCACATAACAAAGAGGCAGTCCCTGCCCTGAAGAGGTTACAGTCCAAGTGCAAGACCTTGGGTGGATGCTGCAAACTGGCAGTAGGGAGTATAAGGAAATGATGAGACAATACTGAAGAGACAAGAATTACAGAAAAGGAACGGGAGCAAATTCTGACATAAGTTACACCAGTGTAAATCTGAAGTAATTCAGCTCATTCAATGGAGTTTACACCACTATGAAACCAGAATCTGGCCCATAAAATTTTGATCTCTCAAAAGTATAATAGTGGTATAATTTCTTTTTTTAAAGCATAATTTCTTTAAAAAAAATCTTGAGAGTATTTCCAGTGTTTTTCTGTATATTGTGTCTTTTTATAACTCCATTCCCGTGCCACCCCATGGGCCCACAGAAACCAGCTCTAACTGACAGATCAGTATGGCACATAGGATAATGCTGATGAGCTAAGTATTTATTGCCTTTTCATAGCTTCCACACAGTCTCAGAGAGGGTTGTGCTGAGAAGTAGCATGTGATGAGGTGGGCTGAGGAGAATGTCATGCACAAAGGCGTTCGCCCAGATTCTGCACTGTTCTCTGATGCTTTGGGAAGCATATCTGGTGAATTCTGGCCCTAAAACCACAATAATCAGCCACAGGAAGATCATCCCAGTCAAAGGAACCTTCAGAATACAGAGACCTGAGGTAGCTCCTGTGCTGCTGGCATGAGGGGTGTGAAGAGAGCTTCTTCATATCTGGCTGATCCATGGCTTCTGTATCAGACTCTCGGGGCCAGAGGCAGCCAACATAGCATATGAGTAGCCTGCAAGCTGTTCTAACTAACACCAGGGACTGGCCCAGTGCTCAGCCAGCCCTGGATGCGGGAAGCACATTTTACATTCCCATCCCCATCCTGAGCTGCTATGTTCTTTGGCCCCAGCTGAGGAGCTGGCCCCTTAAATCAGGACTACAGAGAGCTCAACTGATATCAAAGAAACCTTACTGAACATTCACTAGGCTGTGTGATGAACACAGAGCAGGCTTCCAACAGGACCACTGTGCTTCTGAGGAAAATAGAGAGTGTCACTACAGCAGTAACATTTTACCTCTTCATGTATTACATACAAGGTCATTTTAGAAGTGTGAAGCACCAGTTAAAACTTTTACCCTTTAATTGTTCATGGATAATTGGTTATTGAAACTACAGGATATACGTGGTTAGCCTAATTCATCATCTTTTCAAATCAGTATAATTTCAGCCTAGCAATCTCAGAAGGTCAAAGCAATTGGAATCAAAGAGCCAAAGCACTGATGGGGGGGGGGGAGGGAGGGTATGTTACTTTGGCTGAAATACATTGTACTAAAGGACTGGTTAAATGAAGGCAAGACAAATATCAGTTTCTCAATTCTCGTCACCATTGCTATTTTGACAACAACTCTCTGAAGCAAAGGGCCTCGTTTTCTTCTAATCTACATCCGTGTACATCAGGAGTAACTTCCCTGAAGCTGCTAGCATTACACTGAGATAAATTGGTCTGATCCACATAGGATCTAGCCTATTGACTTTAAATTTTACTTTACTAGTGCCTGCCACTCCATAGTTTTCCAAATAGCCATTGGCTACTGCTGGTCCATTCTATTCATAATTCATGTTCTCAGCTGGTGGTCATTCGGCATATAATACAGGGACCACAGAATGACAAACTTATGCAGTGGGAAGCAGTATACACTGCCGAGGAGATTAGCGTTGGACACTGACTGCAAAAAACACATTCTGACTGGGTGTTTGGGCTTTATTGGCAAAGTCACAACTGTGTGCCCCTCCCAGTGAATATACAGTTTAGCTATGGGCATGAAAAAGAGAGATGAGAACATTTCTGTCCACCTTTCTTTTCTCTCCCTCCCTCCCTCTCTTTGATTTTAATCTCATCATTTTTAAGTCTTATTTTACCTGCAATTTACATCCTTTCTTATTTCATATGCAAGTTCCAGGAAATTGACAAAAAAAACCCCACTACTTTTTTGCCTCCACTTCTAAACTGCAATGAAATGCAGTGAAATGAGGCAGGGAGAGGAGCTCATCTGTCCTTTCTCTGTTCACTGCCAAAACGTTGGGCAAAGTACATCCTAGTGTACAGTGGGAATAGAGAGGACCTCAGAAATAAATGTGATCATTTTCTGTTGGAAATTGTCAATTTTTCTAAATAGGGGAAATATGTGGCCACTGGGAAGCCTGGATGTGAAGATCTGTACTGAGCATTAATAACGTGGGTAGGGAGCGCTAACTGTAAGGGCAGCAAATAGTGTGTTTCAACAACTGAACAGAAGGATGACAACAGCAACAATGGCCAAGGTTTCCATGAGATGAGATCTCACCTGACTATTTTTCTGCAACCCATGAAAAATCAATGAGCCTGATTCTCCTCTCACCAGCCTCCTCTGTCCTCTGCTACTAGTAAAACACCATTAATTTCAACATAGTTATTCCTGCTTTGTATTGCTGTTAGCAAGAGCAAAATGAGGCTCATCTTCTTGTGATCTTTCCCCCTCTGCTGGCTCAGCAGCAGCTAATTAACAAACCCTTATTGACCCAGCTGTGCAGATATTTACAGAGCAAAACAATGAAGTTAAACTATAACCGTGATGTTAATTTCAAAGCACAAAATAAAAATACTGTTAGTTTTGGGAGAATATTTTCAGGGTACTAAACTGGTATCACAAACAAGAGAGCAATACAAAAAATGTGCTTGACAACATCTTCTTGGAAGATAGTTTAAAAGGCTTAAGAAACACAAATGAGCCATAAGCGTCTTTCTATTTCTTATATTTAAATCTTAAAATATACCATTATCTGTAATCTCTATTTCTTATGACAAGGAAGTAGCTATCCAAGCACACATTTTGATCCAGAAATGATGCATTATTAAAAAGGGAAAAAAATGGGCTCCATGCTGGGTACAGTACCCCGTGACAGATGGAAACACCATTACGTCTGAACGCCTTCTCCTTCCATGCTGATTATGCAGCATATTTATTTCACTGTTCAGTCACATGTACCTTAGTTTACCTTTTCCCATGAACTATAATTGTTTCAGCAATACTGAAATATTGCTTTGTATTGGCCATCTAGGAAACAAAAGCCTGCAAAGTATAGACGATTCCTATTTTTACACAATGTAGTATCATTGGTTTTAACATAGATCATCCAGATACTGCTGTATTTAACTGGTAGGTGGATGTTTAATATTTCATTTTCTTCTCATCATCAGTATTATCAATATCGGAGTTGTCTATAAGGCACATATCACTGGAATCTAGATGCACTTTACAGTCATTAGGGAAATACTAAATATCTTTACTTTTTGTGTTTGTCAGCACTAGATGAGTCCATTTCCTCAGTCAGGATCAGAGCTAGCAACCACTGTCAGGGAAACGGACTGGATGACCTCATACATCTATACTGTCTTTGATTCTAAGGTAAGATCTCTTTGTCCATTAGAAATACTGGATCGAGTTTTGCTGGACTAAATCAGTTCTTCCTCAAGTAAAATTCTCATTGATGTTAGTGGGAGTTTTGGTGTCTGATTCAAGATTGAAGGATTTAGCCCACAGTTAATCATGTTCTTAAAGGTTAAAGTAAACTTCTTCCAATTAAAAACTAGTATCTCTCAATAACTATATAAAGCGGTACTTAAAGAATCTTGATACCTCCAGTTAGCTTCCCCAGAGACTTGTAGGGGAGTTTTATAAAGGAAAGGTGTCTCCATTCCATAGATGAGTCAATCTCTTGAATTCTTTGTTAGACTGACATTGAAACTAATATACAGAAATGATTTTGCAACATTTAAACAAAAATAATTTCTGATGTTTAAAAATCTTTATTAAAGGAGCTACATATTTTAACTGTAGATCAGACATCAATATTTTGCATTTATCTTCTTGGCTATCAATCTCTGATATTTTCAGAAACAAAATGTAGATATAGATAGTTCAACAAATACCAGGTTCCTCTTGTGACCTTTCAGTGCTGCCACTTCCCCATGCACTTTCAGTTATGGAAAAGATCATCTCTTTTAGTATGGTAAAATGCCTTCTCCACTTCTAGAGAAGGCACCCTCAGCACCCTCTGCATTGAGCTGATCAACCGCAAGTTGAACAACATGCATTTATTTATCCCTCGGTTTTCTACTGACAGTCAGTAATCTTATGAATTCAGGTGCTGGAACTTTACAAAAACCACTGAATACCAAAAGACTTGTGATGAAATCACAAGAGTTGGGAATCTCCAAACATCCTGAATGTGTTGACCCCTGAGACTGCATGGAGTCCCAGTGGCTGAAGGGCTTCGCATTGGCACAGTGGTCTGATCATATGGAGCTCCCTGAGGGATCAGGGCCAAAGTCAGGAATGCAACATAGGATGACAGTCAAGGGAAACAGCAGAAGCACCAGTGAAGGAGCTCCCAACAGGTTCCCGTGTATGCTTTAGCATTGTGCTGTTTGAAACACTAGAGAACCTTGAGTGAGCACCATCAGGGTCTACACTAGTGGTTCTCAACCAGGGGTATATGTACCCTTGAGGGTACTCAGAGATCTTCCAGGGGGTACATCAACTCAGCTAGATATTTGCCTCATTTTACAATAGGCTACATAAAAAGCACTTGCAAAGTCAGTACAAACTAAAATTTCATAGACAATTATTTGTTTATACTTCTCTGTATACTATACACTGAAATGTATGTACAGTACTTATATTCCAATTGAGTTATTTTATAACTATATGGTAAAAATGAGAAAGTAAGCAATTTTTCAGTAATAGTGTGCTGCGACACTTTGGTACATTTATGTCTGATTTTGTAAGCTTTTAAGTGAGGTAAAACTTGGGGGTACACAAGATAAATCAAATTCTTGAAAGGGGTACAGTAGTCTGGAAAGGTTGAGAGCCACTGGTCTACACGAACTACTTAATGCACAGTATGACATTGCACTTAACAAATCACACCTCCATAGAGCGCATCATCCCACCATGTAGACAAGCCCATAGTTACACTCATCCTAATTCATACGCATTATGCTACAAGCCACATTTTGCTGTCAGTTACACCACTGAAATCAGGTACAGTAACTCCTCACTTAAAGTCATCCCAATTAACATTGTTTCGTTGTTACGTTGCTGATCAATTAGAGAACATGCTCATTTAAAGTTGTGAAGTGCTCCCTTAGAACGTTGTTTGGCAACCGCCTGATTTGCAGAAAGAGCAGCCCGTTGGAGCTAGATGGTGGGTGGTTGGAACCAGGGTGGACCATAGCCCCCCATCAGTTCCCTGCTGCCCTAAGTTCCCTGTGTGACAGCTGCCCAGCAGGTTATCAATTGCCGGCAGTTCAGCTGTCCCTGCCCCCCACTGCCATGTGCTGCTCCTGCCCTGCCTTGGAGCTGCTCCCGGGAGGCTACTGCTTGCTGTGCGGGGGGGTGGGGCATGAGGGGGACTAATGTCAGGGTGTCTCCCTCCCCCCCTGCTCCTGCTCCCCGCTTACCCGATCTCCATAGAGCAGCGGGGGACACAAGAGGGCTCAGGATGGGGGGAGCTTGCTGGCAGCAGCTGCTGTCTCAACTTGCTGATCTACTTAAAAAGGCAATGTACTTAGAGTGGTGTCAGTATACTTAAAAGGGCAATGTGAATCTTTCTCTCTTCTCTCTCACACATAGGGTGTGTGTCTCTGTCTCTGTCTGCCATGCTGTCTCCCCTCCCTCCATTCATGCTGCCTTGTAGAGTGTGAAGCTACATTAACAACAATGTGTTAACCCTTGAGCCTCAGCCGAGTGCTAGTTCGTCATTTAGCAGTAAGGCATTCCCTGGGAAATATCCCACCCTCTTCCACCCTCTGACTTCACCACCTCAACCAAGCTTCACAATCTTCATTGTTGTATACAGTATTAAACTGTTTGTTTAAAACTTATACAGTGTGTATATACATATATATATAATACAGTCTTTTGTCTGGTGAAAAAAATTTCCCTGGAACCTAACCCCCCCATTTACATTAATTCTTATGGGGAAATTGCATTCGCTTAACATCATTTTGCTTAAAGTCATATATTTCAGGAACTACAATGTTAAGCAAGGACTTACTGTATAATTCTACTGAGGTTAGTGGAATTATTCTTAATTTACATCAATTTAACAGAAAGATGAATCCGGTCCCTGATCATGCATGATAGCATCAAGGTCAGTGGGTGTGCGCCTGTCTATCTGTCTACCTACAATCAAAGAGTCATTATGCACATTGCTACTTCATAATCTAAGTATAGGGAAAACTGGTAATCGAGGATACCATTGTGTGGTAGCTGTTGGCAATGCTGTTTTGTGACACTCATGGTATGTGAAAGTATACCTGTGAATTGTGTTGATTTAGAAAAACTAAGCTAAAACACAAGGAGCCAGATCTTGCCCTGGGTTGAGCAGGGGCATGCTGGGGGGAGAAGATCACCTTAGCAACAGTAGGACAGGATACCGAACACTCAACAGAGTGCTATGGGACTGGCTGCTGTGCACTGAAGTGCTGTAGCTCCAAGGGCTGCTGGCCAGGGATGCAGCTAGGTCTTGGCCAGGTACCATGTATGCTGGAGTGTACACAAAGTGGAGGAAAGTGTGCAATCTTCTTCTTTTTTTTTTTTAAGGAGAAGCAATGTGCAACCTACCACACAGTCATCCCACTCACCATGAGCAATCCTGCCTGCCCAATAAAACCATCAGAAAGTAAAGGCAGGATATAGACCTAAATAAGCTAATCAGTCGGGATGGGCAAAGCAACGGAGATAAAATTAGAATGGACTCAAGTCTTGCCCAAAACCCAGATCAAACCCAATTTTTTCTGATGTTCAAAGAATCCAATCAACCACTTAGTGCACCTCTTCACATCCTGGTACTGACTGGAACTCAAAATACTGCTATAAAGCCTGTTCTGGCCCAGCCAAAACCAGAAAGAACTGGAAGTCTCACACATACTGAACATGCACATTTTCCAGACCAAAGACACTAAACCAAGCTTGAATAAGCTTGCAGACATTTGGATGCCTGACTGAATGGATGAACCATTTGAAGTTTGTCCAGCTCTAATAATCAGGACTATTTATGATTTCCAGTTTTAAAATACACAGGCTGGCTCCAATCTCTACACCATGAAATTTCAACTTAAGTCCTTCAGCATTTCAAATCATTTAAAGTCAGATGCCATCTGTTCTGTGAAACAGAACTAAGTTTCTAAGGCTAAGGCCATTTCTTTGTCTTTTAAATCCTCAGAATATGTGAGCGCATTTGAAGAATGTGTATCACCATTTATGTGTAATTGTATAGTGCATGCAATGTGGTTATGTCCCAGTACCATTTCAAAGGCTTTTATATTTATTTGTTTCACTTAATACAGAGATGTTTATCATATATCTCAGACTAAGCAACGCTGATGTAATCATGACTGATTCTTTTCTGAATATAGCATTAATTGCATGAATAAGAAAATCTGTGCATATACTTACGCCACAATACCAGAGAGGTGAAACATTTCTGCAGTGAGATAGGATAGGTAACTGTACAGGAAGACAAAGAGGGGTTCAATTACACGGATATTCTTGGTAAATCGTGTGGTAAAGGCAGCAATCATCCCGAATAAAAGGCCTACCAATACCCCTCCTATTCCAACCACAAAAAATTTCCCAATTCCTGCAAACACATCCACAGTTTTGATTGTTGACATTTCGCAAAAGGATCTAAACAGCTTGTACAGCACCTAGAAGAAAAATAAAAGGAAAAAGAGAGCGATAAACAAACATTAGCTAGAGATGACCACAGGCAACAGACACATCATTAAATGTTTGTGACACTTCTGCCTATGTGGTGAAATGCTTTCCTAGTGTTCGCAAAAAGAAAAGGAGTACTTGTGGCACCTTAGAGACTAACAAATTTATTTGAGCATAAGCTTTCGTGAGCTACAGCTCACTTCATCAGATGCATCGAATGGATAAAGCAGCCTAAATCTTGGCTCTTGAGGTTTCAATGGATGTGGCAGCGGGGGGGAGGGGGGTGCCTGCCAGGAGCTTCGTCAGGTGTAAAGGCATATAGTTTCCTCACGGCCTGCCCTAGACCTTTAGATCCCTGGGGAAAAACAGGGCTTCTCCATGGCCTATCACATGGGAGACAAACCCCACCCTCCCCATGGAATGATACAAAGGGGGTGTTCTGCAAGGAGATCTTCATGGAGATTTTGTCCCTCTAAGTCTCCACTGGAGATTTGTATTATGAAAGAAACTAGCAATAAGAATTTGTCTGTGGGATGGAACATCTGAAATTAATGGTTCCAATTAGACTATGAAGCTCACCCCTTACTGATGTGAATGAACGGGAAGAGAGGTAAACTTCTACTTTTGCTGCTGATCCATGAAGGATTATAAATGCAAACACACTGATATTGTATATCTATAATCAAAGCATTTAAATACATATTATTTCTCACTATCTTCCTTCTACTCACATGACAGTGCAGTTAAAATCCCTAAACATTAACAGGTTTCAGAGTAGCAGCCATGTTAGTCTGTATCCACAAAAAGAACAGGAGTACTTATGGCACCGTAGAGGCTAACAAATTTATTAGAGCATAAGCTTTCGTGGGCTACAGCCCACTTCATCGGATGCATAGAATGGAACATGTAGTAAGAAGATATATATATATATACATACAGATAAGTTGGAAGTTGCCATACAAACTGTGAGAGGCCAATTAGTTAAGATGAGCTATTATCAGCAGGAGAAAAAAACTTTTGTAGTGATAATCAAGATGGCCCATTTAGACAGTTGACAAGACAGTGTGAGGATACTTAACTTAGGGAAATAGATTCAATATGTGTAATGACCCAGCCACTCCCAGTCTCTATTCAAATCCAAGTTAATGGCATCTAGTTTGCATATTAATTCAAGCTCAGCAGTTTCTCACTGGAGTCTGGTTTTGAAGCTTTTCTGTTGCAAAATTACAGGTTTCAGAGTAGCAGCCATGTTAGTCTGTATTTGCAAAAAGAAAAGGAGTACTTATGGCACCTTAGAGACGAACAAATTTATTTGAGCATAAGCTTTCGTGAGCTACAGCTCACTTCATCAGATGCATTCGGTGGAAAATACAGTGGGGAGATTTATATACACACACAGAGAACACGAAACAATGGGTTTATCATACACACTGTAAGGAGAGTGATCACTTAAGATAAGTCATCACCAGCCGGGGGGGGGGGAAAGGAGGAAAACCTTTCATGGTGACAAGCAAGGTGGGCCATTTCCAGCAGTTAACAAGAACGTTTGAGGAATGGTGTGGGGGGGGGGGAGAAATAACATGGGGAAATAGTTTTACTTTGTATAATGACTCATCCACTCCCAGTCTCTATTCAAGCCTAAGTTAATTGTATCCAGTTTGCAAATTAATTCCAATTCAGCAGTCTCTCGCTGGAGTCTGTTTTTGAAGTTTTTTTGTTGAAGGAAAACCACTCTCAGGTCTGTAATCGAGTGACTGGAGAAATTGAAGTGTTCTCCAACTGGTTTTTGAATGTTATAATTCCCGTTGCCAACTCTGTCCACATATCTATTCAGGGGACACCATCATAGGGCCTAATCACATCAGCCACACTATCAAAGGCTCGTTCACCTGCGCATCTACCAATGTGATATGTGCCAGCAATGCCCCTCTGCCATGTACATTGGTCAAACTGGACAGTCTCTACGTAAAAGAATAAATGGACACAAATCAGACATCAAGAATTATAACATTCAAAAACCAGTCGGAGAACACTTCAGTCTCTCCAGTCACTCGATTACAGACCTAAGAGTGGCTATACTTCAACAAAAAAACTTCAAAAACAGACTCCAGCGAGAGACTGCTGAATTGGAATTAATTTGCAAACTGGATACAATTAACTTAGGCTTGAATAGAGACTGGGAGTGGATGAGTCATTACACAAAGTAAAACTATTTCCCCATGTTATTTCTCCCCCCCCCCCACCCCACCCCCCACTGTTCCTCAGACGTTCTTGTTAACTGCTGGAAATGGCCCACCTTTCTGGTCACCATGAAAGGTTTTCCTCCTTCCCCCCCCCCCCGCTGGTGATGGTTCATCTTAAGTGATCACTCTCCTTACAGTGTGTATGATAAAACCCATTGTTTCATGTTCTCTGTGTGTGTATATAAATCTCCCCACTGTATTTTCCACCAAATGCATCCAATGAAGTGAGCTGTAGCTCACAAAAGCTTATGCTCAAATAAATTTGTTAGTCTCTAAGGTGCCACAAGTACTCCTTTTCTTGTTGCAAAATTGCCACCCTTAAATCTTTTACAGCTAGTGGCATTCTGTTATTTTCTTTGTTGGGCCTGTCCTGTAGTAAGTGACTTCTGGGTACTCTTCTGGCTCTGTCAATCTGTTTTTTCACTTCAGCAGGTATACCCACCTACAACAGGACAGGCCCAACAAAGAAAATAACAGCACACCACTAGCTGTCACCTTCAGCTGCCTACTAAAACCTCTCTAGCGCATCATCAAAGATTTACAACTTATCCTGAAAAATGATCCCTCACTCCCACAGATCTTGGGAGACAGACCAGTCCTCGCTTACAGATAATCACCCAACCTGAAGCAAATACTCTCCAGCAACCACACACCACACAATAAAAACATTAACCCAGGAACCTATCCTTGCAACAAAGCCCGATGCCAACTCTGTCCACATATTTATTCAAGTGACACCATCATAGGACCTAATCACATTAACCACGCCATCAGGAGTTTGTTCACCTGCATATCTACCGATGTGATATATGCCATCATGTGCCAGCAATGCCCCTCTGTCATGTACACTGGCCAAACAGGACAGTCTCTATCCAAAACAATAAATGGACACAAATCTGACATCAGGATTCATAACATTCAAAAACCGGTAGGGTCGTCCTTCAGGATAGGTTGTAGATCCTTGATGATGCGTTGGAGAGGTTTTAGTTGGAGGCTGAAGGTGTTGGTCACATAAACACCACCCTATACCAAAAACCTACTGACCACTATTCCTACCTTCATGCCTCCAGCTTTCACCCAGATCACACCACACGATCCATTGTCTACAGCCAAGCTCTACGATACAACCACATTTGCTCCAACCCCTCAGACAGAGACAAACACCTACAAGATCTCTACCAAGCATTCTTACAACTACAATACCCACCTGCTGAAGTGAAGAAACAGATTGACAGAGCCAGAAGAGTACCCAGAAGTCAGCTACTACAGGACAGGCCCAACAAAGAAAATAACAGAACGCCACTAGCCATCACCTTCAGCCCCCAACTAAAACCTCTCCAGCACATCATCAAGGATCTACAACCTATCCTGAAGGACGACCCATCACTCTCACAGATCTTGGGAGACAGGCCAGTCCTTGCTTACAGACAGCCCCCCAACCTGAAGCAAATACTCACCAGCAACCACACACCACACAACAGAACCACTAACCCAGGAACCTATCCTTGCAACAAAGCCCGTTGCCAACTCTGTCCACATATCTATTCAGGGGACACCATCATAGGGCCTAATCACATCAGCCACACTATCAGAGGCTTGTTCACCTGCACATCTACCAATGTGATACATGCCATCATGTGCCAGCAATGCCCCTCTGCCATGTACATTGGTCAAACTGGACAGTCTCTACGTAAAAGAATAAATGGACACAAATCAGACATCAAGAATTATAACATTCAAAAACCAGTCGGAGAACACTTCAATCTCTCCGGTCACTCGATTACAGACCTGAGAGTGGCTATCCTTCAACAAAACAACTTCAAAAACAGACTCCAACGAGAGACTGCTGAATTGGAATTAATTTGCGAACTGGATACAATTAACTTAGGCTTGAATAAAGACTGGGAGTGAATGAGTCACTACACAAAGTAAAACTATTTCCCCATGTTATTTCTCCCCTCCCACCCCACCCCCCACTGTTCCTCAGACGTTCTTGTTAACTGCTGGAAATGGCCCACCTTGCTGGTCACCATGAAAGGTTTTCCTCCTCCCCCCCCCCCCTGCTGGAGATGGTTCATCTTAAGTGATCACTCTCCTTACAGTGTGTATGGTAACACCCATTGTTTCATGTTCTCTGTGTATATAAATCTCCCCACTGTATTTTCCACTGAATGCATCCAATGAAGTGAGCTGTAGCTCACGAAAGCTTATGCTCAAATAAATTTGTTAGTTTCTAAGGTGCCACAAGTACTCCTTTTCTTTTTACACATATTGAATCTATTTCCCTAAGTTAAGTATCCTCACACCTTCTTGTCAACTGTATAAATGTGCCATCTTGATTATCACTACAAAAGTTTTTTTCTCCTGCTGATAATAGCTAATCTTAACTAATTAGCCTCTCACAGTTTGTACGGCAACTTCCAACTTATCTGTATGTATATATATATATATCTTCTAACTACATGTTCCATTCTATTCATCCGATGAAGTGGGCTGTAGCCCACAAAAGCTTATGCTCTAATAAATTTGTTCGTCTCTAAGGTGCCACAAGTACTCCTGTTCTTTTCAAACATTAACAGTAAATCCATCGAGTCACATTTTGGTTGTACATCAGGCTGTTGATGCAGCCAATGATACCAGCAGTTTTATACCAATTACTGAAAGCAATGAGTGCACTATCATGTGTGGCAACTCTGGTGTACCAACTTTCTGGCATGCAGATAGGGCCTGACCCAACGCCCGCTGAAATCAAGGCGAATTATTCCATTGATACCAATGGGCTTTACAACAGACTTTACGACAGGAGACTTCCTGAAGTGGAGAGCTTTGCAGAGATGTTGGACCTAAATATCTTCCTGCAAGTACTGGCTGTTGATTAAAATGGACAATTTCACGCTAAACTATTTCTATAATCCAAAGTTGATGTAGAAGTATTGGGCATAACAGGTCCTGATTTTTTATTGTCCCTTTTATTTACAGGGAAATTAAATTGTTGAGAAATAGTCTTTAACTTAGTGTTTTCCTGTCTAGAATTCTTCATTATAAAAGAGTACCATATGCAGTATAAAAGACATTGCGTAATATAAAGTGATAGGCAGTGCCTGACTCCAGCTGCAGAATCTTATCTTGAACCCACTTGAAGAAATTGGTATGACTGAGTCAGCATATTAGATCCAATCCTGTGTTCCTCAATGCCCAAACCTCACAAGAAACAAAGGACTGGGCACATTAGATAACAATAGAGACACTTCATCTGATAAGCTTTATTTATTACTATAATGTATTGAGTGCTGATAGTCTACTCAGCATTGTACGAATATGAGGATGTTTCCTGCCTCAGGGATCTCACTATTCAGGGGCTAAATTGTGCAGTCTTTACCCACCTTGTTGAACACTGAACTCAATGGGACTGCTCTTGTGTAAAAGCTCACCACTGTATACATGCTCACCATTATGTGGACCCTACGACCTTGATCCACAGCCTTCCGGCATCAATGGAAAGACCCCCATTGCAGTCAGTGGGCTCTGGATCAGGCCCTAAGTGAGTTCAGAATGGGATTCTGCAGCTAGAGTGGATAAAAGGGAAAATAGCTCATTTTTAAATTAAATAAGTCATTTTTTAAATCAGGGACCAGGCTTGGATTTTGCTCCTCAGAAGATGGGACACAAAAGAAAGTCACTCTCTTTATTTTAAATAAAGTAACTATTAAGAGAATGGAGATTTAATTCATAGTAGAAAGACGAAGAAGGTACATATTAACAGATTGTCCTCTCAAAACATGTCTGCTCCTGTTATGACAATGCAGCAAGTGTCAATACAAACATTTAAAATAAATAACAATTTTAGGGCCTGATCCTGCAAGGTGCTGAGTTGGCTCCAAAGAACACTTTATAGATTCACAGGTTTTAAGGCCAGAGGGACCATGATGATAATTTAGTCTGACCTCCTGCATAACTCATCCCTGAGAACAGCTGATTTCAATCGGAGCTGAGGCAGCTCAGCACCAGAATCATGCTTTCTTGTAGCCAATAATAGTAGCAACAAGATACTTTTGTTTTACTTTTTAATTATAGTTTGTTCACTGGAAAGGTTCCCCTCCCTCTCCCTGCCTCCTCCCCCCGCCCCTTTTGCCAATCTAATTCCCATATTGACGATGTTTCTGAAACAAAACGCAAATTTACTTTTTCTCTTCATATCTTAGTGTCTTCATGTGCACATATTGGCTCTAGGGGAATGTTACTGAGAACAGACTGTAGATACTACACCGTCATAGATCATATCCTGTAACCTTTTCGCACTGCAGTGAATGAGACCTCTCCATAAAAATCAATGGGTCAAATTCCATGGGTCCTTTCTACACTAAAAAAAAACTTCCACTATAATCACCACTGCTTCTGGCTCCACAATATCCCTGTAAGGTAGGGAAGTGGTATTGTCCCCATTATACAGCTGGGGATCTAAGGAACAGAGAGACACTAAGGGACTTGCCCAAGGTCATACAGGAAGTCTTTGGCAGGACATGGAATTGAATGTGAGTCTCCTGAGTGCCAGGCTAGCACTAGCCATAGGACCATCCTTCCTCTGTACATTTAATACCAACATAAGTGATAGTACTTACCACTGTAACAGCATCATTTAGGAGTGATTCTCCAAAAACCAAAATGTGAAGCTTTTCATTGACATGTATCTCTTCAAACACAGATAACACTGCTACAGGATCCACTGCAGCAATCAGACTGCCAAACCAGAGATTATGGAGCAAAGATACATCCTGCAGGTGAAAGGATTTCACTTGGCATATCCCATACAGCGAGAAGCCAATCCCAAACACATTCCATATAGTTCCCACTACAGCATACAGAAGAATAGTCCCAATGTTCTCGAAAAAGGGACGGCTGGGCATGAAGTACCCTGCATCAAGGACTATAGGTGGCAGCAAATAGAGGAAAAAGATATCACTGTCCATGACTGGTGGGGACTTGTCGTTTAAGCCATAGATGATGCCTCCCATGATAAGCCCCACAAATATCAATAAGCAGCTTTCAGGCACAACTGACGGCAGCTTGTTAAACAGATGAAATGCTGGTGAACAGTGAAAAGATGACATCATTATCCAGAATCAGCATAATATGTTGACATCATCATTTCATCACACTTTTTTATAATACAAAAGAGGAATCGCTCCATGTTGTCATTTTTAGCAGAGAGCATTGCGGGGTGTGAACTGATGCTGTTTATCCTAAATAATAATTTTCCATCTTAATACCAGTAGGATTCTTTAGGTGAGCATGAAGTGAATTTAAAAAATGCTGTAAATGTTGGTAAAATGAAAAGTTAATAAATAAATAGCATTCTATAGCACAGAAGTTCTCAAACTGGGGGTCGGGACCACTCAGGGGGTCGCGAGGTTATTACATGGGGGGTCGCGAGCTGTCAGCCTCCACCCCAAACCCCGCTTTGCCTCCAGCATTTATAATAGTGTTAAATATATTAAAAAGTTTTTTTAATTTATAAGGGGGGGTCGCACTCAGAGGCTTGCTATGTGAAAGGGGTCACCAGTACAAAAGGTTGAGAACTACTGCTATAGCACCTTTCATTCAGGAAGATCCCAAAGTGCTTTACAGTTTTATATACTCTATTGAAACACAGCCATATCTGCGGTGAAACACAGCCATCTTGCTACACAACATCAGTAGACAACATTTTTTTAAAGAGAAGCTGAAGAATAGCATATAGAATTCAAAATATGAGGGAAAATTTAAAGTAGGTGGAGTATATTTACCTAAATTGGAATTAGGCTAGCACACCTCTAATTTTGCCAAAAGTGCCAGAAGATTTTTAATAACTACAATTGGCATATTCCTCAATTCATCACAACAAAAGGTTAAAAGCTATATATTTTAGATAACAGTACAGTAGGCACTGAAAAAAATCTACCTAAGATAAATATACGTGAAGGAATTCAGGATAATAGATTGCGTAGGGTCTAAATACCATACTGTCTTCAGCGCTACAAAAGTAGAGAGCAACAGTTCTTTTTTTTTTTAAATTGTGTTCCGTGTTTCCAACGAATGTTCTTTGTCAGAGAAAGCCTTCTTGTTAATTATAAAGGAGGACATTTTAATATTCACTTATCATTAGCTCTTTAAACAGTTAGAATACAACATGTGAAAAGTGAGCTCAGCACCTCCGGACAAGCGGTGCATTCAGCTACTTTGCACAGATCTAAACTTTAAAAAGAAATTCATACAACACAAGTCATGAAAAAAAATAAACCAAACTGAAAAAAATCTTATTAATCATTATTTGTATTGTTTGTTTGTATTACCAGAACTGGGCCCCTAGAGTACTTGGTGGTATACAGACTTAAAACAAAAGACTATCTCTGCTCCAAAGACCTTACAATGTAAGTAAGCATCAGATATTTCATATTTCTGAATAATTAAATTAAGGTTAAGGGGCTTCTGCAGTACTAATGGAGCTCATAGCCCGTATTTATCATTTCCCTTCTTATACCATATTACTCTTAGGCCCAAATTATTCATTGTGATGGGCTTGATCCAACCCGCTCCTCATTCTTAACTCCCATTGACATCAGTGGAGAGCTGTGTGCAGAAAAGTTGCGAAAGCAGGCACATAGTTCAGGATTATTATTCACATTTGTAATTTGTCACTCCAGTTATATAATTACACAATTACTCCCATTATCCTTTCTGGACTCTCCTCTCCCATGGATATGTGTGTGCAGTTCTTAAGTTTTGCATGTATAAACTTATATGTGGCTTTGGAAATGTCACTGTCATTTGCAGCTGCAGTATTACAAGCTGACAAGCAATTGTGTGGGGTTTTTTCCATTTGCAAATATGGCAATTTAATGTACAGTACTCTATTGAAACCCAGCCTCAGAGAGCCAGGGAGCAGGGCTAGGTTCACACACAGGGAAAGTCTCGCACTCAGCTGCAAGGTGCTTCGCATTTGCTTACAAGAAAGCCTCACAAACCCTGTGTATCTGTATGTGTGTATGGAGGAAAGGGGGAGATAAAGAAACAATCAGCCCAGAGGGCTATCTAGTTTGGTATCCTGTCAACAAACAGCCCTACCTGATGCTGCAGAGATGAAATGCAGTCAGTTTGAGCAGCTCCGTACCATAAAGGGAAGAAGTTGTTCTCTTCTATCTAGCCCAAGATTTAAAAATATTATTGATAACTCACTTCCCACCTGAGCTTCCCCGGTTATGAGGAGCTGGCTGAGAAGTGCATGTGTTGACTGTCTTTCCCAGGCTAGAGCAATTCAGTCAGGCACTGGGCAGGATGGGGCACTCAGAGACTTTGAAAACCTCACAGACAGATTTAGGGGTAAGGAGGGTTTTAAGCAAG
This sequence comes from Dermochelys coriacea, assembly GCF_009764565.3. Classification (NCBI taxonomy): domain Eukaryota; kingdom Metazoa; phylum Chordata; order Testudines; family Dermochelyidae; genus Dermochelys; species Dermochelys coriacea. The sequence goes on from NC_050076.1 coordinate 76,761,726, forward strand.
GACTTTCCACCCTAGCTGGGGTTTGACAAACAGATGCCCAATGCAGGGAAGTTCTCAGAGTATCCCTCCCCTGTTTGAGCTCTGCCCCTCTCCTCTTCCTCCTGCTGCTGCCCAGAAGAAACCTGGCTTCTTACCTATTTTGGCCAGAGAAGCTAGCATGATCCAGAGCGTTATTTCAAAGGGGACCTGCACATGCTGATAATCCAGGGAGAAGAAGACTGTGTGCACAGAGGATTCATTATCCTGGGCTTCCTGGGACCCCCAGCTGGCATTCTCTGGGCCACTGTCTTCGGGAGACAGCAGCAGCGACGGTCCCTGGAGTGCACTGACCACAGGAGCTCCCAGCAGCAAGGACAAGCAAGGCCCCAGCATCCATCCTGCTGCAGCCTCCCATCCCAGCCTCTGCCTCTCCATGAGCCCTGGGAAGCCGTCCGCCCTGGAAAGTTGGAGACTGGCTGCTTCCCAGCTCCTGGCTGCTGCTGCTGCTGCTCTGACCCTGAGTGGCTGGGCAGGGCTCCAGCCTAATAGGCCCTGCAGGAGCCACTTGCGTGGGTGGGTGCAAAGGCAGGAGCCACTGAGCAGCCCAATGAATCCCAGCCCTGGAGAGCTGGGGAACAGGGCCAAATTCGCACACAGGGAAAGTCTGCACTCAGCCGCAAGGCGCTTAGTGTTTGCTTACAGGAAAGCCTCACAAACCCTTAGTGTATGTGATTCTGTGTGTGTATGGGGGAAGGGGGGAGATCCTTACCATTTTGGGCCTCAGCCACCCAAATTCCACTGCCTAAATGAAGAACAAGTGTAACTGTTCCTTCTGCAACCCCCAAAACCCCAGACCTAGAGGCAACAGCAAAACCTGGATCAGTGGCTGATTTCGGGCCCCAGCCCCCCCATTCTAGTGCTTACACAGAGAACTGGTATAGATGATACCTTTGCCCATTGCATCTTCCCTTTGGTAAACCAAATGCAAATCAGAGTATCCACCAAAAATAACTACAACCAGCTAATACAATCACTTAACTAAGCATGCAACTGGAGGGTCTAGGATGGAGGGCATCTCAAGAATAAATTCCAGCAATAGTTTGTCGTCTTCTGCAGTCAGGAGCAGAAGAGAGAGCAATTTCTGTGTTTCCTTTTCATGCACGGCACTCAGATACCACAGGGACAGGGGTGGGGAGGGGAATATAAAACGGAGACAGAGAGAGAGAGAGATGTCATTAACTACCATATCTGAACTTCAGGAGTGTTTGATTACTTGGCCATTTCTTCTCAGAACAGTTCTTTATACTGCAGTAGCCGGTGTGGCCACTGGGAAGGTTCAGGGATAGGTATCCACTGACTTTAGGGGATACTCTCGCATTCATTTTGAGAAGCAGAGTATTTGTTTGACGCATTATCAGACACATTAATAATATGGAGGGCGAAACACAGAAAACCAAATCCCTCCACGATTTCACCAGTGATGTTTCACCAGGGATGTATTTAGCCCATGCAGCACAAGCAATTAAAATATGGGGGCCCCAGGCTGCTGCTGGACTAATCGATGACCCATTTTTTTCTTCAGATGCCCAAAGGACACCAAACCCGAGCTGCTAATGACATATTGGTGATCCATTTTTTCTATAATGGAGAGCTAGACGGAAGACCAAAATCACACATGTATGTGCTCTTTGTTTGTCAATAACACACCATGTCCCAATTTCTGATATTATTTTGTAGGGCAGAAAAATAAACAGGAATCTTGGGAAGCAGTGATACATTCTGAAAGGCACCCTCCCACCCCTCCATTTAACATCATTTATCTGCTTTTATAATGTGCTTTTAACAGGAATTTCTACCTTGACTAAAGAAAATGCTGTCTTGACTTCTTGGCAAACTGAGATTTCAAGAGTTTTGGCAAAAAATTCTCCCTTTGTGTGGAAAAAAATGACAGGAGGAAATCCTGGGGGAGGGCAATCCTACAGGGTTCCCTTTATGCATTTCCCCATAATCATTCCTTGGAGTGGGGAATAAGGCCCCTCACAGTTTGGAACAGATGGGGGTTAAGCATATGTGCACTGTTCCTTTAAATATTAAACAGGAAATTTGGTGGCAGGGGGCTGAAGTGATCTAGGCAAAATCTTTACAGTGAAACTCACAAAAAGGCAGAAGAGTCTTGAGAACATGCTAATAAATTTCCTTGTTCAGTGTCGGAAGAAAGTGACTCTGTGATCATTTACCAGGGTGTTCTGCCTCCAGAATCCAAAGATTCTTGGGATAACTCTAGGAGTAGGGTGACCATATTTCCCCAAGTAAAAATGGGACACTGTGTGGGGTGGCTCGAGCCACCTGCCATTGCCACTCACCTGAGCCCCATGCCTCCCAGGGCTGGGGCTGAGCACCTGAGCCCCGCACCGCCTGAGGCTGGGGTGACTGCCCAAGTCCCATGCTGCCCAAGGCTGACAGTCCAAGCCCTGCCATCCAGTGCCTCGTGTTGCCACTTGCTCCCTCGCCCCCCACAAATGTTCCTCCATACCCCCTGGGGGTGTGCACTCCACTTTTTGGGGGAAACTTGGCATTTGTTCCATTTGTTCTTGCCAGCTGATCATCAGTTGTCAAGAGCAAATGGGATAAATGCCCATTTTTGCAAAAAAATGTTGGGATGTCCTGGACAGGGCTTAAAAAGGGGACTGTCCCAGCCAAAACTGGGCATATGGTTGCCCTACCTAGGAGGCCAGGACCACCTGCACCAGCTATGAGTCCTCTCTCTGGTTCCTAGATGTCTTCCACTGGACCCCATTTCACAAAATTAGATTCTTCCACAGGGAAGAGGCCATGGAAAAGTTAATGCCCCAGAATGCATGAAGTTTTGAGTAAATTCCCTGCAGATTTAGGAAGGATGAAGTCCATCTCTCTGACACTCTACCCACCTTCTCCCCATGTGCAGGAACCATCCCCTCTGTAAGGTCTGAGAAAAAGGAGATGATGCTGCAGAGATGGATGATTGCCCCTCCTGGCCACTCCTCTTTGGGCAGGGATGGGCCCTGTCTGCATGGGAATCCCAGGGGATGATTGAGACCTTCATTGTTTTCAACAAAAAACAATAATAAAAAAATCAAAACCAAAACTTTTCCAGAAATTTGCATCTCTTGATTTCTGTGCTAGGGAAATAAAGAGGCACCCACAGTTCCCCCTTAACTACCCCATTAATTCAGCTGGGAGTGTCTGCAGTCTTTTCTGATTGGGGTTCCCTCTCAAATACAGCACGTGCCATTACAAACTCAAAGTTTGGTGCCCAAGTGCCCACAGTAACCAAAAGGGCCTTGAGCCCCTGAGATCCTACTGGAGCTTGATATCACTAGGGTAGTGCAAAACTTCCCTAAGCTGGCCAGTGGACTCTGCATAGGGAATTCTTGGGTGGCTCAAAGACACCATACTCGCTATTACCTCAACCCCCATCCTGGCTGTGAGTGCCGGTGGCATGGCTGGGAATAAGAGGATAGAGCTGGTAAGGGGACTGCTGCAGGCCATTGGCACTCAGTGCATCTTAATCTTCAGACTGCTTTAAGTTGTACTTGGGGACTGGCCTAGCATTCACCAGCCTGAGGATCATGGAAGCACAAAGGTTGTCAAAAGCCCCCTTTGCATTGCTTCACCTCCTCCTCTTGAGCTGTGCTGAGTGCTCCTATAGCATAGCCCAGGATCCCGGGAGCACCTTCTTAGAGTCAGCAGATCCTGCAATACAGCAAAAACTGCAGAGACAGCAAAGAGCCCTAGGGAGCTAAGAGTCAGGGCAGACACAGAACTCCGCATGGAGAGCCATGACTTTGGCACATCCCCCAAGGAAGCACACAATAGATCTTGGCTGATCCATGGCTTTGGAGGGCCAAAATTCTGCCGTTTGTGACAGGGCAACACCTTCTCCCTCTGACAGATCAATATGGGGAAAAGCCCTTGAGGGAAATGCCATAGAGTTTTCGTCTCCCTGGGGCCCCTCTTGACTTGAGAGTTTTTCTATGATAACCATAACAGTAGTAAAGCATAATCACCATGGTTCCATTTTTCACCAAAGATCTCTTTGTTTACAAAGATTAATTCTCACAACAGACCTGCATAATTATTAATTATACTCCTTTTACAGAAGAGCAAACTAAGGCACAGATGACAAGATGAGACACCCAAAGCTACCCAGTAAGTCAGTGGCAGAGCTAGGAACAGAACAAGCAGACTTGACCCCAGGTCATGCTTCTCCTTATGATGTAATCTCCACCCAGCAGAACATTCTGGTTATGAAATTTGGGTTTGGAAGATTTGCTCTGTTTTTGGTGAGCCAGGTAATTAGAGCTTTGTGAAACAAAAGGATCAGTTTTGATTTTTGCTACTTCAAGGAAAATGCAAGAGTCATTTTTTCCAGTTCACTTTCACTCATGTTCATCTTAAGCAAAAACAGAAAGGTTTGCATCACAGCAGAGGGCAAGGCTGCAGAGCAAAGCTCAATACTGCTTGCTACAAAATGTTTTACCAGCCAAATCAATGCCCATTTAATCAATTGAAACAAACAAAAATAGCAGTTAGAAAAGGGAAGGTGTGGAGGGAATATCAGAGGGAAATAATGTTAAAATTTGCTTCATGTGGCGACTTAAAAATAAAAATATGTTTTAGGCCAAATGCTTAAAACCAAAAGCTTGAGGTATGCGCAAAAATTGCAAGTGCAATTTCATGACAATTTACACATGCAGAATTATCCTAAAAAATTGCCCGTCTGAATAACACAAAGTGTACTGTGGGAAATAATGATATCTGAGAAAAGAATGTGAAACATTTTTTGCCAATATCTATTGGAGTTTTGAATGAATTTCCTTCACGTGTGTTCTCAGACTTCTGTGATCATGGCCCTGATCCTGCAATAAACTCCAAGAGACTGGAGCCCTGTGCTCACATGAAGTCCCAACTCCAATAACTGCAGCCTTGCGGCTTCTGTGTGCAATTAGGCCCCGATCCTGCAAAGACTAATACATGCACTCAACTTTTCCCATTGATATCTTCAGCTTAATCACTGATTTACTTTGCCAATATATCTAGAGACATAATGAAAGGAAAGGGTCTTCATAACGTCTAATTTTGGATGCGATCTTAGTCTTAGAATTTGTTTTAGCATTTCATTAAGATGATGTCTTTTTATTTTTTGAACGGTTCTATTTTGAAGTTTGACACAAATCAGTCCACTAATTCCCTCAAGAATTTAACTATTCAGTTGTCACCTTTTATTGTGGAATAATTTCTCTGTAAAGTCAAAGTCTGATTTTTTTCTAAAACCTGCAGTATGTAGATATTTATTCCTCTTGTTTTAATGGGTATTGAACCATACTGAACCACTTTTTAATGGGAGTACCATTTGGTCATATGTTTATTGATGTGCTTTTACTTTTTCTGATATCATATTCTTTCCCATATTCATAGGGTTCTGGGGCCAGATTCTGATCCCCTTATTCATGGTGACTAGTACCTTGCTCCACAGGTAGCCCCACTGAAATTAAATGGCATTACTAGAAGAGTAAAGTACTTTTTAATATGAGTAAGGTTATCAGAATCTGGGCTCTGTGCAATTAAATTATTGAATTAAGTTAAGCATTTTAACAGGTCCTATATGGTACTCCTTAATTTCATTAGTGCCAACTTCTTCTTGTTCCTTACTTTTACAGTAAAGAAAAGAATAGGAGGGGGACTTAGGATTTTATCCCTTCTGGCTCTTGGTTCTGCTGCTCTGGCATTGATAAGGACAGTATTAGGCACAGCTGGGCATATAACTCATAACTTCTATTCTTTGCTATGTATATGTACTGTGACAGGGCAAGGCCAGATGGCTATGGAAGAGTAGTGGGAGATAGATATATTAGCTCCAGGCTAAACAAATCCCTGGTACCAGGATAAGTGAAATGGCAGCTGCTCCAGGTCAATTAAGACACCTGGGGCCAATTAAGAACTTTCCAGAAGGCAGGGAGAAGGCTAGGTTGATTGGGACACCTGAAGCCAATCAGGGGCTGGCTGAAACTAGTTAAAAGCCTCCCAGTTAGTCAGGTGGGTGTGCATGTCAGGAGCTGTGGGAAGAAGTTGCGCGGTTGAAAAGGCTGAGTAGTACACGCCATATCAGGCACAAGGAAAGAGGCCCTGAGGTAAGGGTGAAGTGGAGCTTGAGGAAGTGAGGGCTGCTGTGGGGGAAGTAGCCCAGGGAATTGTACATGTCATGTTTATAAAAGGTCAGCTACCATAGCTGATACTGTTAGGGTCCCTGGGCTGGAGCCCGGAGTAGAGGGTGGGCCCGGGCTCCCCCCCCCACCTTTGCCCCCTGATTAATCACTGAGACTGGGAGACAACAGAGACTGTACAAGGAAAGATAACTTCTCCTCACCTCCCTCGGTGTCTTATGATGAAAATGGCTCAGTAGACTGTGATCCTTGTCTCTAGAGAAAGAAGGGTTACGTGGAGGGTCACAGTGAGCCTCTGAGGCTAGCGAAATCCACTAGGAAACGCGGGACCCACGGAGGCAAGGACAGAGCTTTGTCACAGTACACATCATGTAATGAAACACAAACAGCCTATGCTAATTTATATCAGCTACTGAAATTCATGCATCATATCATTCTGAGTAAAGCAGATACATTATACATGGAAATGAGTCATCGGTAATGTGCTTTTTACCTATGCTCCCAGAAGGTCTTTCCAGGGCATTCAGACCCTGATCCAGCAAAGCACTTAAGCATGTGCTTAATTTTAAGCACATGAGCAGTGCAACTGAAATCAATGGAATTACGCACATGCTTATAGTTCTGCACATGCTTGTATGCTTTTTTGGATCCGGGCCTTATTGCTCAGATGGAGAAATGCTAATCTCCATTTAGGTAGTTATGTTTATAGTAGCTGACAGAAGTAAAATATATGGCTTCTGTTTTCACTTAAATTGGTTTGTTCTGTTATGTTAGGCCCAGAATGCATTTTTAACTAGGAAATGTTCCATCTGTCTCTCAAGCCAGAAGTGCTAAAGTAAAGCAGAAAAACAAAAGCACCTTATGGTTTTGCCTGTGTTTTTTACTTTTGCCTGTGTTTCTTGTTTTGCAAAAATAAAGTCACTGTAACATATTATTAACCTCCATAGTGTTGATTCTTAAACATGATTTTTACTTATTAACAGCATAAAAACATAGGGACAACGTAAGCCCATGCAGTCCCCAACTATAGAGCTCTGAACAAAAGGTTTTGTTTTAACACAAGGGTGTTGATGCTTTATAAAAGATTATTTTTAAAAATCCTTTCCCAGGTGAAAGATGTTGTCTTGTGTGTGCTTTGCTGGCTTTTGCAACCCAGACACCATTGTGCCCACATCTGTATTGGATGCACACATGTTGCATCCATCTCCAAAGTGAATCCCATTCAGGCCATCCTAAGACTTATACCATCCCTGCTGGATGGTGATCTCTGATGAGGACACTACAGCCCCAGCCCCAGCCATCCCCAGCCTCCCAGAATGAAAGCCCTCAATGCTGTCCTTCTGGTCACTGCCCTGTGAACACAGTGAAGCCATTTCCACAGTGCAGCTGAGCTAAATTAATTTGTCTACTGCTGATCTCATATGCTCCCTGTGGATCTCACGGAAGGATAAACTTGTACGAGTTCATTAATCTACAGTGACTTCTCTTGACAACCCACATGTACAAAGAATTTGAACTAATGAAAAATTACACTGAGAAAACTACAGCCATGTTAACAAGAAATGAGCAAAGAAAAAAATAATCAAGAGGAGACATATATTATCTGTATCCCAAGACTCTCTGACAATCTGAAAGGTGCGCAGATTTTATACTGTGCTCTATGCAGATTTCAGGGACCATTTCTGCATATATTAACAACATGAGCATTATACCTGTTGATAGCTGATTTTACTTTTCAGGAATTTGGAGATCCAAGTAATATTACAGAGAGATCTGAAATGTAATGAATTACTTGCTTCTAAACCTTCTCCCTGCCTAGTATCCCATTCTTTTCCCATGGCCCTTCAAATCTCCCATAACAATCGGATACACCAGTCTGGTTATGTTCCTCTCTAAGCAGCAGTTCCAACAGTACAGTCATTCAGGCTGGCTATGTCATAACTTTACAGCCACCCAATTAGTACTGACTTAAAAAATTCCTCTAGGACAAATACAGGCTGAGTACATTTTAATAATTTTGGCCCTGACCTCTGTGGTGTTGTATTTTTCTCAGCAACCAACTCATACACTCTGAGCAGTCATTTAAATGATTTGCAAATGGCTTCTAATATTTGTTCTTCATCATTATCTCTAAAGAAGACCGTAAGTGCAGCTTCAGTGAAACGGCAAATAGGCAAACTCTCTGGTCACATATATATGTATGATTCACAAAAATATTTGTATGTCACTTAAACCCCAGATTCTGAGTTCTTTGAGACACCTCTGACAATTTGCAGCAATTGCAAACGGAATATTTTGAAACTCATGATGTTCTGGTAAGAATAATGTCTATCCCCTAAAAATATGAAAGCACTTCTGTCCCCCTCCCATCGACCCCCCCATCTCTTTTTTTAAATGATCACATTACCCAAAGGCCCCTAAATTCATCCGAATAATGCTTCAGTTGACATCGCTTGGAAATACAGCTAGGTTTAATACAAATGTCCTTTCCTCTTAAATCAGTCCAAAAGCTTCATGTGGCTTCAGCAAACCACTGACTCTTTTTCTTTCTACATATCACAGATAGGCCCAAAATAGCAAAGAAGGGACTTTTCTTAGCTACCACTTTAGTCCCTTTTGATTCATCTCTTTAGCTGATGCCTGCCTCTGTAGCCATATCAGGTCTCTTTATACAACACTGTCAATGTTACGCACTAGACCAGGCAAAGATACCTACGAAGCTGCAAGCTCAACCTCAAACTGAGTGTGAATTGATAAAGGGGCTGTGAGCCAGTATTTGAGCTAGTTTGCTGTGTCTGCTCCCTCTTGAGTTTCAAAGCACTAATTGTTTATCTCAGGCAACATGCATTGCAACTGGTAGTAAAATTAAAACTATTCATTTACCAAGGTATTCTGTTCCACTGTTCATTATAAATTTAAGAGACTTGGCTGGGTGGACGCATGAACAATTATGTTATGTATTTAACAAAGTAAACCATCCCCTCTAACTTTGAACCCAAGTTTGAGCCCTAATCATTTTAACAAGAGCAAACAAACATGGAAAGTAATGCACTTGGGGGATATTATCATGCTTTAGAATAGCATTGTCAGTGTGGAAGTCAATAAGCACTGCTAGTGGTCATGTCGGGGTGCATTGTGGGGGAGCTAGGGCTCAAATCAATCAGAAGTACGAGTACATTAATACAGTTTGCTGCATTATTGCTTTTAGAACATAACTTTTCCCCTGCCTGTAACTGTTGGCTAATGCATGCTGACTTGCAATGGTGACCTGTTGCGGGGGGGTCACATGACCCTCTCCAAAATGCTGGGGGGACGACGGGGCAAGGCCAGCAGCCAGGGAGATGAAGGGGCAGAGTCAGAGCCATAAGGAAGAGGCAGGACCAGAGCCTCTCCTCTTCCTGCCTCCTCTTCTGGCCACGCTGCCTGGAGCAGCACGCAGCAGCTGCATTCTCCCAGGCAGCCACTGTGTGCCACACCAGGCAGTGTCCCAGGCAGGCAGCATGGCCAGAGACTGCCAGGAGAGAGCACATGTTGCATGCCTGTAATAAATGAAACGGGGGGTAGCAGCTCCCTTTTATGGACCCAGCCGGCCAGTTGGCTATAAAATTCCTCTTAGTAGTTGTTCTCTGGTTGCTCTACCTGTAAAGGGTTAAAAGAAGTGAGTGGACACCTGGCCAACGGAGCCAATGGGAAGGCTGGAACTTTTTAAAATTGAAACAAGATTCCCCTTTTGTCTGTCTGTGGTTGTTCTCCGGGAGCAAGGGGACAGGGCAGAACTATGCTGTAAGGAGTTTGGGGCCAGGTATTAAAAAATCATCAGGATCATACCTAGAAGCTACTCATTTAAAACCACAGATATGTAAGTAGATCAGGAAATGTCGAGGAAGACACGATTAGGTTTATCCCTTTTATTTCTTTATGTCTTGTGGACTCCAGGTGCTTTTGTTTTGCTTGTAACCTTTAAGCTGGACTTCAAGAAACTATCCTTGATGCTTAATCTTTGAAGTTGCTCTTTTTAAATCTAGCAATGGCCTAAATTCCCAGATATATTTTCTTCCTTTTGTTTTTTTTAATAAAATTTACCTTTTTTAAGAACAAAATTGGATTTTTGTGTCCTAAGAGGTTTGTGCATATGTTGTTTAATTAGCTGATGGACATAGCTGATTTTCTTTGTTTTTTTCTCAGCTCTTCCCCAGAGCGGGGCTGAAAGGCCTTGAGGATGCCCCACAGGAAGGAATTCCCAAGTGCACCTTCCTGGGTTGTCAAAGGGGTTTTGCTCTTGGGTGGTGGCAGCATCTACCAATCCACAGTCATAGGGAGTTTAATACAAGCCTGGAGTGGCCAGTATTAATTTTTAGAATCCTTGCAGGCCCCCACCTTCTGCACTCAGAGTGCCAAGCGGGGAATCAGCCTTGACAGTGCTGCACTGGGCAGCGTCCGAGGCTGGCAGCATGGCCGGAGGCTGCCTGTGAGAGTGCATTAGTGCATGACTCCACACATGCCTAGGTGACTGGAGCAGAGCCCCCCCCGTCAGGTAACTTGGGATGGGGAGGGGATAGGGAGAGCATGGTGCCCCCGGGCTGGGGCTGGGACAGGGACGAGTCACATGGAGGGGTTACATGGGGGTGGGACAGGGAGCAGTCACATGAGGGGCTTACGTGCAGGGTGGGGATGAGTCACTTGGGGAGTTCACATGCCCCCCTTTAGCTGGTGCCCCGTTTGTGTCCCTGACTCATGTTGATATATTGATTATCCCCACAGCTGTAAGCTTTGCCAGCTGGTGAGGACATTGGATAGCACCTATTTTAAAGTGCCCTCAGTAATGCATCTTATGGTGTCCATTTAAGTTTTGATATTGCTAAGGATTGTGTAAACAAGAGAATGTTGCATTTAAGGTAAGAGGCTGTGATGTTAGGACATAGGCTGGGAGAAATGGTCACAGAAAGGGAAAGTGGCTAATAATAGACTGTATCCTGCAGGAGTGAGACAGGGTGTAGAAGAGGGGAGAACACAGGAGACAGAGAAGAGATCTGGAAACGAGACATGCAGCTTGGAAAGTAGAGAAAGACAGGACTTGACACCTGATGAAGTGAGAAGCCAATGGTTGTTAAGTCAGAAAGACAGATGATTTGAGCCAAAGCCCCTGTAGTCAATGGAAAGACTCCCATTGTCATCAGTGGGTTTTGAACTATAATGTAAGTGAACCATATAATCAGACCATAATAGTTACATCTGGTAAGTGATTCACAGGCATTGAAGAGATCATCTGGAGCTTCATACACTTGTAGGTACTTGCAGGACAAAAATGTTTTCTACTTTTTAAAAAATAATTAAAAGGTTCAAGTTTCTGTATTTAGTCTGTTTCACAGTAATATTGGGGTGTTGGCTTATTTGCAAAACCATGCAGGACTTACTGTACCTTTCTGCAACCACATTATCTTAGCGCAAGATCCTGTACTGCAATGGAATCTGATTTGGAACAGGTATGTACTGCAAGCGCGTGAGTGGTTTGCACTTAATATTATATCTGATTAATGTAGCCACTTTTTCTCTTTGTGGAATAACCATGATTAGGTGGCAACTCCCTAGAATGTATTAATTACGTAAATGGATTTAACAAATTTGTTGGCAAACTGTGCATGAGCTCTGTGCGTTGATGGTGAACAGTTCTCTGTATTTGATTTTCAGTCATTGAGCTGAGCTAATTAGTTGTGATGGGTTAGGTAAGCAACATGGTTTTGTCTCCGCTCCTTGACTGAGCATGCAAACACTTCCTGTGCAACTACTCATGCATATGAACTTAAAATTCAGTTTCTGCAATTTTTGTACATCTGACTGTGAAGTTTACACTTCATGAATTTTCATTCTAGTAAAACTTGATTGCTTGATCCAGCAAACAGGAAAGTGGCACAAGTGTAGGCCAAATGAATTCTTTTCAATATTTATAGAAATTTGTATGGTATTTGTTGATCTCTAATAAGTACCACAAGTTTTATTCCCTTTGAAACTAGAAAGTGAACTCAGTTGTATTCTACTTAACATCTACAAAAATGTAGATGTGTGGCAACCGATTTTGCCTTTCCCCCTCTCTATTCTTCCTATGTAGAACTGTTTTGCCTGGTGGAGCCAGCAGGAACCAGGGCCGAGTTCAATATCTAGGGCAGGGGTGGCCAACCTGAGCCTGAGAAGGAGCCAGAATTTACCAATGTACATTGCCAAAGAGCCACAGTAATATGTCAGCAGCACCGCATCAGCTCCCACTGGCTCCCAGCACCTCCTACCCAGGGGCAGCTCCGCCAATCAGCACCTCCCCCTTCCTTCCTCCCCACATCTCCCAATCAGCTGTTTCATGGTGTGCAGGAGGCTCTGGGTGGAGGGGGAGGAGCAAGGGCATGGCAGGCTCAGGGGAGGGGGTGGGAAGGGGTGGAGTGGGGGGCAGAGCAGTGAGCACTCCCCAGCACACTGGAAAGTTGGCGCCTGTATCTCCAGCTCTGGAGTTGGTGCCTATACAAGGAGCCGCATATTAACTTCTGAAGAGCCACATGTGGCTCTGTAGCCACAGGTTGGCCACCCCTGATCTAGGGGTTCCTTTCCATCGATACAATAAAGAACCAGCTCGAGCTCCCACCCAGTAACCTGGAGAAATTACACACCAACGCTGAGTGCCCCTGAGAGGCAATATTTCCCCACTCGCAAGCACAGAGTCTGAGTGTAGAAAAGAAACTTTTAATAAAAGGAGGGAAGTAACTTGGAGTTAATTTGGGAAAACACGGTTCATAAATACAAACCATGAGTAAAAGACCCACTGCCAAGTAGGTTGGGCAGTGCCCTTTTCCTCTCAGGTTCTTAAGTGCAGCAACCCAAAAGTCCCTTTCACATGCCTGACCCTTCTCTGCTTCTCTGCACCCCACTCACAGTTGCTGTCCTTGGTCAGTGCAGACCCAGAATTCAGAGTTCACCTCCCACACTGGGGCGGGGTGGTAAAGAGGCATCTTACTCACTCTGCTGGCCGCTCACTGCCCACCTGCTCACCGCTCTCATCACGCCCCTCCACCAGCCACCCTGCTAGCTGCTCATGATGCCTCTCCACCACTGCCCTGCTGGTTGCTCATCACGCCTCTCCACTGCCGCCCTGCTGGTCGTTTGTCACGCCTCTCCACTGCCGCCCTGCTGGCTGCTCGTCACGCCTCTCCACTACTGTCCTGCTGGTCATCACGCCTCTCCACCGCCAACCTGCTGGCTGCTCGTCATGCCTCTCCACCGCCACCCTGCTGGCTGTCAGTCACCTTCTGCCTCTCTGCTGTGACCTCTGCACATCAGTCTCTCAGTGATTTTCAGCTCTGTTGCAGGCAGGGCAGAAACATAGTCCTACCAGAACTGGTTTCAGCTCTGATTGAGCAATTAAAATAACAAAAGAGGCTCCTAATAAAGCCTATATAGCTCTATTTTTTGAGGAGTAGGGAAGAACAGATTAAGCCAGTCTAGAGAGGACCCCAGAAGGTTGTGCAGCCTCCTGACCAGGGCACCAGGACTCCTGCCCCCATCCCTCTTACTTTCACAGGGCTCTGACATTCAAGCCCCTGCTTAACAACATTCTTTCAACTGAGGGTGGCCCCCCTCATCTGGGACATGTTAAACCCAGTCTTGCTTTCCTGTATTGCTACAATAATTACAACATTGGTAACCATATTTCACTACCCCTGCACTCTGTACTAAGGTCATTTGTAGCCAACACCAGCCAAAGTTGATCCTTTGACACAGCCATAAATGATGAATATGTAAACAGAGCAGGAGCAAACTGTATTTACTAGGGCTGTCGATTAATCACAGTTACTGATGCGATTAACTCAAAAAAATTAACTGCAATTTAAAAAATTAATCATGATTAATAGCACTGTTAAACAATAGAATACCAATTGAAAGGTATTAAATATTTTTGGATGTTTTTCTACATTTTCAAATATATTGATTTCTATTACAACACAGAATACAAAGTACACAGTGCTCACTTTATATTATTATTTTTATTACAAATATTTGCACTGTAAAAAAAGATAAACAAAATAAATAGTATTTTTCAATTCACTTCATACAAGTACTGTAGTGCAATTCCTTTATCATGAAAGTGTAACTCACAAATGTAGATATTTTTTGGTTACGTAACTGCACTCAAAAACAAAACAATGTAAAACTTTAGAGCCTACAAGTCCACTCAGTCCTACTTCTTGTTCAGTCAACTGCTAAGACAAACAAGTTTGTTTACTTTTACAGGAGATACTGCTGACTTATACCTGAATAAGCTATAACTATACTGTTATAACCAATAAAACTTTCCTGCGTAGCATTTACCAGAAAAAGAAGATGGTATGAAAAGGAGAAACAGAGGCTCCTGAATCACAATTGCCCAACATCTAGGTCTGGTCTACACTATAGGCTTACATCAGTATAACAGTGTTGCTCAGGTGTGTGAAAAATCCATACCCTTGAGTACATAGATATATTCACCTAACTCTGATGTAGACAGTGCTGTGTTGGTGGGACAGCGTCTTCCAGGGAGGTGGATTAACTACACAGACAGGAGAAGATCTCTCCTGTCGGCATAGAGTGTCTTCATTAAAGTGTTACAGCAGGTGCAGCTGTGCCGATGCAGCGTTGTAAAGGTAGACCTGCCCCAAGTGTGTCATTTATACCATTATACCATTGCAATGTAAGTGCAAAGTAGGTGTAAAACTCGCTCATTCTAATCTGGTAGCATTTTACAGCCATTCTGCAACTGCTGTGAATAACTACACAAAGTGCAACACAACAGTGACTTGAGCTTAGAGAAATAAAGATGATGATTTGGCAGGCTCAGAAAAGGAGATGTAAAAAGAAACACAGAAAGAGTGAGTGGTCATGCAGAAAGCCAGAGACTCCTCACCCCCTTAGCTACTACTTTAGGGACTACTCTTAGCACCATAACTTTGCCCATGATCAAACTCTTGCCTGAGGGAAGCTAACCCCATCACAGTAACAATTATATGGCACCTGAAAGGTGGTCACGGCTCTCTCCCCATCCGTCAGGGAGGAGACCATGCCCCCTCGCTAAAATGCCTCTGGAGTGACTCAGTTCAGGGGGGAAATAGCCGACAGTTAGTAGGCCCAAGCCTGCAGTGCAGGTCAGGCAGCAATTGGGGCTGTGAGCCCCAGCCCTCGACCAGGGCGAGGCAGCCAACAATTAAGGGCTCTGGCCTGCAGTGAGGCAGAGCAACAATGAGTCTATAGGCCCAGGGCCCTCAATCAGGACAGGGCAGCAAATAGTTAGTGGCTCTGGCCTGCAGTCAGGCAGAGTAACACAGCAGTCTGGGGGGGTCAGCTTTCCGGCGGGGCAGACAGCAAAACCATCCGGTGTCCTAGCTCGGGTGGACGACAGACTAACGCAGGCCTCTTGGACTACAGTGGGGAGGCTGCCACCCCCAGGGGTGGGGGTGGCAGGCGGGGCTGTCCCTAGACATTGTGATGCCCTATGCAGCGCCCCCTTTGGCGGGGGAAGATTGTCCCCAGGCCTCCACGGGGGTGGGCTGCACCCAAGGTCTGTTGGGGGCAGGAGTAGGCTTGGGGGGCAGGGAGGAAACCGCCCCCCCAGCACGAGCCGGCGGAGCAGGCTGTGGCCGGGTCGCTCCACTTCCTGCCACCTAGTGAATGCAGGGCGGGCCCGAGCCCGCACTCACGGGCGTTGGGAAGTGGAGTAACCCGGCCCCAGCCCGCTCCACTCTGCTCTCCTGGCTTCCAGCCTTAGGACTTGGGGGGCAGGAGGAAACCACCACCACCCCCCTCCCCGGCACTCACTGGCGGCGTGGCTGGGAGCCAGCAGAGCGGAGCAGGCTGGGGCTGAGTCGCTCCACTTTTTACCTGAGGTTTTCACAGTGCACTTCCAGCACTACTAAGTATCTCCACTCCACTGAGAGCATGTCTATACTATGAAATTAGGTCGATTTTTTTAGAAGTCAATCTTCAGTAACCACTTTTATACAGTTAATTGTGCATGTCCCCAGTAAGCGCATTAGGTCGGCTGAGTGCGTCCTCAATACCGTGGCTAGCATCGACTCATGGAGTGGTGCCCTGTGGGTAGCTATTCCACAGTCCCTGCTGCATTGGAATTCTGGGTTAAGCTCCCTATACCTGATGGGGCAAAAATGTTGTGGGTGGTTTTGGGTACATATCATCAGTCTCCCCTCCCTCCCTCCTTGAAAGCAATGGCAAACAATCTTTTCATGCTTATTTTTCCTGAGTTATCCATGCAGATGCCATAGCACGGCAAGCATGGAGCCCACTCAGCTGCACACTGCTTTTGTGAACATTGCAAACACCTTGCACATTATCCTGCAGTATATGCAGAGCCTAGCTAGGAGCCACCAGCACGAGGAAGATTACGAGGACAACACGGACACAGACGTTCCTGAAAGCACAGGATGTGGCAATTGGGATATCATGGTGGCATTGGGTCATGTTGATAAAGTGGAACGCCGATTCTCGACCCAGCAAACAAGCACAGATTGGTGGGACCGCACAGTGTTGCAGGTATGGGATGATTTACAGTGGCTGCAAAACTTTTGCATGCGTAAGGCCACTCTCATGGAACTTTGTGAGTTGCTTTCCCCCACCCTGAAGCACAGGAATACCAAGATGAGACCTGTCCTGACAGTTAAGAAGCGAGTGGCAATAGCCCTGTGGAAGCTTGCAACACCTGACTGCTACTGGTCAGTCGGGAATCAATTCAGAGTGGACAAATCTACTGTGGGAGCTGCTATGGTCTAAGTAGCCAGGGCAATCAATGCTAAGAAGGGTAGTGACTCTGGGAAAAGTGCAGGTCATAGTGGATGGCTTTGCTGAAATGGGATTTCACCACCTAACTGTGGTGGGGCGATAGACAGAACGCATATCCCTATCTTGGCACTGGACAACCTTGCCAAAGAGTATATAAACCACAAGGGGTACTTCTCAATGGTATTGCAAGCATTGATGGATCACAAGGGCTGTTTCACCAACATCAATGTGGGATGGTTGGGAAAGGTGCATGACACTCGCATCTTTTGGAACTCTCAGCTGTTCATAAAGCTGCAAGAAGGGACTTTCTTCCTAGACCAGAAAATTACCATTAGGGATGTTGAAATGCCAAGAGTTATCCTTGGGGACACAGCCTACCCCTTGCTCCCATGGCTCATGAAGCCGTACACAGGCAGCCTGGACAGAAGTAAGGAGCAGTTCAACTATAGTCTAAGCAAGTGCACAATAGTGGTAGAATGTACCTTTGGATGTTTAAAAGGGTGCTGGCACAGTTTGCTGAGTAGGTTAGACCTCAGCGAAAGCAATAATCCCATTGTTATTGATGTTTGCTGTGTGCTCCATAATATCTGTAAGGGGGAGATGTTTATGGCAGGTGGGAGGTTGAGGCAGATTGCCTGGTGGCCAATTTTGAACAGCCAGACACCAGGGCAATTAGATGAGCACACTGAGGCACGCTGCGCATCAGAGAGGCTTTGAAAAACAGTTTCATGACTGACCAGGCTACAATGTGACAGTTGTGTGTGTTTGTCCTTCATGCAAAGCCACCCCCTTTGGTGAATGTACTTCCCTGTAAGTGAAACCCCCTCCCCTCTTCGACAACAGATGGCACAGGAAATAAAGTCCCTATTGTTCTGAATCCATTCATTCTTTATTTATTAAAAAAAACTTGAGATCACTGACTATGCTGACTAGGAAAAGGAAGCCCCGATGTATAAAGGGTTTGATAACGGGTGGGGTGGAGTGGGGGAGGAGGGAAGGACAAGGCCACATTGCTTATTGTAGCCACACTACAAATCAAAGCTGTTTGAATGACAGCCTTCTGCTGCTTGGGCCATCCTCTGGAATGGAGTGGCTAGGTGCCCAGAGCCTCCCCACTGCGTTCTTGGGCGTCTGGGTAAGGAGGATATGGAACTTGGCGAGGAGAACAGGCAGTTACACAATGGCTACAGCAGTGGTCTGTACTCTAATTGCCTTTCCTGCAGATCCACCAGATGCTTAATCATGTCCGTTTGCTCCCCCATTAGCCTCAGCATCTCCTCCTGCGTGTTCTGATCACACTCACTATATGCTTTCCTGTCCTCTGCTACCAAATGCCTCTATGCATTTAGCTGTGCCCTATCAGTGCAGGGGGACTGTATGAACTCTGAAAACGTCATCACGAGTGTGTTTTTTTTCACCTTCTAATCTGTAATAACCTCAGGGACGGAGTTGATGCGGGGAGCATAGAAGCATTTACAGCTGCATGGGGGAAAAAAGGGAGAGTAGACTTTTAAGAAGATATATTTCTGAGAACAAAAGAGAGACTCTTTCACAGTGAATCAAGCAATTCATAGCAGACAGCACATGTGTTTTAGGTACAACGTCGCATTTTGTCTTTTATATTGCGCACCTGCCGGTATGGTGACACATCACAAATGGCTGGGCAACAGAATTCGGTTTCCAGTAAGCCATGGTAAGCCAAAGGGTATGCAGGGTTGGCTTCTTCCGCACTCATAACATGTGGGAATGGTTTCAAACTGCAGCGCCTTCCTTTTCCGTAGCAACCAATGCCAGTTGTGTTTGCCATTTAAAAGGAGGGGCTGTGGTTGCTATTTAAAAGGAGGGGCTGTGGTTTTGGGGTGGATGTGCATCACCCCCGCACCCCCCCAGTGACTATTCTCCGGGATGATCCTTTTAGCCAAGCGCAAACAGCCCAGCATGCCCGGGGGACTAATGTGTCGGGGATCACCAAACAGAGGGGATTACTGTTCCCTTACAAAACTTCCCATTTCAACCAGGTGACCATGAATGATATCACTCTCTTGAGGTAGACACAGAAAGATAAAGATCGAATGTTGCATGAATGAGACCAAAACCCAGGACCATTCACTGCCAGGCTTTGTGCTGCAATGATTCCAAAGTACTTGCTACTGGCTTGGCGTGGTAAAGTGTCCTACCGAGGAGGACAAAATAAGGCAGCCCTCCCCAGAAACCTTCTGCAAAAGCTTTCAGAGTACCTCCAGGAGAACTTCATGGAGATGTCCCTGGAGGATTCCCACTTCATCCTCAGACACGTTAACAGACTTTTCCATTAGCTGTACTGGCTGCGAATGCATCCCAATTGTTTAGGGTAAATCAAACATTAAACACAATTGCTTTTAACTCCTGTAGTGTCGTTACAAATGTGCACTCACCAGAGGTGCCTTCTCCGCCATCAGGGTCCGGGAACAATAGGCCCTGGGAGAGTATTGGCTCCAGGGTGAGGTGCAAGTGCTGGAGGAACCAGCTAGGGGCAGAGTTCTTCTTGACCTGCTGCTCACAAACAGGGAAGAATTAGTAGGGGAAGCAAAAGTAGATGGGAACCTGTGACCATGAGATGGTCGAGTTCAGGATCCTGACACAAGGAAGAAAGGAGAGCAGCAGAATACGGACCCTGGACTTCAGAAAAGCAGACTTTGACTCTCTCAGGGAATTGATGGGTAGGATCCCCTCAGAGAATAACATGAGAGGGAAAGGAGTCAAGGAGAGCTGGCTGTATTTTAAAGAATCCTTATTGAGATTGTAGGAACAAACCATTCAAATGTGTAGAAAGAATAGTAAATATGGCGGGTGACCAGCTTGGCTTAACAGTGAAATCCTTGCTGATCTTAAACACAAAAAAGAAGCTTACAAGAAGTGGAAGCTTGGACAAATGACCAGGGACGAGTATAAAAATATTGCTCATGCATGCAGGAGTGAAATCAGGAAGGCCAAATCAGACTTGGAGTTGCAGCTAGCAAGGGATGTTACGAGTAACAAAAAGGGTTTCCACAGGTATGTTAGCAACAAGAAGAAGGTCAAGAAAAGTGTGGACCCCTTACTGAATGGGAAGGCAACCTAGTGACAGAGGATGTGGAAAAAGCTAATGTACTCAATGTTTTTTTTGCCTCTGTCTTCACGAACAAGGTCAGCTCCCAGACTAGTGCACTGGGCAACACAATATGGGGAGGAGGTGACCAGCCCTCTGTGGAGGAAGAAGTGGTTCAGGACTATTTAGAAAAGCTGGATGAGCACAAGTCCATGAGGCTGGATGCACTGCATCCGAGGGTGCTAAAGGAGGTGGCAGATGTGATTGCAGAGCCATTGGCCATTATCTTTGAAAATTCATGGCAATCAGGGGAGGTCCCGGATGACTGGAAAAAGGCTAATGTGCTCATCTTTAAAAAAGGGAAGGAGGAGGATCCGAAGAACTACAGGCCAGTCAGTCTCACCTCAGTCCCTGGAAAAATCATGGAGCAGGTCCTCAAGGAATCAATTTTGAAGCACTTAAAGGAGAGGAAAGTGATCAGGAACAATCTGCATGGATTCACCAAGGGCAAGTCATGCCTGACTAACCTAATTGCCTTCTATGATGAGATAATGGCTCTGTGGATGAGGGAAAAGCAGTGGACATGTTATTCCTTGACTTTAGCAAAGCTTTTGATGTGGTCTCCCACAGTATTCTTGACAGCAAGTTAAAGAAGTATGAGCTGGATGAATGGACTATAAGGTGGATAGAAAGCTGCCCAGATCATTGGGCTCAATGGGTATTGATTAATGGTTCCACGTCTAGTTGGCAGCCGGTATCAAGCAGAGTGCCCCAAGGGTCGGTCCTGGGGCCAGTTTTGTTCAATATCTTCATTAATGATCTGGAAGATGGCATGGATTGCACTCTCAGCAAGTTTGCAGATGACACTAAACTGGGAGGAGTGGGAGATACGCTGAAGAGTAGGGATAGGATACAGAGGGACCTAGACAAAGTAGAGGATTGGGCCAAAAGAAATCTGATGAGGTTCAACAAAGACAAGTGCAGAGTCCTGCACTTCGGACAGAAGAATCCCGTGCACTGCTACAGACTAAGGACCGAGTGGCTAGGCAGCAGTTCTGCAGAAAAGGACCTAGGGGTTACAGTGGACAAGAAGCTGGATATGAGTCAACAGTGTGCCCTTGTTGCCCAGAAGGCTAACGGCATTTTGGGCTGTATAAGTAGGAGCATTGCCAGCAGATCGAGGGATATGATCATTCCCCTCTATTTGGCATTGGTGAGGCCTCATCTGGAGTACTGTGTCCAGTTTTGGGCCCCACATTACAAGAAGGATGAGGAAAATTTGGAAAGAGTCCAGCGGAGGGTAACAAAAATTATTAGGGAGCTGGAGCACATGATTTATGAGGAGAGGCTGAGTGAACTGGGATTATTTAGTCTTCAGAAGAGAAGAATAAGGGGGGATTTGATAGCTGCTTTCAACTACCTGAAAGGGGGTTCCAAAAAGGATGGATCTAGACTGTTCTCAGGGGTGGCAGATGACAGAACAAGGAGTAATGGTCTCAAGTTGCAGTGGGGGAGGTTTAGGTTGGGTATTAGAAAAAACTTTTTCACTAGGTGGGTGGTGAAGCACTGGAATGGGTTACCTAGGGAGGTGGTGGAATCTCCTTCGTTAGAGGTTTTTAAGGTGAGACTTGACAAAGCCCTGGCTGGGATGATTTAGTTGGGGATTGGTCCTGCTTTGAGCAGGGGGTTGGACTAGATGACCTCCTGAGGTCCCTTCCAACCCTGATATTCTATGATTCCATGAAAAGGTCCTGGCTGCCGGAGAGAAAGGATTTTCCGCTTGCCTGCTGCGCATTCTTCTTCTCCTCCTCCTCCTCCTCCACTTCCTCCTCCACAAAATCCTCATCTTGCAGGTGTCCACGGAGAATATTGGGGTACTGGTAGGATCCCCCCCTAGACTGGCATGCAGCTGATCATAGAAGCAGCATGTCTGGGGCTCTGACCCGGAGCGACCATTTGCCTCCTTTGTCTTTTGGTAGGCTTGCCTGAGCTCCTTAATTTTCACGCAGTACTGCTGTGCATCCCTGGTGTAGCCTTTCTTCACAATGCCTTGTGCAATTTTGGCATGTATATCAGCATTTCTTCTGCTGGATCAGAGTTCTGCCTGCACAGATTCTTCTCCCCATACTGCAATCAGATCCAGTGTCTCCTGTTCGCTCCATGCTGGAGCTCGTTTGCGATTCTGGGACTGCATGGTCACGTGTTCTGCTGAGCTCGCCATGCTGACCAAACAGGAAATGAAATTCAAAAGTTCCCGGTGCTTTTCCTGTGTACCTGGCTGATGGATCAGAGTTGAAAGTACTGTCCAGAGCGGTCACACTGGAGCACTCTGGGATAGCACCTGGAGGCCAATACTATCGAATTGCACAGCACTGTGTCTACACTACCCCAAATTCGACCCAGGAAGTTCAATTTTAGCACTACTCCGCTCGTCAGGGAGGACTACAGCAGTCAATTTTAAGAGGTCTTTAGGTCGGTGGAAGGGGGTTGGTTGTGTAGACGCATTAATTATAAAATCAACCTAATGTAGCTAAATTCGACCTAACCTCGTAGTGTAGACCAGGCTTGAGAGGCAGGTAATTTTATATCCATTCTATAGGAGGCTATAAACTGAGGTGCAAAGAGGTTAAATAAATAAAATGTCCAAGGTTGCAGAGTGTCATTTGCAAATTTGGCAACAAAAAGCAGAAATGATTCCATTCCTCCGCTCTAACCACTAGACAATAATAGCACAGGACATTAGGTAATCATACTGTTGCACAAAATAAAAAAGTTTTCAAAGTGGAATTTCAAGGTTCTTTGCAGAGAAAGTCAAAGATTACATTAGCCCAGCTTGCATTAGTAGCAGTTTTACATAATGAGTGAACTTCCACATTCCAGAGGAAACACTAGTAAATCCCCTAATGCAAAACAGAACAATCAAAAAGAATTGCTATACTTCTGTAACCAGTGTTAGGACCTCACCATCCACCCTCTGAGAACAGTGAACTACCACATCTTCTGAGCACTCACACTCAAACTAGTTTAATTGTTAATAATTTTCAAGGGATCAATATAATAATTTATAAAGCAGATCCAATAGATAAAAACAAAGCACTGAATGTATAGCATACAAGGAATTCCAATTGCATACAGTGAAGCTTACAAAATCTATTCAGAACTTGTAACATTATGGACACAATAAGACCTGAAGACCTTGTAGAAAACACTAATACAAAAGTATGGAAGCTCATTGTAGCTTAATTAGAAATTCATAATGATTCATATAAAGTTAAGATCCTCATCTTCAATGAGCACAAGTTTACTTTCATATCAGAATTACTATTTTCATAGGATTCAAATTGATTTCCTGTTGGTAATTCACAAATGCTCAGTCCATGATATGGAGTCCAACAGTAAGGGAAAATAAAAGTTAACAATCACACTGTTTGACTAATGATCCCTTTGTGGCTACCCCATTGCTCCCCCGTGGAATTGCACAGGGTGTCAATCAGAATTGAGAGCAACATGTCTTGTTTTACATAACTGGGAAGCATTTGGGAGAGGTGCACTTTTTCTCATTCCCCCGGAAGGGGAAACTTTAACGAGGGCCTGAACCTAAATACAGAAAGCAGCTCTGACTTCCCATAGCTCTGTCCTGATCCCTATCAGTGCATTGGCCAGCTAATAATAATATTCATCTATGGAAATTCTCCAGGCCTCTGTATTACATTTGCAAATACAAGTACTGAAGACACAGCTGAACTCCTATAATTTTTCTCTAGTTTAGAAAAAATTCAGGATACCTAAATGTTACTCTCAAGTTTGTACCATATATAGGTGGGTAATTTTTATTGTAGGGATCCTGCACTCAAAGGGGAATGGAATGGATGGTGTAATTATTTGATGTTGTAAAAGACTTTGAAATCCTTAACTGAAAGGTGCTACAGAAAAACATTTTATTATCATTATTTTATTCTAATATGAAATCAATATAATAATAAAAGTTAATTTGGAACAGAAATAAATAATTCTGCTCCTTCAGCTTGCTTCTATTATCAGTTTGCTATTCCTCAAAATTGCTCTTGTATTGATTTCATTTCAAATTCCTTCCAGTTTATGGCTTCAGTATGAATCATTCACATGATTTCCTCATTATCCAGACACCAAAGCTAAGCTGCAAAGGACATCTCAGTACACAAGAGTCATGCTTTCCATTAAGCATTGCATATCATCATTTCCTTAACAAAAGAGTACAAATAAACAGGATTCACAGGAAATTACATAGAGGTTTCCATTTAGGTGTTAATAATGACAAAGATAGACTGTAAGAAGAACACTGCACCCAAGTCTTCTGTTTCAACGGAGTTACAATGATAGAAAGTCCATCCCGTACTCAAGGCAGGATTGGCCTCTAATGCAATGTCTAGTGCTTTATCTAGTCTAATCTTGTGTCAAGTAAAGCTCGGCAAATGAATTATATAAATCAGACTAGATCAGTGGTTTTCAACCTTTTTTCATTTGCAGACCCCTAAAAATTTTTGAATGGATATGTGGCCCCTTTGGAAATCTTAGACATAGTCTGGAGCCCCTCAGGGGTCTGCTACCACAGGTTGAATACCACTGTTCTATGGAAATGACAACCTTTCGTGGACTCCCTAGACATAGTCTGCAGACCCCTAGGGATCTACGAATCACAGGTTGAAAACCACTGGACTAGATGGTCCTTTCCTTCTGTCCTTAAAATCTGTGGATCCAGGAAAAATGGAAAGAAATTATCCTCAGGTAATTTATTGAATACAAATATGCAAATATATTATTTTTCAAAAATTATTTGCGGAATATTTTCCTCCTAGCTCTCATCTCAAGAGATGGGGCTCCCACCGCTTTCCTTGAAAATTCTGTTCCACAGGCCCTCATTGGTGTTGGGACAAGAGCAGCCACTATGGGCCTGGTTTTTGAGGGTATGTAGGTGTTGAAAGTTGCAGATAGGCACTGAGTGGGATTTCCTAAAGCTCCTTAGCACCTAACATCCTCCAGGGTTCAGGTCACAGTGCCCAAAGAGTGTTTCTGGATGGGTTTGGGCGTGAGGACTGGAACTCAAAGTGGAAAAATCCTCTCCTGCATTTCCCATTGGGTTTCAGATTTTCTGGCATGTGCATAACTGCCAGTCAGGAAATACTATGCTTTCCCCCACTCAAAGTATTCTGCTGTGAGGATGCACTTCCTAAGCACGGAGATGAGTTTTCAGTTGAAAATGTGGATTAAATGTAGTTTAACGCATACTGGGGAAAAAACAATACAGATAATCCTTTGCCACATGTCAAAATGCATAGAATCAAAGTGGAACATACGCTCCACAGTCATAAGAAGTAAGAATATGCATTTATACAGCCCCTTGCTTAGTTACTAAAACATGCATTGTGAAAAGAGGCAAAATAGATTAGCGGAAAAAATATTTTCCCCTTGAGTATAGTAATTCCCAAATTAGCTACTCTTCTTCTACCTGATTCCTTGAATAATTATCAGAGTAGGCAGGCATCTGCAGATTTCTCCGTCTGTTACAGCTCAATGCACTTAGTGGCTGATTCTGCTCCCATTAACATCAGTGTTAACATTCTCATTGACTTCACTGCAGCAGGACCAGGACCACAGAGCTTTATTTATCCTTTAAGGTGGGTTTCTCCCTTTGCATTTCTGAGGGCCAAATTCTGATCTCATTTACGCTTGAAGTTAATGAGCTTGTTCTGAATTTATAAGGATTTAACAGATCAATCTGACCCTCAGTCTTCATATTCCCAGTGTCCCTGAGCTCGAACTGTAGCCAATTAATTTCTTTTAAGTCTTTGGTTTGAACTATAACTACACAGGTAAAAGGTTAGATCATGGCCGCCCAAATGGCATGGGACAGCCCTTCACAAGGTTGGGTGCAGACGTGGGTGACTTTCCCACTGCTCCTATTTTTTTCCTCTCACCATCAGTAAACACATTCTCTGCGCCTGTACCGAACAACTTCCCAGAATACATCTGGACTCTGCAAGAATTTAATTATACCTCTCACTCTCACCAGACCCCTGACCTGATTTAATTATTCAAGTTGAGAAAGTGATTGTGAGGGTATGTGAATTTAGGGGCAATGTACAGGAAGAGCAATGTTAGAATGCTATGAAAGCAATGTACGAGAAGAGCCATGTTCCCTTCTGTTAGGCGCTAAGAAGCTAGGAGCCTGATCCTACATTCCTTGTGCTCCCTGAATTCCAAATAGAGTCAGTGGGAGTTTTGAGTAGGCAAGGAGTGCTTGACTAGGCCCTTGATGTGGAGGAGTCTACTTGTTGATTTTATTTATATTATATATAATTCCATATATATAATATGATTCCATATATAATATAATTCCAGGAAATATTAATTTGCTATATTCTATCAGCTGTCTTTGCTGTCAGTTTCTTCATAGAAGATAGAAGGTCTCTTGCTTTTTCAGTCACAGCCCACTCACTTTCTTTCCTCTGTAAGAACTGAATTCTGTACATACAGTCAGTCACTTATCATATTGCTGTGATTTTACTGCTGTCTTATATGTAAATATCTACCCTCTTTCAGGCCTCATAACACCCCTTGTAATAGGGTCCTTGTGGGTTAAGATTGCCTAGTGGTAAGCACACCTACTACCCTCTCCCAGAGGGTCGGTCTCACAGTGCTGGCTCACCTCTACTCAGAGGTACAGGTTTCAGAGTAGCAGCCGTGTTAGTCTGTATTCGCAAAAAGAAAAGGAGTACTTGTGGCACCTTAGAGACTAACAAATTTATTAGAGCATAAGCTTTCGTGAGCTACAGCTCACTTCGTCGGATGCATTTGGTGGAAAAAACAGAGGAGAGATTTATATACACACATCTGTGTGTGTATATAAATCTCTCCTCTGTTTTTTTCCACCAAATGCATCCGACGAAGTGAGCTGTAGCTCACGAAAGCTTATGCTCTAATAAATTTGTTAGTCTCTAAGGTGCCACAAGTACTCCTTTTCTTTCAGAGGTACAGTGAGTATAGGTGGTTCAAGTCCCTCCTGTAGTAAGGGCAGTGGTAGGGGAGCCTGAGCCCACCCACTCCACTAGGCTCCGACCCAGGACCCTAAGAGGGTCAACAGTGCCTGGCCCCCAAAGGTGCCCTCTGAGTTACCTCCCCTTGGTCACTTCTTGCTGTTGCTTTCCTCTCTCAGTGGTCAGTCCCAGATACAGTGAAAATAAAAGGAAAAGATAACCAAACCTTTACCCCAGACGGACTCAGCATACAGTCATACTCCTTCAGGGAGGCTTCTCCAGCACCCTTCTCAGGAGCCTTCAGGATAAGTCTGTCATGTTCCTCAGCCTCCCCCTTCTAAATGGGGTTGCTCCCTTTTCAACCTCCTTTCCAGTTGGAGCATGGTCTGCAGGGACGGAGGGGTGGGGCTACCTGGGCCCAGTACTGTCCTTTAACCTCTTTCAGCCCAGTGTGGGGTTTGTATACCCCATTACACCACATTGATGAGTTCAGCTGAGATTCAGTATTACCAGCAAGACTAATATATATATATATATATATATATACATATATATATATTGTCACAGTTTCAGGATAACTGCACAAGTCTTCCCTCTACATGGTCACTCAAGGGCACCCACATAAGATTTCTGGTTCCCAGATGTCACCTCTCTTGGGCAGAGACCCAGGTCTGTCTCCTTTCTGAGTAGGTTTTAAGGCTGCTCATCTCCCAGCCTTACACTGTGATTTCCCCAGCAAGCCAGTCTGCCAAAAGGCCAGGCCTGTGCTTTGCTTTCTCTCTGAGGTTATTTCCAGTAATCACAAATTACTATACAGCTCTTTCTAAATAAGTCCATTTATTCTTAAGTCAAAAGCATTATAGAGAAAACATGTAAAAAACCAGAAGTTCCTATATGCATGCAAGCAGCTTACCAGAGGTCACCCATCAATCTTATGGAGCCCTAACAGGTCAAAGTCTTTCCAATCCTTCTGCAAGGGTTGTGATCCTGCTTAAGACAGAAGGTCCTGTCTGTTTGCTGGATCAGAAAGAAGGTCCTGAGTCAATTTGAATGAAGCCTTTTTATGCCAAAGCCCTTTCTTTGTCTGTTGGTCTCTGGAAAACCTAGTTTGAACCAGTATATGCAAGACTCTCTGGGGGTGGTAATTCTCTGGAGGTGTTTAAAACCTAAGTGATTCACTTCAAGCACCCCCTACTGTTTTTGATTCCTGAAGGAGTTGCAATAACCCTCCCCCACGGAACAGAGCACAACCATACATACAATCCCTGGCCCACTGTGATACATAAACTTCATACAATATGTTGCCCGAAAAATACTGTCTGTGGTTTTAATATCTGTCACACACATCTACCCATGTGACAATCACACCTTTAATTGCTGTGTAGACATACCTAAGACAAAAAGTATGGTATTAAGGTGAGGAACATAAACAGCAGGACTGAAGTTTTCAAGACACCTAAAGGAAAGAGGTGCCCAGCTCTCACTGGAATTCAGTGGAAGTTGAGTATCTAACTCCCTTTGGTTGGTTTCACTGCTGTTTGCTGACAACAGATGCATGTTGAGGCCCAGGAATACTGGGTCTTATTCCAGGTTCTATGGGAAGGGTGTTCTACTGGTTACAGATCCTTCTACCGCTGTACCCTCAATGCCTGACTTCTTCTGCCCCTGGTTTGTCCAGCCTCTCCATGTCCAAATCCCAGTCTCGCTCTACAACCCCGTCAGCACCTCAACACAATTCCCCAGCTCCTTGTCTCAGATACCCTACCTCCCAGTTCCTCATACAAGTCTCCCCCTTTGGCACTCTGTACCTCAAAGCCGTACCCTGGAACCCCGTATTCACCCATCATATAATTATATTTCATACAAAGCATGCCATGTAAGATATCAAATGAAAAGTCATGATCTGCTGAAACCCAATGTTCTGTCAAAATATGTATATCATTAGTGTGTAGGACGTTATGAAATTTTGCTAGATGATTGTTACTGAAATATGTTGTAGTTTGACAGTCTTCACTGCTAGTTCTCCAGGGACAACAAAGGAGATAACCCACTCCAAGGAGGGTGTTAAATGACCATTAATCAGCAGAGGAGTTGTAATCAAGGGATTTACAATGCTGTAAAAGAGTTGTGCAAGCATCACACAATGGAGGATTGCTCAACCCTGTGACCCAGCAGAGCACACCAGGACATGTCTGGGCTACTGTTTTCCAGGGACATGGACTGAGGATATAAAATAGGGGACAGCAGCATCATGTTTTACCTTTCTCCTCGCCCCCTACACTGGAAGCAACAAGAACGCTGGAAAACAGAGACTTGAACTGAGGAGACTGGTCCCAGGCTTAAAGGGGAAGCCTTTATATTAAGAACTGTAATCAACCTGAAACATCCAGTGGGGTGAGAAAAACTGCTTGGTCCAAATACTGCCTAGACTAATAAAGTTTAAGATTTAGACTGCATGCTTACCTTTTTATTTTCTTTGGTAACTATCTCTGACCTTTCTTTGGAAGCTCATACCTTGACCAAATTTCATCAGATTTTCATGGGGACAGCAGAAGGCCATCCCTAACATCAGAGCAATTCCCCTGCCAAAGGTCACCTTCCTTTTCCAATGTATGGGGCATACATAGATCTTCTCAATTTAAAAGATATAAGAATTTTTTTAACATGGGCAAAAGGAATGTATTTTTCCTGAGCCTCATTCTGAGAAACGCCTAAATTGTTTTTGCAGTTTTCTAGAAGTCAGCTAGAAACATACACCTAGCATGCCAAATTTAAGCCCCAGTGGGGCAATATTAGAAACAATTGAAAACAGGGTTTTATAATGGAAGTTGTCAGACATTCTTAACTATAAGTGTTGCTATATGCACAATCTAGAATGGCCCAATGCTGCAAGATGTTGAGCACCTTCATAAGGTGCTGATCACCATGAGATTCAGCTGAAGTTAATGAAAATCAAGGCTGCTTATCACTTGAGAGGAGGAACTCAGGCAACCAGGCCGAAACACTTGAAAAATATATATTTTACAAATTCTTGGTGGAATACTTTAGCTGCCCTTGCCCACCCCCTTTTTTCTCCCAAAGAAATTATCTTTCCTGGTGTGTTTTCACATATGGGGACAGATACTCAGCTGGTCTAAATCACTAAACCTCTGTTGATATCAGTGGAGTTGGACCAATACGTCTGTTGCCCTTAGACTTCCCTTGAACAGTGCATTTAGAAACGTGAATTGTACAAGAAATACTATTGTTCTCATTTAGGAATACACACATGATCTCAACATTCAGCAACACTCAACATATACATCCTTATGTATCTAGAGGGAAATAGATCTCATCATCTTAGACTTGCATTTTATCTTTAAAAATATACCTAATTAATTGTATACTTGCCAAGCCTTTTCTGTACATGTACAATGAATGAGAAACTAACAATAAAATTTAGAAGATAGATGGTAGAATAGCCAATATTTATATACAGAAAGGCTCAATTAATAGAAATGCGTATCTCCAGTTAGCTATTGTTGTTCTACTGTCAGACTGTATTTGTATTTGTTTAAGATGACATAGAGGAGGAGGAGGATCTTGTGGTAAAAGCACAGTACTAGAAGCGTGAAGATCAGAATGCTATTCCTGGCTGAAAGCTACAGACTTCCTGCATGACCTTGGGCAAGTCCCCTTCAGGGGAAATTTCAAAGTGCCTCCGTTGGAAGCTCTGCATTGTATTTTCCAGCAAGTTGTGGGTACTGAGAAAGGGGATTGTCAAAGCAGATTGTGATGTGTTCTTTCCAAATATGCTCTCAGCACTTAGTGCCCAAGATGTCTAGACACTCAGGTGCCAGCTGGAGACCGGATCACTTTCAAAACCTCACTGCTATACGCTGCTATGCTCCAGGCCAGGGCCGTCCTTACCCATACATAAAGCACGCAGCTGGGTAGGGCACCAGGAAATTTGGGTGCCCTGCGCAGCTGTGTGCTGCTCCAGCCCCTGCTCCGGCTCTTCCCCAGGCCCCACCCCAGCCCCGCCTCTTCCCACCTGTAAGGGACTGCGGAAGACTTTGTTACAGCCTAGCCAGGGAACTTCTGCTTTCTCGAGCCGAGAGATTACTGTAGGACATAGATAGCTGCTTCGTTATTGTGGGATAGAGATAGTTTTTGAAGGACACAGCTGCTTTGTTATTGTAGGAGATAGTTCTTGAAGGACACAGCTGCTTTGCATGGCCCTTCGCCAGGTAGTAGAAAGCCCCCCTTTAAGAAGCACCTAACTTTATATTCATGAGCTGTTTTCATGTAATGCTTATTAATGCTGACTGTCTGCCCCTCCGTTGGACTCCGTCCCAGGCAAAGCTCCGGTGTGCTGGGTTCCCCGCCTTCATGACTGCAACGCTTGGAGCCCCCATTGCGGGTGGGTCACTAACCTTCAATAAAGCCAATAACTCACAGCTGTGTATAAGCCTCGTTTTTCTCAGAGTACTCCTGCCGGACCTGTGGTGCTTCGAGCACCGTGGCCCAGAACACCACCCCAGCTCTGCCCCCACTCCCCTGAAGATTGCAGCCAGGCCTGACCCTGCACTACGGCGTGGTAAGTGGAGCGACCCGGCCCCAGCCTGCTCTGAGCCCCTGGCTCCCAGCCGTGCCACCGGTGAGTGCTGGGGGGCGGTTCTCCGCGGGCGGGAGCAGGGGGAGCTGGCCCCAGGCCTCCGTGGAGGAAGGGGGGGAGGAAGGGGGCTGGCCACTTCCTGCGGGAGGTGAAGTGACCCAGCCCCAGCCTGCTCCGCTCCCCTGGCTCCCAGGCTTGGGGGGAGCGGGGAACCGCCCCCCAGCACTCGCCGGCAGCACGGCTGGGAGCCAGGGGAGCGGAGCAGGCTGGGGCCAGGTCACTCCACTTCCTGCAGAAAGTGGCCAGCACCCCCCTCCCACGGAGGCCTGAGGCCAGCCCCCTCCCCCAAATAGCTAGGGACGGCCCTGCTCCAAGCACTGCTGTTTTCCCAGTTTCTAAGGTCCTTTCTACACTAGAAAAGAATACCCATTAAACCCGAGAAAAGGTTCTGATCAGCGAATGGGTGAAAGGTAATATTTGTGGGGGATTTGATCATAGCTGGGTTTGCGATGACTGGGAAAACCGCTTGGTGACTTACCTGCCATGTGCGAAGGTGGTGAATCTCTCAAGACATCTAGATAGACTTATGTGTAGTGCGGGGGAGGAGTTGGTGGTCGTGGTACATGTAGGTACCAATGACAGAGGGAAGGATACGGGAGAGGTCCTGGAGGCAAAATGTGGGCTGCTAGGTAAGAGATTGAAGTCCAGGATCTCTATGGTGGCATTCTCTGAAATGCTTCCAGTTCCACATGCAGGGCCAGGTAGGCAGGCAGAACTGCAGGGTCTCAATGCGTGGATGAGACGATGGTGTAGGGAGGAGGGGGTTAAATTTAGTAGGAACTGGGGAAACTTTTGGGAAAGGGGAAGCCTATACAGCAGGGGTGGCCAACCTGTGGCTCTTCAGAAGTTAATATGCAGCTCCTTGTATAAGCACCGACTCCAGGACAGGAGCTACAGGCTCCAACTTTCCAATGTGCCAGGGGGTGCTCACTGCTCAACCTCTGGCTCTGCCACAGGCCTTGTCCTCACTCCACCCCTTCCCATCCCCTCCCCTGAGTTTGCCATGCCCTCACTCCTTTCCCCCCTCCCCACCCCGTCTCCTGCATGCCACGAAACAGCTGATCGGGAGCTGCAGGGAGGGAGCAGGGGCACTGATGGGTGGGGCTGCCAGTGGGTGGGAGGTGCTGGGAGCAGGTGGGGGAGTTGATGTGGGCCTGCTGATGTATTACTGTAGCTCTTTGGCAATGTACATTGGTAAATTCTGGCTCCTTCTCAGGCTCAGCTTGGCCACCCCTGCTATACAGGAAGGATGGGCTCCACCTAAACCAAAATGGAACCAGGTTGCTGG
This sequence comes from Dermochelys coriacea, assembly GCF_009764565.3. Classification (NCBI taxonomy): domain Eukaryota; kingdom Metazoa; phylum Chordata; order Testudines; family Dermochelyidae; genus Dermochelys; species Dermochelys coriacea. The sequence continues at coordinate 76,794,739 of NC_050076.1, forward strand.
CACTTAACATTAAAAGGGTCATCGAGCAGTTTTTAAACTAAGGGCTGGGGGAAAGCCTACAGGTGTGAAGGAGCACTGTGGTTTGGACAGAGGCATCCCTTAGGGGAGGATTTATTAATGGAGATTCTCTATGTCCTAGTAAAGAGGAGAGAATGGACGATGATAAAGTACAGGTAGGATCTGATGAGAAACAGTCAAATGAAAAAGAATCCTATTCAATTACATCATGTAATGGCCGACAGCTAAGAAGTGACAAGTTTTTAAAGTGCTTGTATACAAATGCTAGAAGTCTAAATTATAAAATGGGTGAACTAGAGTGCCTCGTATTAAATGAGGATATTGATATAATAGGCATCACAGAAACTTCGTGAAATGCGGATAATCAATGGGACACAGTAATACCAGGGAACATACTATATTGAAAGGATAGAACAGGTCGTGCTGATGGCAGAGTGGCACTATACGTGAAAGAAAGCGAAGAATCAAATGAAGTAAAAATCTTAAATGAACCAAACTGTATCATAGAATCTCTACGGATAGTAATTCCATGCTCTAAGAATAAGATTATAGCAGTAGGGACCTGGCCAGGATGGTGATAGTGACTGTGAAATGCTCAGGGAGATTAGAGAGGCTATAAAAATAAAAAAACTCAATAATAATGGGGGATTTCAACTCTCCCCATATTGACTGGGTACATGTTACCTCAGGACGGGATGCAGAAATAAAGTTTCTTGACACCTTAAATGACTGCTTCTTGGAGCAGCTAGTTCTGGAATCCACAAGAGGAGTGGCAATTCTTGATTTAGTCCTAAGTGCAGGACAGGATCTGGTCCAAGAAGTGAATATAGCTGGACCGCTTGGTAATAGTGACCACAATATAGTTACATTTAACATCCCTGTGGCAGGGAAAACACCACAGCAGCCCAACACAGTAGCATTTAATTTCAGAAAGGGGGATTACACAAAAATGAGGAAGTTAGTTAAACAGAAATTAAAAGGTACAGTGCCAAAAGTGAAATCCCTGCAAGCTGCATGGAAACTTTTTAAAGATACCATAATAGAGGCTCTACTTAAATGTATACCCCAAATTAAAAAAAATAGTAAGAACACCAAAAAAGTGCCACCGTGGCTAAACAACAAAGTAAAAGAAGCAGTGAGAGACAAAAAGGCATCAGTTAAAAAAGTGGAAATTAAATCCTATTGAGGAAAATAGAAAGGAGCATAAACTCTGGCAAATGAAGTGTAAAAATATAATTAGGAAGGCCAAAAAAATTTGAAGAACAATTAGCCAAAGACTCAAAAAGTAATAGCAAAATTTTTTTAAAGTATGTCAGAAGCAGGAAGCCTGCTAAACAACCACTGGGACCACTGGACAATCGAGATGCTAAAGGAGCACTCAAGAACGATAAGGCCATTGCCGAGAAACTAAATGAATTCTTGCAGCGGTCTTCACGGCTGAGGATGTGAGGGAAATTCCCAAATCTGAGTCATTCTCTTTCGGTGACAATCTGAGAAACTGTCATTGATTGAGGTTCGGTTTTGGAACAAATTGATAATAAACAGTAATAAGTCACCAGGACAGATGGAATTCACCCAAGAGTTCTGAAGGAACTCAAATGTGAAATTGCCGCACTACTAACTGTAGTTTGTAACCTACCATTTTAATCCGCTTCTGTACCAAAGGACTGGAGGATAGCTAATGTGATGCCAATTTTTAAAAAGGGCTCCAGAGGTGATCCCGGCAATTATAGGCCCGTAAAACTGACTTCAGTACCGGGCAAACTGGTTGAAACTATAGTAAAGCACAAAATTGTCAGACACACAGATGAACATAATTTGTTGGGGAAGAGTCAACATGGTATTTGTAAAGGGAAATCATGCCTCACCAATCTACTAGAATTCTTTGAGGGGGTCAACAAGCATGTGGACAAGGGGATATAGTGTACTTAGATTTTCAGAAAGCCTTTGACAAGGTCCCTCACCAAAGGCTCTTTCACAAAGTAAGTTGTCATGGGATAAGAGGGAAGGTCCTCTCATGGGTTGGTAACTGGTGAAAAGATAGGAAACAAAGGGTAGGAATAAATGGTCAATTTTCAGAATGGAGAGCGGTAAATAGTGATGTCCCCCGGGGGGGTCTGTACTGGGACCAGTCCTATTCAATATATTTATAAATGATCTGGAAAAAGGGGTAAACACTGAGGTGACAAAATTTGCAGATGATACAAAACTACTCAAGACAATTAGGTCCCAGGCAGACTGTGAAGAGTTACAAAAGGAACTCACAAAACTGAGTGATTGGGCAACAAAATAACAGATGAAATTCAATGTTGATAAATGCAAAGTAATACATATTGGAAAACATAATCCCAACTATACATATAAAATGATGGGGTCGAAATTAGCTGTTACCACTCAAGAAAGAGATCTTGGAGTCATTGTGGATAGTTCTCTGAAAATATCCACTCAATGTGCAGCAGCAGTCAAAAAAGCAAACACAATGCTGGGAATCATTAAGAAAGGGACAGATAACTAGACATAAAATATCGTGTTGCCTCTATATAAATCCAAGGTATGCCCACATTTTGAAAACTGTGTGCTGATGTGGTCGCCCCATCTCAAAAAAAGATATATTGGAATTGGAAAAGGTTCAGAAGAGAGCAACAAAAATGATTAGGGGCATGGAACATCTTCCATATGAGGAGTGATTAATAAGACTGAGACTTTTCATCTTGGAAAAGACACGACTAAGGGGAACTATGATAGAGGTCTATAAAATCATGACTGGTGTGGAAAAAATAAATAAGTAAGTGTTATTTACTCCTTCTCATAACATAAGAACTAGGGGCTCACCAAATGAAATTAATAGGCAGGTTTAAAACATACAAAAGGAAGTAGTTTTTCACACAATGCAGAGTCAATCTGTGGAACTCCTTGCCAGAGGATATGGTGAAGGTCAAGACTATAGCAGGGTTCGAAAGAAATAGGTAAGTTAATGGAGGATAGGTCCATCAATGGCTATTAGCCAGGATGGGCAAGGAGGGTGTCCCTAGCCTGTTTGCCAGAAGCTGGAAATGGGTGACAGGGGATGGATCACTTATAGAATCATAGAAGGTTAGGGTTGGAAGGGACCTCAGGAGGTCATCTAGTCCAACCCCCTGCTCAAAGCAGGACCAATCCCCAATTTTTGCCCCAGATCCCTAAATGGCCCCTTCAAGGATTGAACTCACAACCCTGGGTTCAGCAAGGCCAATGCTCAAACCACTGAGCTATCCCTCCCCCAAGTAAACTTGATGATTACCTGTTCTGTTCATTCCCTCTGGGGCACCTGGCATTGGCCTCTGTTGGAAGACAGGATACTGGGCTAGCTGGACCTTTGGTCTGACCCAGTATGGCCATTCTTATAGGATATCTTCATTTCCCAAAATTGATTTTTCTGTGCAAGAGACTTCCCTTTCAGGAAATAAGAAAACAGAACTCAGAGGCAACTGTGTAAAGATCAGATGCTTTTTTTCAGTTATAAATAGAAAAGTGGTAGGTGGGACATTTGAAAAAAGCAGCACTAGTACACAAGGAATTATTTACTAGGGAAAGCTGTTAGGTTAATATTTTCCTAGCTTAATCATGCAGTTTTTACAGATAAGTTTTTCATCATCATATCAAATTTAACAGGGTATTTCTTAAAAGAGGATACTGTCATACCATTTAGCAATAAGGCCATTATTTAGTTTCGTAATAAGGCAACAAATTGCTCAATGTGATTGGCTAAGAGAAGTCTCAAGTCATTCATATCATATTTTAAGTGAGAGCTCAGATCTACTTCAACCTATAAATGTTTGGGTCGTATTTTCAAAAACAGCCTCTACAATGGCACCGGCTGTTTTGTGCCTGCAATTTTAAGTGCAATCACTTACAAACACAAATAATAAAATGCAGACACCTAGGTTCTATTACTTCTCCAGTAAGTCCACTACAGAATGTGACAGGGCAAGGCCAGATGCTATAGAAGAGTAGTCTTATTGGGATCCGGGAAGTGGGCGGGCAAAGCCTGTCCACCGCTAAAGGATCCCCCCCAGACGAAAAGGGGGATCCACAGGACCTAGATGCCCAAAAAATTCCGGGGGACAACTAATGAAATAACAGGGACAGGAGTGCGGTCAAAGGGTCAAATGAAGGGAACAGGACGGGGACACCAAGCAGAGAACCCCGGACAGTGCCCACTGTTCCTCAAAGGCATCAAGGGAGTCAGAGGACGCCGCCCAGAGGAACTCTGCCCGGATACGTGAACGGACCGAGGATCGGAAATAGGCCCCCACTCACAGGAGACTCCATCGGCCAACCTCCTCACTCTGGTTTTGTAGATGGCCATTTTAGCTAGGGCCAGGAGGAGGTTGACCAGGAGATCCCGTGACTTTGTGGGGCCACGGATAGGGAGTGCATAAATGAGAAGGTGAGGGGAGAAGTGCAACCAAAAACGGAATAAAATATTGGTGAGGAGCCGGAATAGGGGCTGCAGCCTGGCACACTCCAGGTATGCATGTGCCAGGGTATCCCTCACGCCGCAAAAGGGGCAGGTGTCTGGGATTGAAGTGAACCGCGCCAAGTACACGCCCGTGCTCACGGCTCCGTGAAGGAGCCGCCAACTGACATCCCCGGCGGGCTTTGGGACTAAGGTGGAAAATAGGCTGGCCCACCGGGGCTCCTCACCCTCCAAAGGTGGCAGGAGGTCCCAGCATTTTGTATTGGGGCGGGACACGAGAGTGCGGGCGTGAAGGGTGTGGAGCACGAGCGTGTAGAGATGTTTTCTTGGCACGGTTTGAAAGCAGACCGGCTGCACCTCGTGCAGCCGGCTTCTAGTGAAGGGGTGAAGGGATCGGTTGGGTCCACGGGGCAGGGGTCCAATTAAAAGGTCCGGCGGGCCTGGGATAACGGGTGGGCGGGGCGTGCCCTCGTGCAGGACCCAGTCGAGATGAACCCGAGCAGCGGGTGGCAAAGCGGCCTTCACCTCCTGAAGTATGCGCCGGGGAGTACAAGGTCTGGAAAGCCCCATGCGCTGAGCGAGCGTCAGGGGATCCAGCCAGTCTCCCCGGTCATAGTCCAGGAGGTCTCCGACTCTTGTGACCTCTGCCAGGACCAAACTCTGGCGCACTGAGCGGGACTCCGCCACCTGCACACGGAGCTGGGGGCTGTGTAGCAGGGGCTCCGCAAGGAGATCTGCGCCTTTGGTGGCCGCCACGGACCTGGTCATAGTAAAGAGTTTCCAGGTCCGGAGGAGGTCCTGGTAGAAGACCGGCAGCCCGGAGAGGTCTCGCAGAAGACCTCTCGGACGGAGATAAATCAGCTGCCGGTCGTATCGGAGCCCTCGGAAGCGGCGCAGGAAGGCGTGCGCCAGTATGCTCCACGCCGGACTACCTGCACCATAAAGGAGCCTCTGCAGGGTCTGGAGGCGGAAGACATGGACCTGAGTGAGCAGACATTTTAGGCCCTGCCCTCCCTCCTCCAGAGGTAGATGGAGAACCCCTGCAGGGACCCAATGCAGTCCTGACCAAAAGAACTCCAGAATCGATGTCCAGAGGTTGGCCAGGAAACCCGGGGCCGGGACCAGGATGTTGAGCCGGTACCAGAGCATGGACAGGACTAGTTGATTAAGCACTAGCGCTCTCCCTCGAAGGGAGAGGCACCGGAGTAGTCCTGTCCATTTCCGGAGACGCTCAATTACCCCGCCCTCTAAATTCTGCCAGTTCTCCGGCGGAGAGGGATGCATGGCAGAAAGGTAAACGCCCAGATAGAGCAGCGGACCCGTGCTCCACCGGATGGCCTGAAGCGCGGGTGGGAGGGAGCTCGCCTGCCGCCAGTCCCTTACCACCAAGCCAGAGCTCTTGACCCAGTTGACCCACGTGGAGGAGGCTGCCGAATAGATGGCCTGGCAAGCCTCCACCCGCGCCAAGTCGCCCGGGTCCTGGACCACGAGGAGCACGTCATCAGCGTACGCCGACAGGACCAGCCGCAGCTCCGGCTCCCACAGCACCAACCCTGTCAACCTCCTTCGGAGAAGACAAAGGAAGGGCTCGATCGCCAGAGCGTACAGCTGGCCCGAGAGGGGGCACCCCTGCCGTACTCCTCGCCCGAAGCTGACCGGTTCGGTCAGGGTCCAGTTGAGCCTGACCAAACATTCTGCGGAGGCGTACAGCACCCGAAGAAAATTCACAAACCTGGGTCCGACGCCAAACGCCTGCAGAGTGCTCAGGAGATACCCGTGATCCACCGTGTCGAACGCCTTCTCCTGATCTAAGGACAGGAGAGTGAACGACAGACCATCCCTACACCCAAGTTCCAATAGGTCCCGGACCAGATATAGGTTGTCGAAGATGCTGCGGCCCGGGACGGTGTAGGTCTGGTCTGGGTGGACCACATCCACCAGCACGGACCCTAGCCGCAGTGAGATGGCTTTTGCTACGACTTTGTAGTCCGTGCTGAGGAGCGAGACGGCACACCAATTTCGTAAATCACGGAGGTCCCCCTTCTTCGGCAATAAGGCCAGCACGGCTTGCCTGCACGAAAGAGGGAGGACCCCGCTCTGCAAAGACTCGGCCCAGATAGTGACTAGGTCTGGGCCCAGGACATCCCAGAACACGCGGTAGAACTCCACGGTCAGCCCGTCCATGCCCGGAGATTTATTGGTGGGCATGCGACGGAGGGCTTCTGAGAACTCGGCCAGAGTAAGAGGTAGCTCTAACCGGTCTCGGTCACCTGTGCTGACCGTCGGGAGCTCCTCCCAAAGCACTCTGCAAGCGTTAGGATCGGTCGGATCTGGGGAGAAAAGGCTTGTGTAGAAGGCTCTCGCCCTCCTGCACATCTCCACCGGATCCGTGAGGGGGGTGCCATCTTCTGCTCGGCAGATGATATGTTTCTTAGCCCCCCTCTTTTTCTCCAGGGCGTAGAAGAAGCGGGAGCTGCAATCCATCTCCCAAAGGAGACGGATGCGGGATCGAACAAAGGCACCCCGGGCCCGATGGTCCTCGAGGGTCCGGAGCTCCTCCCGCTTCTCCCGGCACCCTCCGCAGAGCGGTGGATCCTCGGGGCTGGCAGCCAGATGCCTCTCCAGCTCTAAGACCTCCCGTTCCAACTGCTTTATCGCCGCATCCCTCCATCGGCTGGCGCCCCGGGTATAGTCATGGCAGAAGAGCCGGGCGCGCACCTTCCCTAGGTCCCACCACCGCCGCGCCGAGGGAAAGGCTGGCCAGGCCAGCCAGAACTCCCGGAAGGATGCCACAAAGCCCGCATCCTCCAGCAAGCTGTTGTTAAAATTCCAATAGGCCGGCCCCGGCCTCTCCGCGCAGAGGGAGGCTGTCACGGTGGCTATATGATGGTCAGAAAATGGGGCCGACCGGATGCTGGAGGAGTGGGCTTGTGAAAGATGAAAGCATGATAAATAAATGCGGTCCAACCGGGAGTGGCGCGACCGATGGCTCTCCACCCGGACAAAGGTGAACGTGGAAGTGTCATCCGGGTGGTGGTCGCGCCAGACGTCCACCAGGGAGTGGTGTTTGACTATCTCCTGGAGAACAGCGATGGTGGCCGGGCTCTGCTCGGTCCCCGAGCGGTCCCGCTCCTCAAGGGTGATGTTAAAGTCCCCTCCCAGGACCAGGCACTCCTGAGGATCCAAGGTGCCGAGGAAGGCGGACGCCTGCTGATAGAATTGCAGCCGCTCTGGGCTCGCTGCTGGGGCATAGATGTTGACGAGGTTGACTACGAGCCCCTCCATGCGGACCCGGAGGTGCAGCAGGCGACCCGGCACAGCCTCGGTGACCTCCAGCACCTCGGGCCATAGGTCAGGGGAGAATAGGGTCGCCACTCCAACCGTACAAACTGTGAGGTGGCTAAAGTAGACCCTGTCCCCCCAATCCAGGTGCCAGCTGTCTTTGGCGGTCGGATCCGTATGGGTCTCCTGCAGGAAAACCACAGAGTACCTCCCCTCCCGAAAGAAGGAGAGCACCTGGGACCTGCGGAGACCCATCCTACAGCCACGGTGTTCAATGTTGCGATGGTAAAGGGTGCCATGAGGAGGGCTGGGGGGGATCCTCGCTGGCAGGGATGCTCGTGGCTCCCGGCGGGCCGCACAACAGCCCGTGACCCACCCCGTAGGTGAGTAAGGAGTCACAGAAGAGGTGGACCTGCTGGTAGGCCGCAGCGCCCTGCCTCCCGGTCCTTTTACCCTCCCCCATGAGGGCCCTTGCGGCCCGGAGGATTTGATTAAAGTCCCCCCATCGCTGGAGGGCAAGCTGGACTTTGTTGCGGAAGCCACGGACGTCTTCTAGAAACTCCCGCAACTCCTCTCGCAGCGCATGGGGGGCTGGGGTTATGGTCTGGTTACTCCCCGACGGGGCCCTTGGTACAGCCCCGTGGCCCACCGAGACGGGCAGACAGGGTGCGGACCCCCGACGGGGCTTGTGATGGGTTGACCTGAATGCTGGGGCGATAGGGGGCGGCGGAGGGAGGATAGCAGCCCCTGGTAGGTCGGGACGGGGAAACACAAAGGCCACTCCCTGGGGGTCATCTGTTGGCAAGGGGAAGGAGACAGCCCCAGGGGCGGCAATAACATCTCGGGATGTGGACGGGATAGGGACAGGGGCAAGGGCAAGGTTAGAGGTGAGATTTTGGGTGGGGAGAGGGCTCTCAGTGATGCCGGACGCAGGCTCTATGGTGGATTTGGCAGCCACGGCATCAGGGGGTGGACTCTCTTCTGTAGGGTCCTCTCCCGGGAAGGAGGTCGAATGCTCCTCACCAACGACGGTTGCCCATGGTGGCTCAGGTCCCGGCCGCGTGGCACTGGCCGTCGCCTCAACAGGTTTGGCGGCTCTCAGTGGGGTGCCATCTGCAGCCGGGTTGATGGAGGAGTCCAGGGTCCCCTCGGAGGTGGGAGCAGAAGCAATGGTTAGGTGGAGGGAACATGGGGAAAGGGGGGCTGGAGTGAAGTTGCCCAGATCGAGGCCCGCTGGCATAGGATCGTCCTCCCCCTGCGTGTCCGGGGTCAGACCCAGGGCCTCGATCTCCTCATATATAGACGGGTAATTGTTTTCCGCTACCCCGGGATTCTCCCCGCCGGCACCTGACGCGACGGTTACTTCGGGGCACACTGGGGTTTCAGATGGTGCCTCGGTGGTCTTGGAGGGGATGGACTCCCGTGGAGGGGAGATACTGCCTTCCAGTGCTGCCACGTCTCCCCAACCGGCACCGGTGGATGGAACACACCCTTGGGTAAAGCGGAAGGCTCGGCATCGGTGCCCCCCTTCCTGGTCTTCCGGGGGGCCTCCGCATCAGTTGGGAGGAGCTGAGCTCGAGCCTTCCGCTTGCCCCGCTTCCCCTGGAGTAGGGCCCAGCCCTCCATGGCATCATCTTGGGGCTCGCTAGCAGGCGTTGTGTCAGAGGGCAGAGGCGATGGCTCAGGGACTCGAGGGGGTAACGGTGGAGCAGCACAAGGGAGGGAAGATTCCCCTTGGGGTGGACCCTCTCCCATGCCCGGCAGTGTCCCTGCCGCACCCTCCTCCACAGGCCCCGCCAGATTGCAAGCTGCGGGGGTGGGGCTCTCCTGCTTGTGGGCATAGTTGGGGAGGTGCCCGTTGGGCCCGAGCTGGAGCAATGGTGGACTGGGAAGGAGGAAGGGTGGTTTCGGATGCCGGGCAGCCAGGGGTGCCGGCGATGATGGGGCCGGTGCCCTGCCAGGGCTCGGGGGTCCCGGATGCCCCTCTTTCCCGGGCCAGGGGGCAGTCCCTCCAGACGTGCCCCGTCGCCCGGCAGAGGTAGCACTGGGCCTCCCCCATGGAGTAATGCACCCGGTAACAGGCCCCCTGGTAGGGGACTAGGAAGGACCCATCCAGCACCTCTCCGTCACGCGCTACCGGCGGCAGTTGAAGCTGCACTTGCCGGCGGAACGAGAGGACGTGACGGAGGGCGGGGTCTTTGCAGCCCAACGGGAGAGGGCTGATGACAGAGATGGGCTTCCCCAGGGTAGAGAGGACGGGTAACAGGGCGGCACTGGGAAGAAAGGGAGGGACAGAGGTCAGGACCAGGCGGACGCCCAGGTCCCCTAGCAGCTCTAAGGGGACAAAAACGCCGCCCACTGCCAGGCCTTTCTCCACCGCCTCCTGGGCGGCAGCCTCCCATGTTAAGAAGAAGATGACCTTGCCATACATTTTGGAGGCCACCACAATGGCCGTGGGCCTCACCACCCTCGCCAACGCCCGCACAAAGGTCTCCACGTGGGGCGAGGCGGGCACCAGGAGGCAACGAACGCCATGCTTCCTGGTCATGGTGGGAAAGAGGCCCCGGCCGCTATAGATGGTAGCGGAGGCGGTGGGCAGGAGAGATGATGTAGCGGCAGGCGGGGGGGCTGCCGCCACCTGGGCTTACACCCTGGGGACCGGGGGAGGGACACCTGCAGAACTGGTGGAGGGAACAGCGGGGAGGGACGCCCCAGCCGGCGGTGGGGCTGGGGCATTGGGGGCAGCCCCTGCCATGAAGGGCCTGGTCTTCTTAGCAGGGCCCTTCCCTTTCTTCTTCCCCTGGCCCTTCCCGCCGGCTGGGGGGGCTCCCTCCGAATCTGAGGGGGTGAGAGACATGGCAGCAGTGGAGGTCACCCCAGTGCCCGTCGCTGCTGGTGCCCCAGCGGGGGCTGTGGCAGATGGTTCAGCAGCAGAGGTAGAAGTTTGGGGGGGTGACGGAGGGGTAGGCGGGGGAGGGGGAGCTCGGGGTGCTGGAGGGGTCCCACCCATCTCATCCCCCGCCATCATGAGCAAGGAGGAAAGGGGGGACACCAAAAGGAGGAGGGGAGAGGGGAAGCAGGTCGACCACTCCTCCCCGCTAGGCTACAGGCTGGGGAGGAGGGCACCAAAAGGGGTGGGCTGGACGGGGGGCAATCAGGGGTTAGGGGTCAGTCATCGACACAAGGTGGAAATTCCGGCTCCTCTTGGTGCACTAGGGGAGGGGGGGATACAACAACATTGAGGGTGCAGTGCAGAGGGTTGCAACTAAAATGGGGAATTGCACAAGCGCATGGGAGGGGGCATGGGCACATGGAGCGAGGGGCTAAGCGGTCTGGAGGTAGAACAGGGAAACCAAGGGGCTAGCTTCAGAGGCTGGGGCGGGGCAAACAAACAAAGGCTGCAGAAGGAAATGGGTGGGGCAGGCAAACAAACTGAAGCTAGTACGGGGGGCTGGGACAAAAGGGGGGGGCAAAGCTACAAGTGGCAAATGGGGCAGGTAGTAAAGGGCAAGCTGGGGGGGAGACAGTCCGGGGGGGGCACGTGCACCCACGTGCGCTTGCACAAGTCTTTTTAAGCTGGCTGCTGCTTCTGGCCCAAAGGGTGGAAATAGGGCGTGGCAAGCCAAGCAAGCATCTGAGTCCAGAGGCAGGAGCTGAGGCAGATGGTATAGAGCCAGTGGGGGTGGTGGAGGGGGCAGCGGTGGTGGTAGTAGTGGTGGGGGTTGGGGGGACACACAAATGGATTGGGGGGCAGCTCCACGCCACACCCCCTTTGTCCCTGGAAACACAGTCAAGACCCCCACCACAAGAGCACAGTTTGAAAATTACTCAGTCTTAGGCCCCCTCCACGGTGGTCTGCAAAGTCTCTAGGTGCTCCCTCACTGGTAGATGGTCCTCTTCTTCTCCTCCTCCTTGGGCTCCAGCAGCTCTAGGCAGCGGCCTCTGCAGCAGCAGCAGCAACTCCAGGAACTCCAGGTGGTGGTCCAGGCAGGCAGAAAGGACCCCTCTCAGGTGGTGGTGGTAGTGGTGTCCACAACAGCAGTGGCTGGGGTCCCTCACTTCTCCTCTCTGGGGAGTGGGCTAGCAGCCCCCCCACCGGGGCTGCAGTTGCAGCAGTAGCAGCACCCGAGAGTGGGGGGTCCAGCAACCAGGTAGCAGAGAACTGGGGGGGTGGTGTCTGGCCCAGCCAGGGGAGGAGCTGGAGCAGCAGGGAGAGCTTAGGGCCTAGCAGCAGGAGTAGCAGCTTCCCACCTCCCTCCAAGCTAGAAGGCTATGGGAGAGCAGTGGGGAAGAGAGAGAGATTCGCTCCAGGCTAAACAAATCCCTGGTACCAGGTTTAGTGAAATGGAAGCTGCTCCAGGTCAATTAAGACACCTGGGGCCAATTAAGAACTTTCCAGAAGGCAGGGAGAAGGCTAGGTTGATTGGGACACCTGAAGCCAATCAGGGGCTGGCTGAAACTAGTTAAAAGCCTCCCAGTTAGTCAGGTGGGTGTGCATGTCAGGAGCTGTAGGAAGAAGTTGCGCGGTTGGAGAGGCTGAGTAGTACACACCATATCAGGTACAAGGAAGGAGGCCCCGAGGTATGGGTGAAGTGGAGCTTGAGGGCTGCTGTGGGGGGAAGTAGCCCAGGGAATTGTACATGTCATGTTTCTAAAAGGTCAGCTACCATAGCTGATACTATTAGGGTCCCTGGGCTGGAGCCTGGAGTAGAGGGTGGGCCTGGGCTCCCTCCCACCTTTGCCCCCTGATTAATCACTGAGACTGGGAGACAACAGAGACTGTGCAAGGAAGGATAATTTCTCTTCATCTCCCTTGCTGGCTTATGAGGAAAATGGCTCAGACTGTGACCCTTGTCTCAGAGAGAGAAGGGTTATGTGGAGGGTCACAGTGAGCCTCTGAGGCTAGGAAAATCTGCCAGAAAACGTGGGACCCATGGAAGCAAGGACAGAGCTTTGTCACAAGAATTTAGTATTTCTGCTAATCATATGTGGAAGGTGCTCAGATACTGCAGTGATAGGTGACAATATAAAACAGATCAGTAGATTATTTTTTACATTCATAAAATTGTGGGGGCAATTCATTAGACTTGGATTAACTCTTGTGAAAATTTGCCCCTTAGCTGTAGAACTTCATTTTAAAAAAAATTAAATAAGTATAATTAAGAAATTAAAAAGAGAACCCCTAAATTGAATAAACTGCGTGACAGAAAGATTAATGGGCCAAATCCTCAGCTGATATAAATTAGCATAGCTCCTTTGACTTCAAGTCCAATGACTTGGGTGTTATGATCTCACCCACAAATTTTAACATCTTCAGAGGAAAAAAAGCATTCCAAAACATCATCAGATGTATAATGAAACCAAAAAAGAGTAGCAAAATAAAACCAGTTGAGCAATATAAAAATCCATAAAAACAGTTCACTCTTCAAATGGCCAGGCTAAACTGCACATAATGTTAATCTGGCCTTTCTCCTAAGATTCTCAAACACGAGATCTCCAAACTAAGCATGAAGGAAACTGCAACCCTAATTGTTTTGAATAATCTCATCATACACATAGTTAACAATTTAATAATGTGGCTGTTATATTTTTAAATGCCTACCTCTTTATTCTCACCTGCCCCAGTTTCACCTGGTCAAACAGTAATTCCTAAACACAAAATGGAATGAACTGTAGCTTTTTTTTTCTTCACAAATCCTTTATGAATCAATCCCATAACATGGGAATCTATTAAATTAACAAATAATAGCTCTAAAGTATCTGCACAATTCTTGATGTATTCAGTGTTTGAGGTTTGAAATTTTATTTCAAAGTGAGTAGTTTGAATAGACATATTGGATATCAAATACATGTATTTGTAACTGAATACGAGCATTAGACATCAAATACATGCATTCAGCTGAATCATCCAGACTAGTTTTAATGACTTGAAGAGACTCAGTGAAATGAAATCTTTATAAATATATCAGAGGAGCCGGGGGAGAGGACTTCTTTAAATTAATGGCCAGTGCTGGCATATGAACAAATTGATATAAAATGGCCATCAATAAGTTTAGGCTTGAAGTTAGATGAAGGTTTCTAACCATCAGGGGAGTGAACTTCTGGAACAGCCTTCCACTGGGAGTAGTGGGAAACCTCACTTGTTTCAAGACTGAGCTTGATAAAGCTTATGAATGGTATGATATGATTGCCTACAATGGCATATGGCCCATCTGTGACTGCTATTAGCAAATATGTCTGACAGCCAGAGATGGGGCACTAGAGGGCTCTGAGTTACTACAGACAATTCTTTCTCAGGTCTCTTGCTGGTGGGTCTGGCCCACATACTCAGAGTCTAACTGATCACCATGTTTGGGGTCAGGAAGGAATTTACCCACAGGTCAGGCTGGCAGAGACCCTGGGGATTTTCACTGTTCTCTGCAGCATGGGACACAGGTCACTTGCTGGTTTGAACTAGAGTAAATGGTGGAGTCTCTTTAACTTCAAGTTTTTAAATCAGGGTGGGCAACCTTTTTGGCCTGAAGTCCACATCAGGGTTGCAAAACGGTATGGAGGACCGGGTAGGGAAGGCTGTGCCTCCCCAAACAGCCTGGCCCCTCCCACTTCCTGCCCCCTGATTGCCCCCCTAAGAACTCCTGACCCATCCAACCCCCCGCTCCTTGTCCCCTGAATGCCCCCTCCCTGGACCCCCCGCCCCTAACTGCTCTCCCCAGGACTCCAACCCCTATCCAACCCCCCCTGTTCCCTGTCCCCTGACAGGCTCCCCTGACCCCTATCCACACTCCTCCCCCTGACAGGCCCCTGACCCATCCAACCCACCCCCCACACTCCTTGTTCCCTAACCACCCCCTCCCTGGACCCCTGTCCCTAACTGCCCCCCCAGGACCCCACCCAACCCCCCTGCTCCCTGTCCCCCCGACCCCTCCATCCAACCCTCCCTGCTCCCTGTCTGCCCTCTGGGACCTCCTGCCCCTTATCCAACCCACTCTCCCCCTGCCCCCTTACCATGCCACTCAGAGCAGCAGGACAGGCTTATTGGAAAGCCTGGGAGGTGGGCAGGTGCAAGCTGCGCTGCATGCAGCGGCGCAAGTCCAAGGGAGGGGGAATGTAGGGGAGGGGCCAGGGACTAGCCTCCCTAGCTGGGAGCTCAGGGGCCGGGCAGGAAGGTCCCGCGGGTCGGATGTGGCCCGGGGCCCATAGTTTGCCCACCTCTGCTTTAAATCGAGATTTGAGGACTTTAGTAACTCCGCCAGAAGTTGAGAGCATACTCTAGGAGTGGGTGGGTGATGTACTCGGGCCTGTGATGTACAGGAGGTCAGACTAGATGATTCCTTTTGGCCTTAAAATCTATGAAATATTCATGCATTCTGTCCCACTATTTGACCAGCTATATAGTTAGCAGATTATTTGAAACCATGCCCTGTAAGAAAGCTGGTACATCATCCTCCACTTTTACCATCTAGAACTGGGCAAATACTGGCTGAACCAATTTTTTTAAAAATGAAATTGTTTTGGGTTGATTCAAAATGGAATTTTTTTTAGGTTTCTCAGCAAAACAAACATTTAGTTTCACTTTGGGATTTTTAGCCATTTTTAAAGCCTTTTAAAAAATTGGCTATTTTCAAAACAAACAGCTCATTTTGGAATGAAAAGTCAAAATTCTTCATTCCAGAAATGCCAAAATGAAATGGTTAGACTGTTTTAAAAAATCATTTTTTCAGCCAAAGCTATTTGCTGAATACAATATGAACTTGCAAATAATTTTGGTGCCCCCAAAACTGCACTTTTTCACCAAGTTAATTCCATCTCTAGTACCATCATGCTGTGCCATGAACCAGTTTTGAAAAGAGATACTTAAGAAGATATGGCTCTCATTCTGCTCCACTGAAACACACTGTTTCTGAAAGTTACCTGATTTCTACAGGCCAAGGGATTGACAATCTCAAATTATACCCCAGTCCTGAAGTCTTAACTAATGTGAATAGTACAATGAAGATAACTCACTTGAGTAAGCGATGCTTTATGAATTCAAGTATGTCTCATCTGATACTTTTTCTTTCAAGCCTGTTGATATTTTTATTGTGACTTGCAACAAAATCACGAATGACTTTTTAAAAATAAATAAAGATGCTAGGTAAGAAACACTTTGCTCTTTGCAAAGTACCAATCAGATGGAGAGGCTCTTGATTTATAAACACAAAGATATTAGCATATGACATATCATTACTTAAACGTCATAAGATCCTTCACATTCCCTTTGAGGGTTGACAGATTTAGAATCTGTGTGCTACACAGTTTAGTAGATGTTTCAGAAGAAAAAAATACTTTGTTTTACATCAACCCTTACACATTAAATTTCACTGAGAAGCACTAATTTATAAAACAGCGTCCCTACACCTAGGTGTTGCTTGACATCAGTAACTCTGGATAATGGTTTAACTACCAGTACAGCATGCATTCTGAAAGTTTATCATTAGGCAGAAAGATTAAATAAAAAAGCCACATTTTCTGCTAGCATTTACACTGCTAAATCCACTGAGTTCAGGATTGGAGGCACAGAACTGCAGGTGCCTCAAATTACCTCATTGGTTTTGGTGTGTCAGAGCAGTAGCTTACCCACTGAGAGAAAACTTCCTTGTACAACTGAG